>NW_020884918.1:820839-1061340 GCF_003945725.1 Corapipo altera
TTTTCTTTCTTTTCTTTTCTTTTCTTTTCTTTTTTTTTTTTTTTACATCAACATGTACCAAAGCATTAAACAAGACATTCCATTAATTTCTTCATCATCATAACTTAAGCCTGGGACATACCCTTTAAATATTCATTCAGCTATGAAAACTGGGCATTAAAATTTTAATAATGTCAAGCTCATTTGAACTGAGCTCCTGGGGGACTATTACGATACAATTAGAATAAATATGATGATTGATTTGGTGTAAAGGTTCACCTGTCCACATCTGTTAGTGGCCGGAAGCAGCATGCCACCTCTGGCATCACAGCCCATAGCTCCAAGTTACTTATTCCCTTCCTCATCAACCCCATTTGCTTTTCACTTGCTTGCAAGCTTGGCCCCCTCACTTCCTTGCCCAGCATGTCCAGCTTGGATAAAGCTGGAAGAGGTAAACCAGAGAGGTGTCGTGGAGAAGCGACAACTCATCCAACTGCATTTTCCTCCTTCCTTCCTTCCTTCCCCTCCTTGTGCTGTGGCACTTGATTAAGGAGGGAGCGCTGATCAGAGACACGAGAAGTTCAGCTATAAACTTTCCAGCGGTCGTAGCCATTAACCTTTTGCAGTATGAGTCTGAACTCCCAGGGTCTGATGCTCCTGGGTAGATCGGTAGCAAGCCTAAGCAACATTGACATGTTTGAACCAGTGCAGAGGAGAACAAGGCTTACTGCTTCTTAGCAGCATCTTTCCAAAATCACAGTAGAGAAACAATCTCAAGACGTGATGCTGAGAGTAAAAAAATAAATAAATAAAAGAATTGCAGAGAGGGAAACCGAGCAAGAAATCACACTACTTAAGGAACCTTCTGTTTCAAACTCAGGATGTTTTTGAATATACAGACAGATAATTAAAAGATTTTGGTCCACTGGGTGCTGAGTATATCTGAAAATTTGGGCCAGATTGTACTTTCTCTCTCTTGCAGTGTGAATTGGGTGCTACATGGTGTAAATATGGAAGGAGATAAAATGGAGCCATCACCACCGAGAACAATCGTAGAGTTTGTTTTGTTGGTTTTTTTTTCCCTGTCATCTACTTAAAAAAACCTAACTCATTAATTCTTTGAATAAGGGTATAATGTGAACCCCTTTGTATTTAAAGGTAACCCTCCTCTAGCCCTGCTTACAAGTACTGCCAGTGTTTCTGGCTTTTGGGGTTTTACCATCAGTCTCCTGACATATGGTGCTTTCCTTAAATCCCCAACTTCTGGACCCTAGCAACTTTTTAACAAGAGTTTTGACTCGAGAATAAAAGACAATTTTTAAGGCTCAAAATATAGCTCAAAGAAAATGAATACATGAAAATAAAATATCTCTTATTTATATTAACATATCATCTGTGATTGCTTGAGATAATTTATTACTGATGCATCTTTACAGTAGGCAATGTTAATTATTAGAAGCATTATTTGATTTTCACTGTTTTAAGCTGTTTTTATTCCTGTCTGCATTTTGCTTAAAGCAGATACTTATCCTAAAGCTGTCATTTTCTTTTTCAAATTCAAATCAAGTCCAGTTCCTATGCCTTTTTATTGTCTCTGCTTCTGTATAATTTACTTTTAATAATAGTTTTAACTTATTAACTTTTAATAATACTTTTAGTATTATTTACTTTTACACCCCTCCCCCCAAATAAAAAAGTTTTAAAATAAACTCAGCCCATTTTGCATTACAATATGGAGATATGAAAGGTGATAATGGTCACTTGATGTTGATTTTCTCAGAAGGAAAACAGCAATTTGGGAAGTCGACTTACTGTGAATGCACATTGTGGAAAGATACAGCCTTGTACTCTTTTACAAAGTCTATTACCTATCATCTTCTTCCCCACTAAGTTTACCCCAAGGAAAAAGGGGTTAGACAGTAATCTTTATCTTCAGCGCCCATTGTGAGGATTAATTAGATATTATTCCTACAAAACTGTGAAGTTCTAAAGTGCTATATAAGCTCTCAGTGTTATTATAACGTGCCATACCTTCATAACGTATACCACTGCAATATCACCCCTTGGTTGTTCAAGACTACAGAACTGCTGCTTCTAATTGAGTTAATGGCTTCATAGGTTGGTAATTTAATAAAACAGACTGCTTAAACCAGCAAGGTTTTGATTAAATGGGGTGTGTGCAAAGGGGAATTTATATTTGTTAGAAGCTCCATAAATCCAAGGTATCAAGGCACAGATAATGTTTGTATAATAGTCAGTTATATAGAAAGGAAGGAAGGACAGAGCTGAAAGCCATGGTATCACAGAAAATCTTAAACTGGAAGGGACTCATAAGAATTATTATGTCCAAATCTCTGCTCCTTGCCAGGCTACCTAACACTGGTCCGTTTGACTAGGAGCATTGTTGAGATGTTCCCTGAACTTGGATGCTTGTGTAAGCCTGTTCCAGTGATCCACTCAGACAAGAGCCTTTACCTAATGTCCAGGCTGAACTTCCCCTGAAGCAGATTTATTCAATTTCCATGTCCCTGTCTCTGGTGACCAGAGAGAGGAGACTAGCACTGCCATCCTCTGCCCCTCCACGACAAAGTTATGGTCTAATGTCATGTACAGCTGTAGTCAGATATTTTGGGCTGGTCTCAGGGGTATGCACAAATAAGCAATGGTGTGCACATACAGATAAGACTCTGGGCTTCTGCCACTGCTCACAGAGACATGGAGGCTCTACCCTAGGATATCATGCACCTTGCCTGATTTTAGAGAGAAACTCTATTGTTTCTTTCCATCTGTCTCTGCCCTCTAGTTTAGCTCTAATAGTGGAAGAAAAATTGGAAAACTTTGAAGGCTGGGGAGAATGATCCTATTTACTAAATGGAAAGTCTTAACTTGTACGGAAATCACAGGTATTTCGTGAAATTGCCATTCTGAAGCAAGTGCCTGGCCGTGCCCACGCAGAGGAACGGGCTGCTTGGAGACCTCCAGAGGGAGCTCTTGGCTGCCTAAATTTAAACAACTAAATTATGCAAACCCAATTTCCTAGATGGAGAAATTAAGGATTTACTCCGGGAAGCCTGCTTCATTAGGTACTTAAAATGTACTCAAAAGTTAGTTACTTCAGTACACAGACTGGATCGCACCTTTGACTCCAGTGATTGCCTGTCTGCAGTGATTTTGGACTGCGGGAGCAGCTCCAGGTGCTTCCACTGACTGCTGGAGTCAGTAGGAAAAAATTGCCCTGAAAAGGGAAAGAATCCCTCCCTCTTGACACTCTTTTGTGCTGTAAATACCAGGTCATAGCTGCTTCTGTACCATGGGTCAGTGCCACTGAGAGTTAAAATTTTGTTTTTGCATCATCTCTCAAGAGCTCCAAGTCAGGCAAATCTGAAACCAAAGCAATCCTTTCTTTCATCCATCTGACTCCAAGAAAACAAAGAAGGCCAGGCACAGCTAGCCTGGCTATTTTGTACATAAAGAACACTACCCACAAAGCTAATGAGAAGCTTTTATAGCTGTTGGTAGAGCGCTGATAGATAATAAGGAACAGGTCCAAGCTGCAAAGTTTCATCTATAAGAGGCTGGGCAGAAACTTTCCATAATAAGGGCCAGTCATAAAATTCAGATGCTAATGCAAACACAGGCAGCTTAGGAGGGAATATGGCAATTGTGCTAGTGGCTGGGCTTATACCTTGTTGAGAAATCTGGCTCAACTAAGCAGTTACTGACTCACATCTTTATCTGACCCAGCCAAGCTCACCAGGTCAGATGTGTGCACTTCCACAGACCGCCATTCAGGGACAGGAAGGTGTTGGGGTTTCATCAGAGATGGTACGTGGGGGGGTGCCTGATGGGGGAGATCCAATCACATGACAGGAACCACAAGCCCTGAGAATGTTTTCCAGCAGGGGGACCGACACTTTGTGGCTCCAAAGAAGCTGATGTCAGCACTTCAGAGGGGAAGAGCTGGTTCAGCAGAAACAAAGAATAATAGGAGAGTGGGAAGTCTAACATCAAAAGTGGATGTTTTTCTTTTTCCCTAAATATTGTGCTCTGGTTTGGTGGCAGGTTATTGGTACTGGTAGTTGTTAGACTCTAGACTGCCTTATGGCAGGGCTCAGGCTGCTTGATGAAAATTGTCCTCCTCAGCCTTAAAATCTGTGAACTTTGCTGGAGTTCAGGAGAGGTTTGTGCTCTCAGGGATTCTCAAGTAAAGACTCAGGACAACCTGCTTGTGGCTCCAGGTATTGTGCTTGTTCCCAACAAGAATCTTATTTAGAGGAACATCAGAGATATTTCGATAAACATTAATTTCATGCCAGGCCAAAATGCCCCTGCAGTAAGCTTCGTTGAGCAAGCGCTGAACAAAGGGAATTCAAAATTCAGCTCCTTCACGTGAGATGGTGTGCCTGCGTGTGTGTGTGTGTGTGTGTGTGTGTGTGTGCTTTAACTAAATCATTTATGGTCAATAATGCCAGGTTATTATAGGTCAATAACTTTCCATTATTCACTAGCCTTGCTGTGCTCCCACTGTCAGGCAGCACACCGGCATGTTGGCTCTCGCAAAGTAAAAAGCTCCTGATGGGAGCTTTGGAAAAGCAAGCACGAACACAGCTTGAGCAGAGAAAAAAAAAAACAGGGGAGGGAGGGAGTGTGAAAAGTTCTAGTTGCACTCAAGGGTGTCTTGGGGAACGCATGTGTGACATACTCTCTCTCTCTCATACACGCATGCACATTCAGCCCCAAAATTCATTATTCTTGTGCTCCCAGCTGGTCAGATGTGAGGCAGTCCAGATCCCAGGGCTGCATGACCACAGAGCCATCCTGAGCAAACATTATCTCTCATTAAGGTCTACAAGCTCGGGCTTAATGCCACAGTAGCCTGCGGGTTGTCTAAGCTCTGTGTGTGGACAGTTAATGCTCACAGCTGCCTACTCTGTACTGGGTACCCAGGAGAGGAAGAGTATCAGGTTTTTTACAAGTCAGGGTGCAAATATCAACAAAGAAACAGAAATGAAGAAATCAAAAATTGCAGGACTACATGAAAATTTTATTTGCCCCTGTCACTACTGCACTGGTACTAATGGTCTGCCCTGTGTCTCATGAGAAGAGTGGTCAGGAGCCTGGAACTGTAGGCATATGTAAATAATTGTCTCTGTGGAAACTGCAGGAGGCAAAAGCTAGCCCTGTGGTTTGGCAGAGACTCCTTGGTGCTCCTGCAGAAGGTCTGAGCATGCTGCTCCCAAACAAACATTTTGAGATGACAAGCCAGGACACAGGAGCTGTGGGATGAACCCACCTCTTGTGAAAAGGCAATGAGTGGAAAATGAGTGTCTATGTGGAAAGTGGAAGCAGACAGGAATTCAAAGCCTGGGAAAGGAGACAAGGAAGAATAATGCTGCTGTTTCATTGAAAACAAGTTATCTAAGATTTCTACCTAGGTGCATTTTTGGCCCTTTGCTGAGCAGTGCATTGACCCTACTTCCCTCCAGCACTGAGACAGTACCTTCCTCATGAAACATCTCGGCACCCGATCACACTGTGCATGGAGAACGACTCAGCTTGGGGGCAGAGTGTTGGCTTTTCCTGATGTTTCAGGCAGTGGACAGTGATGGAGATAACATCTCTGCAGCCTCACCTTTGTTAACTCCCACGTCAGCACAGCTGCCATGGGCAAGGAAGAGTTAACAGGAGCTCTGAAGAGCCGGTCCGTTTTGAATGTGAATAATGGGAATACTCTCCTTCAATCGGTATTCAGCACAGGGATGTACAGAGGTATAAAGTTAATCACTAGCTGGGCCACCCCTATTTCCAGAAAAAGAACTTTAATACCTTCTTTATCCAATGAAGTACCATTGTTATACCTGCATATTATGAAGGGTTTATTAAACCGGTGATAATCTATTCAAGATAAAGTGATCTGTATGGCCAACTGAGCACAGATCAGACAGAATGATGGGAGGTTATTGTTAAAATATGCAAATTCACATCCTATTGAAATGCAAACCCTCCAGATAAGATTTTTTAATAAATCTGGTCTTTTTTCACTGCATGAAGGTAACCTAATGTTTATTGACTTCAAGACCATATAATGGAACGTAATATCTATTAGTCAGATCCTTGCCTCTCTTTCGATTACTGGAGGTACATGTTCTGGCTCCTGAAGAATTTTTGTTTTATGGTTTGGTACAAAAGAAAAGAGATTAAACCCCCTGAAATTAATTAACTTCTTTCTACACAAAGCCCCCCTTCCTCTTCAACTGCTGTCATTAGTTACTCAAGTAAAAGGAAGCAGTACCCATCAGCTGAGAAACTGTCCACTATTTTTAGTGTTAAGAAAAACAACCAAAAGTAAAAATGCTAATTTGGAACACTTTTGTTCAGTATAAAAGAGAAATTAAGACTTCTGAATGCCTTCTTTACGTTTACTATTACCACAGCAGAGAAAGTTGAGAAAAGTTTCATTTTACTCTCCTGTAAAAAAGGCCTATGAAACAGCTTCACCTGACTTCTCTATGTGTATTTCTGTGTGTAAGACTTGTTTAAAGCACAGGTTCAGTGTGCTTTTATGAACTGGGGGGGACAGGTGATTTCTGAACCAGACACAGTTTCAGATACCAAAGTGCCAAATGAAATAAAGGCTTTTATTTTAGTGAAATGCCAGTGCTGTGATAGCAAGAGTTGAGAACTCATTTCTGCTTAAAGGTCACTTCTCCTCAAACCCTGTAAAATCTACATGCTGATGTAGATTGATCTGAGATTTGGTGTGTCTAGTGAAGGTGGAAGGTTTGTTTCTGACTCCAAAGTGAAGGTCAGTAGAGAAAAAGTATCCTGAAATAGAGCTCCTTGGAAAAGCCCTACCCATCTTAAAAAGACTTTTTCATGTTGCTGATAGGCTCTGCCAGCTGTTTTGTGGTCAAATCAGGATTGTGATTATTATGCCTAAAATGGTCTCATTTTACCCAGCAGGTTCTTGGTGGTCACAGACCAGAAGCAGTGAGACAGAGGGCTGGGCAGGGGCTGCAGGGGTCGAGGCAGGCAGCTCAACTCTGGGCACGGATAGGAGGGATTCAATAGGCAATCAAAGCTATCCAGGCTGGGACATGTAAACAGCTGCCCATGCTTGGTTATCTGAAGCATCTACACCTGCTCTGACCTGTACTGTTCTGCCCAGACAGGGCTGCTCAACAGCACAGGGGTAGACTTTTTAAGTACAGCCGGAAGCCTTTATAGGACTGGTCACCTCTCTCTTAGGTCAGACCTCTGGCTTCCATCACAGCTGAAGAATAATCCAACTTAAACATTTCTGGACAGTTTGCCTGTTAGGCTGATGGGGATGTGCATAAAACGTGCTGCCTGCCTCTGTGTCTGCAGTGGGAACAGCGCTTTCCATCCCCAGTCTGCACCACCACCAAAACACAGACTCTCTACCCAGGCACCCTTCTCATCACTCACTTCACTGGGTATACCACCAGTTACAAATTAGCACTTAATCAAGATAAATCCCATAGGAAGGATATGGGTAATATGCAATGCATTAAGCCTGCAAATTAAGATGGTCTGATTTAGCCCTGGCTTTAAAACTCCCAAGCTTGCATTAGGACTAATGATGAATGGATGTACGTCCCTGGTTGGACAGGAGCTCTGTCAGGACAAGGCTGCCCAGCAGTGACAAAGCCAGAGTGAAACAAGTGCTCTGCTTAGTGTTCATTAGGTCTTCCACACTGCCCCTGCTTGGGAATGTGCTTTCCCTTGCCTTAGATGGTTGTAATAGTGCCACTTCTCCAGGATCTACTGACTTATTGGTCCCAGAATTCATTTACAAAACCTAACTGAGGGCAGTGGATGCTGGCATAATTCCTCTCAATGATCAGTGAGGGGAAACTGAGGCACACAACATCTTATTTAGAAAGGCTGACCTGCACTGTGCCCAGGGCTTTCCATTTGCTGGCTCTAAACAGGACCCTGCACATCACCCTGCTTAGGTACTCTCAATCACACTTGGGAGTCTCTTGTTCTTTCACTAACTAGCTGCAGGGATATAGGTGACATTTCAGCTCTCTAAGTGCGGCCCAAGGTACAAGTTAAAGCTCAGTGGCCTGAATTCTCCTAACAGATTAGTGGAGTAGCACAGAAAGAAAACTCTTTCCCACTCCATCTCCTGGGCTGCAGCATGGGTGATGCAGCAGGATTGTACTTCCAGATACAAGTGCAGCAATACCTAACGAGTACCCTGCTGTGGGATGCAGCACACTTTGCAAATGTAAAGTTAAAGACTGTTTCTGTCCCTCAGTGAATGAGCAGTCATAGAACTCTGGTTAGCCTCTCTTCAGTTCCTGCAAGACCTGAAAGAAGCCTGCTATCAGGCCTCACATCTACTATATATAGTCCAGAAATTAATCTCTGCGTGAGATCAGGGAAGAAGAAGATCCTTTATTAGCTTGTTCACCCATCAAGGTCAGGGTCCACATGGGCTGGAGTACACCAATGTACTAGTCCTGCAAAATGCAGGGGAGCTGCTATTTCAAGGGAGGATGTGATGCAGGCCTCAAGAGGAATCAGTTTAAGATTCACAGCTGAGGAGCATCAGTAAACAGCTATGGACTGCAAAGGGTTAAAGGGCTTTGTTCTGGCTGCAGGAGTAATTTAGGGAAAGAAAATCCTTTAAAATAACAAGCTTGGCAATATCTGTGGTTTTAAATGTACTTTTCTTCAGATTTGCACCAGTGTTCAAACTTCTCACAATAGGGTATCTTTCCTGGATGTCATACTGCACTTATTACCGGGAATGACTACTTCCTACAGTGCGTCTCTGCTTTATGGCTTTTTAAGATATGGTATGGATGCTGTCATCATGTTCCCCAGAGATGTGTTCTGGTTCATGGAGAGGCTGTTTTATATAATCTTCTGTGAAAGATTAAAACAACAGAACAGGAACAACAATAATGCAACACATTACCTCCTGACACAAACAACGATGTGGTGGCACAGGCAACAAAATCTCCTCACCCACTGCAAAGTAGCAGACTACATTCATGTGGTCGAACTTCACTTTCCACAGGAAGACTGGATCACATTCATTCCCAAGACCATGCTGACACCCTATCCTGGGAACAGCCTTCACCAAAGCATGTTATCTCTCCACTGCCCTCATCCTCTCCAGCATCACCTGTCTGTTTCGTACTGATATTCTCCCTGGTGTGTCTCCATCCAACAGCTCAGACAAGGTACCAGCAAGTGGAGCTCTGCCAGCCAGTGCAATTCCTGAGATATACCTTCTTTCCTGGCTATAAAATGTCAAATCTCACATTTTATACCTCCCTTTGCTCCTTGCAGAGCAAACCCCAGCCAAAGTAGAGGTGATGGCAAGAGAGAAGCTTGGGGAGAAGGCCCTGTATCAGTTAACAAAACACTATTAGTGAACATAAGGGATTACCCTGGGATACTTCACCCTTTGATCCAAGGTATCAGCATGCCCCATTCTAAGCAGAAAGCGAGAGAAGCTGTGTCCAATCAGAGATGCACAATAATTTGCCAGGAATTGCCAAAGCCAGAGATCATCTTATTGTCACTGTGACTTTTCATTGCCAAACAGCACCTTAAATCACATAACAATAACAAGGAGGTTAGTGTAGAGAGTAGAAATGTGTCTTTTTGGTTTTTTCCTTTGTCTTTCTTTCATTTACTTCACCTCCAAGATAAGAGGCCAGTAGCTGCAGATCTGCAGGAACAAGAGAACTTTGTGATGAGCGAGCAGGATTAAGGTGGCTACTTCATAATTTTGATAGTGCTGAAGATAGAGCTGAAGGACCAGGACATGTCTGTGCCCTAGGTGTGTGTGCATTTGTGTTTGTGTGCCTTTCTCCAGCTCCCTGGTTGGAGAGAAAGATGCCAAGCAGGAGAGATCTGTGTGTGCTTGCTTCTGGCTTTAACTCAAATCCAGATTAACACTATGGATTTGAAAGTTTGACCATTAACATGAGAATTAAATCCTGAAGGAAAACTGGTTAAGGCTTACAAGAATATTGAAATACAAAACTGCTGATGAAAGATGAGGGAAATTATGTAAAATAAAAAGTAAGAACCAAAGACTTGCGGTATAAAGGAGCTGAAAGAGAGAGGTTGAAAAAGTCTCATAAAAAAAGAAGTATAACAAGTGCTGTCATGGATGATTATAAGGGTTTGAACCTGTCACCCACAGCAACAAGAGCACTGGCCTTTCTCACTTGACCTGAGGAGATAATGCTGTTAGCTGAGGTTAGAGAGGGCAGGTGATGTGTTGCTGTTCAAATACAAAGCAAAGATGTCCTTTCACTCTGGATAATTAAACTAAAAACATAAGCAAACAAGGCCTGAAGTTCTGGAATTGCCTGGCAAAGACACTGAAATCCCTTAGGAAATGCTGCTAGTCCTTCTTATCTCGACAGCATCCACCCATCCTTATGAAATGTTGTTATCTTGAGGATATTCCATTCCCTGATGTTTGTTTAAAAAATACCAGTCTAGACAAAACCAAACTACACCCACAGCCACATCCCAAAATGTCCTGTGGTACTTTACAGGATGTTGAATACATAAGAAATTCCTGCATGGCATTGCTGAATGCAGCCATTTTGGAAGGTAACATGGTAAGAGCCATGGTAGAAGGTAAATTCTGTATTCAAACGACAGGACGTAATTGCTTACGATTTTTTCTTTACCTATTTTGTGCACTTTCTCAGAACATTTAAACACTTGTGCTCTATAGCAATGAATATTCAAAAAAAGCCCCAAATTTCCAAGATATATACAAATATTAAAGGAAGCTGTGTTCCACTTTCACACAGATATGTGCCTGCTTATTGAATCGGAAAAATGAAACACATTCACCATATGATTTTGCTGATCAATCATAACTCACCAAAACAGCCTGGAGAGTGAATATGCATAGATAACAATTCAAATATGCAAAAAGGGAGAGAAAATGCAACTTATAGTTAAGAATAATTACAAAGGGTGAATTAACAATTAGGTAATCATTAATATAAATTCTTCAGGATGAGGAAATAAACCGACCAGCTATGAATATATTTAGCCTAGAAATTAGGAGAAGGATTATCTCTCATCAACAGTATGCAGTCCTAACCCAGCAGAAAACTGAGGAGCAAGATACAAGAACATGTTCAGATGGACCTTGACAAGTTCATACAGTGGTAAGGATCAAACTTGCTGATCCAGGAATGTCTTTCACTATCATGTGTTTCCCCCTTTTTTATTTTATTTTTGATTTTATGCCAATGCTATCAAAGCAAGGGTGCCTCCTGCAATTCTGTTGTCAGCTATGAGGCTTGGCTTAGAAATAGCTCAGATTTTGAATTCTTCTTCATTTGAAAGTAAATGTTGTGCAAGATTTTCTACAAATATGGGTTGATAGAAACATAAGTTACATTTAATTATTATTAAGGTGAATCAGCTCCAATTCACATGCCTCCAAAGGCAGGAGATTTAGGAAACCGATTAGCAAATATTATTGTTGTTGTTTTTTAATGATAGAAATATTGTGAGAACTGGCAGAGCGGCTCAGGAGTTTCAGTTTTCAAAACCACTTTCCAAAAACCTGAACAAAGATGTTTTGATTATCTCTTCATCTGTTCACGATACTTAGTTTTCTCATTTGAAAGTCAAATAAGCCGATGTCATTTGAAATGAGAGACAGTGCCTGACGCATA
Organism: Corapipo altera; assembly: GCF_003945725.1. NCBI lineage: Eukaryota > Metazoa > Chordata > Aves > Passeriformes > Pipridae > Corapipo > Corapipo altera. The sequence continues at coordinate 832,521 of NW_020884918.1, forward strand.
TGAATGGGAGTCAAGGATTTCTGCGCACAGTGGTTCAGAAAACTGCCAATTTGTGTGCGTGCAAAAGTAGTCACCACCCTCTTGACAAAGCCACTGAGTTTGAATCAGAGACCTCTGGAGCGGTGGGCTCCAGATCCACAGCTTGTCTTGAAAGGCTGGCTGATGCCAGCTGGAGGTTTTAAAAACTCACACTCAGAACTGGAAAGGGGGGGCTCCAAACACACCAGTTTCTGATGCTTTTAGTTTCCCACACATATTTTGGGAAGGAACAGGGAAGAGGCTGAGGAGGAGAAATATTCAACATAAGACTTAAACTTGCAAATTATTTTTTCCAGTTTCTGGCAAGCATTTAGCTATTATTATTATTGTCATCCTTACAGAATGTTAACATTTGAAAATGCAAAGCCATTATTCCTTTAGTTAAAAGCTGATTTTCTTTCCTGAACTCACCTCTCCTGGTATTTCATCAAGACCCAAACAACATCAGCTTAAATAAAACAGCAACAATGAAGGCATGCGTTTCATAGTGCCTGTTGTGGCTGAAAAGCCAAGTTTCATACTCATACATGTCCAATTTCAATCAGCATTTTTTCCAGTGTGGATGCTGTTTACATCTCAACCCCAGTATGGTCGTTTATACCTCATTTTCCCTACAATGAACATCTTAATCACCTTTCCCCTTCACAGATATTCAATTAATCATTTTAAACTGTTTTAAAGATGAAGAACAGAGAGGCAACCTTGAACCTTAAACATTTACTTTGATGTCTGGATATCAGTTTTGAAGTGTGGAGATTACATCAAAAGTTGCAACATTTAAAATCCAGGGATAGGGATTTGTGGTGGAGAAATAACCTAATGATCAATACAGCACAAAAAATATAGATGGACTGAGAGATAATTCCTAGACTAAGGATTCATAACACCTTAAAAAAAAGAAAAAGAAAAGGAGAGGTTAAAAAGGAAAAAAAGAAATACCACTGAGATGTGCAACAGAACTGCCTCCAAGCAGAAGGTTGCTCTAAGACTTCTCTGTAGGCATGATTATTCCTGGCTGGGAGAAAAGCCCATTAAAAAGCTTTTCTGCACCCTCCCCTGGTTATGGGATACAATCCTGAAGAGAAATCATTGACATGCCTGTCTTTTTCTGAAAGGGTTAGTCAAACAAATTGTCTTTCTCTCCAGAGCTCCTCTCCCTGCTTCTGCCCTTTTGTCTTTCTCTTTTCTTGTTATAGTTAGAAGTGAACATTTTGGCACGTTAATTAAAAATAGTAATAGTTGCAACAGAGGAAAGAAAAGGAGGGGTAAGGTGGGGGAAGCAGAAGGGGGATGGTGACTGCAGCCCTAATTAATAGAATTACTCTCAGTTGAAAGTCAGCCTGATGAGGACTCTTGTCCTTGAGTAAACAACTCCCTGTGTCTGCCTGTATGTGCATATATATAGATAAATGTACATGTAAACACAACTATTCTGTTGCTTAGCAGCCAGTAGTGTCCTTTCATGAGAAAACAAAATATATGTGACAAACAGTCTCAAAAACACAAAGTTCCATAAGCATATTTCTTTTCTCGAAGCTATTCAGACAAGGTGGAGAGTGGCCCTGAAATTAATGTCTTATCCAACGGACAAAGGCAGAACTAAGCTAATTGGATTCCCATCTGTTCCAAACATAGTCTCAACATCACACAATAATAAATAATATGGTAATCATGGCTAACAATTAATCTTTTAGTTCAGATTTTTTACAGGGTGCTGAATGGACCCTAATTTCGCACAAATATAGATTGCTGTCTGAGCATATCCTCTGGACTAAAAAGAAAAAAAAGAAATCATAGTCTGCCCAGGCACGATCATGTCAGATCTACGGGTATATTTCAGGAGAGCAGAGGCTGCCTAATCTAAATGCCTCCTACAGCCACATGCAAACTGGAATTAAACAGAATCTAATTTTGATCTAAACCCAAACCAAATGTGAACTGAACTGTCAAAGGGCTGTTTGAAGCGACACATGTGCTCCTTGTTTAAAAATTTCTGGGATGAGGAAGCACTGGGTAAACCTTTTCCATCTCACCCGGGGAGAGTAGCAATACACCCTCACTGCCTCCTTCTCCCTTCACTGTGTCTTTTTCTTCATTAGTCCCTGACTAGGTATTTTAACTGCAAACTGATTGCCCCAACTCCCTGTTCTGTACTGGTGCAATCGCAGCTTCAGCTCCGGACTTTACAGCAGTACAAGGAGGTAAAGAGGGATTAAAATCTGGGCAAATTCCTTTCAATAAGCCAGTGAGAGATCACAGAGCCAACACCCCCCTGATGATGTCCAGTTGGGCAAGTCCTCCACAGCAGAGGAGCCCTGCTGCTGGGTCCTCTGCATGGACATTGTTATGGGAAAACTTACACAGACACACAAAATCCAACTCTGACATAAGGGGGTCTAGGACTGCTGACAGCAATCTGTCCAGACCCACTGCACATCTCTGTCGCAGAGGTGGGTGTGGGATCAACATTTTCCATGAACTTGTGAACTTCCCCACAAATCTACATAAACTTTTACATCTAAGCAGCTGGTGGCAGTGAAATGCCTTACTCTGCTCTACTGCACAAAAATCACCTCCTTGTCTTTCTTTTGACCTGATTCCTCAGCAGCTTCATTTCATGCTCCCTAGTTTTAATTCATGCTGAAGTCAACAGAGATATAGAAGAGAAGCAAGGGCTAAGCCATGGAGTTGTTACTCCACATTGATGTGAGCTCTTAAACATCAGTTACATCCCAAACCCGGAATAGCCACCCTTTAGTGGTAAGAGAAATACTCTGTGTAAGGCTATAGCTGTGAACAGATGGATAGATATAAGGTGACGTGTGGAGCTGGAACAACCAGTTAGTAAAGTTTATAAAGTACTTTGGGAGTCCATCTGGATGGATGGTACTTTATAAATGTAAGGCCATTATCAGTGCCTCCTAACAGCACCCGACCATCACTCAGCACTTTTGGAGGGACAGTTAAAGAAAACACATAAAATATATTCTTCAGCAGATATTTCACCCAGGCTCTTTTACTTGTAATAGCAGAGAGATCTGGGCTTTCATTTGTACAGACCATTCCCATTTGCAGTCACGGGGAAAAATCCACAATAGCTCAACTCATGAAGCTGTTGGATTTGTTATGTTTGAAGAATGAGGCTTCAGAGCACAACCCTGGAAATAAATGAATGGTTTGGGAATTTGCTAGTGGCAGGTCTCTTGCAGCAGTAGAGGATAGGATAACCAAAGGGATAGTAATGGGAAAGACATAGGTTTTTTGGTGGTGGGTTTTGTATTTTTTCCTCCCCTCAGGGGCACTTCACAGAATTAAATTCAAGTCAGTAACAAATGAAAAACTAGATCGCCTTTCTGGTGACAAGGAGGTGCCACATGTGAATTTTGGACATCAGCAGCAGTTGTACAAAATGTTCATTTTCCTTGAGGTCTCCCTGACTGCCCTTGGGAATATGGCTGGGGAGGAAACAGGAAGACATTGCTACTGCATATGACTTCGAGCCAAACAGAATGATCACAAGGATCTCATTGAGACTCCTCCACAAGGTCGTGACAATCTTATTCCTCACAGCACTTCTTTGGCTAAAGAAATCTGGGGGATGGGTGGGTGGCTGCATTCTGGAGAAAGCCTCTCCTCTTGGGTCTTAATCACCATTTAGTGTGAAATCAGGCTGTTTCTTCAGAGAAATTTAGTGTTTGAGCTCTTATGTTTTTTTCATGAAACAAATGTGGTGTCTATGGAGAATCTTTTTTTTTTCCTTTCAAATCCTGAACACCCCAAAGATTTCAGGCTGAAGATGCTGCCAGAGGGAGTGTGTTTTCATTTCCCTGCCATCGTTCTCTGCTGCGAGTTGGCTTCCCCAGACATACCAAGCCTCTCAGGATACTCTGTAGGCAAAAGTTCCCATGATGAACTCCTTTTTTCCACTAAGACTAGAGACTATTATATGCACCATATCCATGGAGTCTAATTTAAGATTATGGTGTATGGAAGAAGATATAAGCATCAGTTACCCAAATTGCTATTCACAGCATGGTGGCCTTTTAAAATATAAATATTTATATATGTATTCACTTACTATTTGTCCATGGAATCAAAATATTCAATGGAAAAATTTCAAGGACCTTATACAATTGTTTTTGTCAACTTTTTTTGTTTTTTTTGATGAGGAAAGGTAGCATAAATGAAATTGTTTACATTTTTACTACAGACCTAATTTCTCTCTATTTGTGTTGCTACTGACATGGTATTTAAACCCTAGTTAAGAGATAATGTTGCAGTAAGCTGTTTCTATACTTGAACTCAATTTCCTGCTGCAATATCTTGGAAGACTGGTAACAGAATTGGCCACTACTTATAAAACCATCTTTTGGGGCTTGGGGATCAGTCCACTCAATTCTTCATTTCATTGTAAAAACCTGGACACTATCATTAACTGACAAGATGATGTCAGATGAGATGAAGATAGTAACTTCTCAGGGAGGTTTGCCATGAGAGACTAGAATGAACTTGTCTTTTGACTTCTACAGACTTGTCCATCTGCCTTTCATTAGCCCTGGCTTAGTGACGTAAACTGGAAAAGCAGACTTATTCTGATAATAAGGGAACTACACAGTCCTGGTGGTCTAATCTTGACATTTTGGAAGGTTTTTGCATGTGACAACTAGGAGACTCTATTGCATTCAAGTAGATGGGTGAGCAGACAGAATTTAAGTACTATTAGTCACATGTTAATAAAGACATACATAGTCAAAGTAGTAAAGCATGAAGGAGGTAACACATGAGAGCCCAGTTCTTACAGGTGTAGAGCCATAGTAGGAAACACTGGCACACAGGCATTTACAATGGAAATAGAAGTATTTAGGTGCTGAGTAAGGTTAGTACAACATAAAGGAGCTTGCACATTGATCCCACCAGGACTGCAGGAGGAAGAGTGACAGATTATATACAAGATATATACTACATGAATGATTGCCCCCAAAGAGTACTAGGATGATGAGATGGAAGAGGATGTCAAGGTCAAATTATTATTATTTTTTTTACTACAGCAGCCAGACAGCTCTCAAATGGTTGCTTTGAACAGCTCTAATAGAACAATGTCATTAAAACCCAACAGTCGGTGCTCGGGGAACAACATTGCTGAGTTGCTACCAATGTCTTGGCAGGTGAATACGAAGGTTCACACTGTTAATGACTAGCATTTGTAACGACTGCTTTGTTTCATTTCAGCAAATGCTCCATTTCCAAAGGAACTCCAGGACAGGGATGTGGAATTGAATCAACATGCATTTTGGGCTCACACAAACCTTTAGCCTGGTCACAGGAAGATCAAACAGAGACCTCTTTCTACACTGACACCAGACAGCTCTTGACACTGCTGTTTCAAAGACTCTTACACCTGTGTCTATTAGTCTTATAAATACTCAGCATTTGCATTGGGAAGTGGATTCTGGTCCCCACTTGTAAAGGGGGAATTGTCTGTACACCATCAAGGTCACAACCTAGGTCCCACATTCAGCAGAGGGCTTCAGCATGTGCCTAATTTCAAATATGGGCATACAACCCATTCAACTCACAGGTGAGAATGCGTGTCCAACGTGCAGCATGTGGCAAGGAGGCAGTATGTGGCACAGCAGGAGCAGACACAGCATTGTTAGCTACATGTTTTTTGGGTTATTTATACCTGTAGGGATGAGTGGGGAGGAAAAGAGGGAGAAAGGAAACAAGCACAGATATGGTAGGAGAAGGAAAGGAATGAAATCAACACGTTACATACCAAGGCAGAAGGACTGAGAAAAGTTCCCTGAAGATTCCCCAGCCAGGTTTGGATATTTTTTAATTCTTTTTTTTTAATTATTATTTTATCGTATTGTCATTCAAATAACACTATAGGACGTTGAGGCTGTTTGCTAATAGGTATGCAGAAGTTTGATCACTGGAAGAAGACACCAAGAAATAGGAAGGATGGAGTGAATGTCTTATGTGCACAACAATGTTGTAGAAAGGCTAACTACAGTGTGTGGAATGAGCCCTGTTTCATAACAAGCACCTGCTAGCGACAGGTGAGATACTCAAACTAGTATGTGAATGTCTCCCAGAGAGCTGAGTGGGTCCTACTGTGCACCAAACAGGTAGTGCCACACTCACCACCATCAGTGTTACCTCATTAAAACATATTTGTCAACAAAACAGAACAGGAGCTTCAATCATCTGCTTCATGACTCCACTCTGATCGTTCCTGTGCACATCTTTCCTAGGTCTAGGAGACAAAGCCTTTCTTTCCAAGTTCTGTCTTTCCAAGGCTAAGTGCTTACTAAAAGTTATTTGAGAAAGGATGCTGACCTTTTGTTGTGTAAAGACATGGTCCCTAGTCAAGCCAGTGAAAGTTGAATGTTGTCATTGGTAGTTCACCTGGTTGCAGAATCAAAAGTCTCTTCTCACTCACCCACAGTGGAAAGCAAAGATCACTAGTGCAGGAGTTAACTGGGACAGACAGAGAAGACTTCTCTCCCAGGGTTAAGAAGGCAGTGAATATCCCACTGTGTAGTCACAGAATCATAGAATCATGGAATCATAGAATGATTTGAGTAGGAAGTGACCTTAAAGATTGCCAGTTCCAACCTCTGTGCTGTGGGCAGGGACACCGTTCACCAGACTATGCTGCTCAGAGCCCCACCCAACCTGGCCTTGAGCACTTGCAGGCATGGGGCATTTACAACTTCTCTGGGCAACCTGTGCCCAGAGAGTGCCTCACCACTCTCCAGTTCCTCTAGCTCCCGGCAGATGCTGAGCACTGTCTTATGCAGAGCTTCTTTGGTGGGGTTGACTCACGCTGGAGGTAAGAGTGAACTGGCTCTGCCTTGTGCCTGTGCACCAGAAACAAACTCCCACCAAGGTAGTACCTTCTCCCTGCCAAGGAGAAGTGTGTTAAATACAAGAGACAAATATTGATGCAAAAAATTATGTAACCTACACAGGTGATAGCTGGGAGAAGAGGGGGAACACAACAGAACCCTTCACATTCATGTCACTCATGGGGGTGAAGCAAGGACAGCAATCCACAGTTTAACACTCTCCCTGTTAGATCAGGAGAGGCCTCTTTGGGAGACCCATGCCAGGAGCTTGTTTGCAAGATACTTCACCACTGACCCCAAAATCCCTTGGGATTTTGCTGGGTACACTTCCAAGGGCCCTGCTGAGGCCTAATCTCTGCGTGAAACCGGCTCCGATGAAGAGCAACTCTGGTAGCCAAAAATGATGCAGCGATTTTCAAGCAGACTACAAGCTAATCCCCAGGATCATGATTAACATGTTTATTTTGCTCAGTTAAACAGATTCTAATGTCCAGGGCTGGGTGTAAGCACTGCTAAGAACAGTCACTAAGCTACCAGCTTTGTGTCTCCTTTGGTGATCTAGATGGCCACCCCTGACCCTCTAAAACCCCTGAGATTCCAGAGAGTGAGCAGGTGAGTTTCTTTCCTTTTAATTTATGTATTTATTTGTTTATTAATTCGATTTTCTAGAACTAAAAGATGCTCTGGCCCACCATTAAGCAGTCTTCCTAAATATAAAACCATTGTTCTTTTTAATTAGTCACCTATGGTCCCAGATTTAGGCAATGTATTTTCCCTTTCATTGCTCATCTAAACAAATTTTCACAGCTAGAAGGAAAACTTTCTTCTCAGTAAGAAGCAGAAGAAAGTGACTAGAGAAAGACGGAAAAAATAGCTGACCTCTACTTCTTCAGATGCTGCCAGGTTCTGTAGTCAGGGTTGCCCATAAGATAGGAACAAAGATGATCCTGGTCCATGGGGCATTTGTTTGCTTTTGGCTCTCAGAAGAAAAATTAAGCTACCTGACTTCACTTAACAGCCATTAATAACAGAGCACTCTTGCCACCCACACCAGAAATGTCCTGGCTGAGAGATGGGGTATTTACATGACTTACATGTCAGGTTGCATGTTTAGTGTGGGTAGGGGAGTGTCCTTTATACCCCCAGGCATGTGATGGAAGAAGAGGGAACAAAGCCTGAATCAGCTCTCAGGGAAAGCTTAAAGTAGAGTGATATCAGGACAACCAGATCTCAGCTAGAGGTCATGAAGTGCAGAACAGGAAATGTTCTCTTGTGGTTCCTGCAAAACACCATCCTGCTACTGACATACTCCAGATACCTCTGAAACTTTCCATGCTCTTTGGATACTTTCCCACTCCCAACCATTACAGTGTGCCGTACATGAGCAGCCACTAATTACATCAGAGGGAATCTGGGCTTAATTCAAATCCCACATGCAATGCCAGGACCTTGTTTCTCATCTTCAGAGATCTGGGCAAGACAATATCTCTTCCTTCCCATGGTATCCATTAGTCATTGACTTCCTCCATGGCCCCTAATGCCTCTGCATTGTCCTCTCCTGTGCTCCAGGTTCCACACCATCCATTTCCCATTCTCCTCTAGGCTTTATGTACTTATCCATTCCCATCACAACAATAGCCAACTGATTCCAGAGTTACAGGCTCAAGGGATGACACAGACAGAACTAATCCTAATTTGGAGCCTGAAGGTAGGTTAAACAACTTCATTTTATGGCTTATCCTCCCAAATAGAAATTAAGAAATACATTCAAAAAAACCAGAAAAGTCAATTGAAAATTAAGTTTTATGGGGATCTGAATAAGTTAGAAATCTGGTCAACATCCAGAATATTTTCTGGGATATAAGGGAGAAAAGAGTTTGGAAATAAAGAAAATGGATGGGATTTATCCTTTTTTCAAAATGACAGGTTTTTTTCTTTTAAACTGAAAGGAGAGGACTGGATTAACCCCTGAGCAGCATTTTCCTGAAATTCAGGAAAATCTGGCAGTACCTTTGCTTCTCTCTCAATATGTTTTCTTCTTTAAAAAAAAAAAAAAATTCTTTGTCTTTCATTTCCTCTATTTCCTCAGACCATCATCTCATTTTAGGAGATAGGATTTCTGGATTGGAGAACGCACAGCTTGTTCACAACATCCTCCGCATTTTCAAACCTAAGAGTCACTGATATATCTCTTTAGGGATAAGACCCCACAGAAATTGCACACAAAGACAGGTCCAATGAGATGCAAGATTTCAGCCGCTGCTCTACACAGATTTTGTCATGTGATTTCAGGCAGAAACTGGGCTTTAGTCTATAAGGGCACACACAGTACTGTGACTTTTCAGCACAGCCAGGAATGTCCAAGTTATCTGCCTGTTACCCTGTATGTTGGGTATGATCTAGGGCAAACTAAATGGCAGAGAAACTCCTGCATGGACCAGAAGATTGGTTCATAACAGTGGTCTATTTTCCTGAATACAACTGGCTGAAGCTTGTGCACTGGAATTTTGAGCCCAAACTCAAGTGCTTCAAGTGCAAGGGCAACAGTCCTGTGGAAGGCAACGTCACTACAGTGTTACATGCACTCAAATGGCAGCATGTTGACTCTGCAGTAATAATTCATTTAAATGAATATGTGGGTAGATATGTTTTCATTGATCACGCATACGACGTGAAGAACAAGCAGCCTTGAAAACATCTAGACAAGCCTGGGAGAGTGCAGCTGTTAGCATTGCAAACTGCATTATCACCATATATTTAGATTGTTATTAAGTGAACTTTAAGTAAGGCATCCTCCATTTGTCATTTTCCCCCCTGGTGAATTCAGCTACCAACATTGATTTACTTTTTTTTTTTTAATCTGAAAATTTGGCTATTAAGTTTTCAAAACTTATTAATCTGTTTTCACTTCATTGGTAGCAGCTTCCCCCCACCTTCTACTTAGCTTGTTAAAACTCAGAGTTGATTAAATATGACACAACAGTAAAATATTACATAAGCTCACAAGAAAATTTTTATTTCATTATCGGCACAAAGTGAGTCATCTTGAATATGACACTGGCTTTGGCTCCATTTTCTCTCACTTTTTTGCTCTGGTTTTCTATTTAATCACAGCTTTTTTCTGCCTTTCTTTGCTTGTACGATTTTGTTTTTCAGATCCACAGCAGAACGATCCAACTTTGTTCTTACACTATTAATTAACACCACGCTCTAGTTTCCAACATACTTAAATGATGAATAAGGTTAAATTCCAGACAACGTTCTGTACATTGCCATCAATTAACAATTTTCGAGGCAGCGCTTCATTAATAAACACTGATCAGCAGAGCCCTTGTGAGGAGTGCATTGGAGCTGAGAAATTGTATCAGAGCTTCTTTAATATGTGAGCTGGAGTGTGTGGTGTGTATGAGCCCGTGCACAAGTGTGTATGTGTGCGTGTGTGAAAAAAAATCAATGCAATATCCTAGGAAACTCATCAGCACATCATCTCCTTAAAGGTTAATTAAGAATTTGAGGAAGAACAGAGGGGCTGAAGCAGAGGTGATGGACATTCGTGTCTCTCCAGATCATTAAGTACTAATTAGGTTTGGAAAGTCTATTGAGCTTCCTTGGTCTCATCAAGCCATGTGATGGTCCCTGGATACCTCAGTGTGAAATGCCATCAGCACTATATCTCCCTTTATGAACAGGATGCACTTCAGTCTCAGGTGTGCCTGCTGTCTCTCACCCTGTGCATGTGTATGCCTCCTTTGGTATGTGTTTGATTAAGCTATTTTATATACTGCATAAAACTGCATGGAGAATACAGACCATTTCAGAATCATGTGTAATGCAGCATTTTTGCTGGAAGGCTAATGAGGCAAAAAAAAAAAAGGGGGGGGGGGGGAAGGCAAGAAAAGTTCCTGTTAGGTATAAACTCAGAATGAGCAGGGGAAAACCTTCCAAGTTCATATAAACCATTTTGCTGTGCTAGAAGTTCATTTAGGGAGGAATTCCAGACTGTCTTCCTTTTACTTATGTTTTCTGAGCTCAAGATGGACGTGGGGCAAGACAGGAGCTCCACAGAGTTATTAGAGCAAGACCCCACCATGCAGCTTCAAAGAGACCATAATATGTATTTTGTTAATTGCCTTTTTTAAAACTCTTAACAAGAAGTGCTGCACATCTAAATCCCAGAAGAAGCAGTGACAGGTTTTTTAAGAAATGGCTTCCGTGGAAAGTGAGATGCTGCTTTTACCTTAATTTTCTGGCTTTTCATTGTTTTGCAGCCTATAGGTCTTACAGGGACAGATTTTTCTTAGGATGTTTCCTTTAAATTGAATTGGAAATACAAATTTATATGCTCAACTGTGGACAAGGATGTAGCAAGCAAACCAACCTGTGCCTGAAAGTGACCTTTGAGGTGCCCAGAGACTGAGTCAGCTCTCAGTGCTAATGTACAAAGCAATTCAAACCAGATGCCAGTGATCAGATAGATTCTTCTGGAAATCAGCCTTGATGGTGTTATTAGAAAAAGCCACAGCTGGCTCTGTTATGAGGATTCCTTCATGGTATCTCAATAAAATTGGTTAGTCCTGATTTTTAGGCAGTCTTAACCTAGTAGCATGGCATAAAGCTGCTGAAAGGTAAAGGAAGAATAGGTCTTCAGCACTGTCTGTCCAAAGAGATCTTTATTCAGGAGTATGCAAGAGGTGTCTTTATACATAAAGAGCTAATCCATACACCTTCTCCCTTTCTTGGAATGGAGAGAAGAATAATGTGCCTCATGATATTAGCACTCATTTAATAAAATTATACCAGAAAAGGTTGTCCTCAGAGCTGGCATTTTCAAGGGACACATGCTATAAGGGAGGATGTTGACACTGGGGGTAGTTGCCGTTGCCTTTTTGAGCCCCACTGAACTTTGACTTTGATTGCACACGATGGAATGGAAGTTAATGGTTCACTGGCTCAAACTGTTGCCCTGCCGATACTGTGCTTTTAACATTTCAGTTATTAAGAGCAAGTCTAGTTGCATTAGCAACATCACAGGAGTGAAGGCAGCAGTCTGGGAACCACTGGGATGTGGGTTCTTTAGGATGCTTCTGGAATTAAAAACAAGTGCCTCCCACCGCCACCACTACTGGCACCCAGTTTTCAGCACGAGATGGCTGAATTGAAAAGCTACTGATAATGCTGCAGCCTGTACGTCTGCTCCAGAATATCAAGGACCCCTTGATAAACCCACTGCAATGCCTGGAGCACTTCATCTGCAGGCGACTTGCTCTCTTCAATATGGAGAGGATTGCCACTAATCCTGGCGCATTACTGTTCACTTGACAGAAGTCGCCTGAAACAACTTGCGTCTGTTCTTGTCCTGATTTGCTGTCGGTATTTATTAAGAGTAGTGTGTTTAAAATGGCACACATTGTAGCCTGCAGATAACATCTTAAGCTTCCTGCCTATACCAACAAAAAAACAAACACCCCCTCCCGAGAAAATCTTCTCCAAACATTGACACGCCCCTCTTTCCTCAGCCATGTTGATGCTATTGCTTCTTCCCCAAGAGATCTCTGTGAGGTCCTGGTGCAAGAAGCACCTTACCTCTGGTTTTACTGATCACCTGATTCCTGAGCTGCTGCAAAATGATTTTAAAAACTGAAGTGATAGAAAATAAAATACTAACCACTCAAATCAGTTCTATATTCATGCCTTCAGCAGAGAAACATGTTAAACTCACAGAATCTGTGGCTCTCTACTGATCAACGAGACCTTCATGTTCCTCCCCTTTCTGTTATGACTGAACATTTTTCTCCCAGGATGTGAAGATGTAACAGCTGCTCTGAACATTCAATCTTAACCACTGTGATTAGAAGTAAACAAGAATCACTGTTGAATGCTGAATATGGTGACGGTTATACGATGTGGGCATTTATTTACCAAGGATATGGTTTGACTCAACACCACTGACTTGTCAAATTGACTGGATCTACACAGTTTGACTTTTTACATGGCAAAGACTATGAAACTTCCCCCCTTTATTCCTACTCTGATTCTGATTTGTGTCTGGATGAGTTTTTAGAAGTATAGGAAGTCCTCTGAAGAAAAAAAACCAATGACTGGTAGTAAATTTTGCTTTGCAACATGCGTTTTCCAATTTATAGCAAAGGCCCTACAGTGTTTGTAGATGAGTTGTTGACTACCATTTCTCTTAGCTTTTGAGATCTCTTGGTTTCAATATCATCACAGACAGGGAAACATTATCAGTTTCAGTAGCAAAAGACAGTTCTCAAGCACACCGTCAAAGAGAATCTAGTTTTCTGTGTCTCCTACAAAAAAACTGTTGTTCTTCTGCCAATTCAACTAACATACAGAAAAATAATTTTGGGAGGAGATGAATAATCAGTTTTTCCTTAAATAAAGAAGCTAAAAACATGAATTATATCACTTTGTGCTTCCTTTACAAGCCTGTGAATCTTTTCTCTTGTTAAACTAATATTTCCTTGTTAGTGGACGAATGTTCAGATCTATCAGGTCCTTAAAGACCTATTTCTTCTTTTCTTGAGTGGATAGTATGCTCCAGAATTTAGCATCAAAAAGCTTTTTCTTGCTCCTTTTTGCTCCCAGCACTATGGTCTCTTGAAAAGTTTCATCACTTATGTGTGTGAAGGATGTGTGTGCATGTGTGAGGGTATGCATATGCATCAGTCTAGCATATTTTAAATAATTTCATATACATATGTGTATATATATACACATATTTGTGGAGAGGACGTGTATATATGAAGAGGGAATACAGTCATACTTGGTCTAGTGTTTTTGTACTTTAGGCAGTGTGCAGATAGAAAGAGGTGTGAGTTAAATAAGAAGGAGTTAGTGTGACTCTTCTGATCTCAGTAATGTACCAGAAGACAAAGCAGTGAAATACCTTTCCTCCTGTCTTTAAAATAAAGGATAGGTTTGCAAAGCAAGGCCCTGTACATCAACTTAGTTCATGCAGAATCTTAACATTTGTCTGGGACAAGCAACATTAGGTATGGCAGACAGTAATGGTGCTTTCAAATGAGGGACAGATGGCTGTCCAACACTGACACTGCAGGTGTCCAAGACTTTTAATTCGGTTTCATTCAGTGGACCTTTTGCTCTCCAGTCCCTTGCTACTGCTGTCAAACTTTTCCAGAAGCAAGAAAGACTGTGGGGACAATGTGATAGAATTACAGAAGGTGGTAGAGTCATTTGTTAATCCATGGGGGAAATTAGGCCATCAGACAACAACCTGCTTCACAAAGAGATCTCTAGCAAACAGGTGTGTGTGTTCTGTGTGTGGATGTATGGGGTAGTTGTGGAAAGCTGTGGATGTAGGGGAAAGGACAAGAAAGAGGACTAGTTAGTGAGCTTTGGGTTGGGAGGTGACAATAATGACAGCCAGATCCTGATGGTATGTAACAGAGTATCCAAAAGAGTAAAACACAACCTCTGCTATAAACCAGCCTTCTCTTGGTTTCATTTGAAAAACTGAGCTCAGAGAGGTACAGAAATTCTCTGGCATCACAGAGCCTCATCTATCAATGTCCTTGTAGATACCAGTGGGATTCGATGAAGAATAGAGTAAAGGCTCCCTTGTCCTTTTGTTTCTTTATCCGTTCCTGCAAAAAGAACAGTGCTAGGAAGCTCTAAACATTTAAAATCACAGGTGTGATGCCAAGACAAAGTCCTTGATAGCCCTAGTTCTGGCCTTGGGAGTGGAAGGTGCACTGTATTACTATGGTACAGTGATGGTCTTTTCATTGTGATGGTCCTCCTGGAAATGCAAACCTGTCTGCAGCTGAGTGTTTTGGGAGCCATCTGTGCCAGCAGGTCCCCCTGAGCCTGCCTGATGAAAGTTCAGGTATGGAGTCACTCTAAGCAATGTTTCTTCTCAGCTGGTTCTAGGTATCTTCAGTGTTGGTGGGCACTGTGTAACTCTTGTGGAGTTGCTTAGGCCTGGAAAGGTACAGGGAGACTGCCTTTTCCGGCCACAGCATTTACAGAAAAAACTCCCTGTGAGCTCTCAAGACAACAAAGCCTGTCTTTGTAATGGTTTGTACCATGAGTCCTGACCCTGTTTGGATTGTCTGGTGTCTAGTGAGGGGTGTGCTCCAGCACGTCCCCTCTTTCTGTGTGTGTGTGGTGCTCAGAACTCCATATTACAATGTATTCCACTGTGTCAGCCCTCCACAACATTTTCCTTGGGAATCAGGGCAGTTGGGCTGAGAGGAAGGATCTGGCATTATGTATCTGCAGAGTTCTTGAGGGACATTGGCGCTGTGAGATGTGATTCTCCAGACCAGCACCAGGGTCAAAATATGTTGTGTTACAAGTTGATAATCTGCACAGGCTATAGATCTAAATCACTGTATGCGTCTACTGTGCCTGAGGAGAGGGAAAAGAAGAGGGAGGAATCACAAATTCACAAATTGATATCTGGAAATTCTGGTTATTTTTAAGGTGAAATCCTGAAAAAAAAATTTTTCCCACTTTTAAACACACAGTTTTCTCCAGATATTGGGAAATATCAAAAGAATTTCAAAAGCATCTTACTAAAGACAAGTCTGTTTGGAAAGATATTTTCCATTAAAAAAGAATATTGCAATTGCTCTCTTTTGCCCATCATTTGGACAGAGTTTACGTTGAATTACAAGTCCTAGATATCAAGTATTTCATCTTTGATGAAATTATATGAATAAATAAACATTTTTCTTTGCATTCCCTAGGAATAACTGTATTTTCTCATCCTGGCTGCTGCAGATGCTAAGCTGCCCTGTTTCTCCAGAGACAGCCAATGCTGCAGGGGTATATTCCCACCCATATAACCAAACTGCAAAATGTCCTTCAAGCATTGTTCAGGGAAATTGCATATAACATTTTGACAAGTCATGTTCTTTACACTACAGAAGAGCTAACTCAACTTTACATCAGCAGTTTGACCGTGATCTCTGCAACTTTTATTTTATTTATGGGTTGAAAGGAGTCGTGATTTGGTCAAATTTGAAAGTTCAGATGCTTTTTGGTTTTCTGCATCAGAAACAAACCTCCCAAGCCTCATCACTTTTGCCTGTCTTTAGCTAAGGTGAACAGCCTGATTCAAATTTTTGTAAATATACTTCAGCTGGTCTCTGAGAAGTACTCCGCACTGCAGAGGAATGAGTCACGTTGTTGCTTTCACTTTTACACTGGGGATACCGCTCCTGCCAGGATCTTGCCATTTACTTGGAGAACTAGTCAGCGTTCCTTTCATATTCCAGATTGTCATCCTTCCCTTCCCTTTCCCCCTTCCTGCACCCTCTGGGAGCTGCAGGACAGCATCTTTCTATCGTCCTGCAGAGATAGACCTCAGCTGAGTGATGTTGCCAGATTCCTGGAGAAGGAAGGAAGGAAAACAAAACTCCAGCAAAACAAAACCTGTTCCCATTCACACCCCAAACCCTCAATATTATCCCTTTATGCCAGCTGCACCATCATAAGACTGCATTCTATGTTGCCATGATTTTTTTGGTGGAGAGCTGCCTATACAATCTGTGAGCACTGTTGGAACAGCCCAATTTTACAAGCATAAAGTATTATGATTGCATTGATTTCCATCATAAATCATATTTTCCATCCTCTGTCTTTCTTTCCTTGCACTGACTGAATTAAACCTTGGTGTTTTCTTTAGCTGCTGCCAGAGCTGAGGCTTGAGATGATATTAGGGTAATGATGATAAATTTTAGCCTCAAGCCAAACCATTTCCACATTACAGATAATGTTTTTTTCCAAATAAGTTCTGTTATTGGAATCCAGGACCCACCACATCTGCAGGCTCAGAGGCTGCCTCAACACAGTCTCTTTGCTGTAATGGGTTTATAGATTTGAAAATTTGCTCTAAACAAATAAATGAGAGAAGAGAGGAAAAAAGCGAATGAAGGAATGGAGAGGGAGAATCAAGTGGAAAGAGAAGAAAAAGAGGAGAAGGAAAGGGGAAGAAAAAGGAGAAAGCAAGAAGACAAGAATAAGGGAAAGAAGAACTGAAACAATGAGGGAAATAGGAAATAAGGAGAAGAATGAGATAATGCCCACAGCAAAGTACTAGCCAGCCTACTGCTAGCTGTGCGTCTTTAGGAGCAAAGCTGGCCCCCCAGATGAGCACAAATGCCTTATAGAAGCATTAAGGACTGCAAGCACGCAGACCCACAGCTGTGTGCTTCAGATTTCACCCCTGCCTTCTTACAAGGCCACTCCCTGTCATCTCATCTCATCTCATCTCATCTCAGAAATATAATATTCCTGCAAAATCTCAGCTGTCTCCACAATGGAGTAGGGGGAAACTGAACTAAACTGACCCAATACTGGTATCTGCACTATGGTCTCAGTCTCCAGTGGTATCTTACTGGTCTAAAGTGATTCTCATATTTTAGGCTAATACAAAACAAGCCATGTTCCCACTTTTGTCTAGGAGGAATTCAGTCTGTGTAATCAGGCCTGAAGGACAGTGTCCCAGGCTCAGGAGAGTATAGATCCAGGGCATAGTGACCTTCAGGAGAGCAGTTACTTGTTCTTCAGCCACTGTAAAGGAAAGCAGTTCACCATGTCCCTGTGGCATCATACAAGGATAATGCTGTTTAACTCTGTATCCTGTATCCCTCACTAGTGCTCCATCCCTGATTGGGAGCATGGCTCAATAAATCTTGTGCTCCCTGTGTGGCTTGTAAGCACCCATGTGCCCCTCTGCTCTGCTCCTCACGTTAACCAGACCATACCTGCTTGAGTTTTTTTTGTTTGCTACTCTACTGAATGAGTGAAGTCCCCCATGGAGAAGCACAGGCAGAGATGTCTGCTTCAGTGGCAGGAAGCCCTTGGAAATCATGCTGGCTCAGAGCACTGCAGAAGTTCTGAGGAGTTCTGGTTTGGAAAATCACCTACATACAGAGAAGCTCCAGTGGAAAAAAGCGCACCTTGATCCCTACTCTGTTTTTCTTGTGGTTTGCCCTGCCAGACAACACTTTCTGAGGAAACTGCTTAACACCTACCACCATTTGTACGCTCAGACAAGCAACAGTTTCAGATCCTTGGTTCATCTCGAGCTTTAAAATTTCACCTCCTTAGTTTACACTGTGATGGTGGGATTAATCTGAAAGAAAGCAGGCATCTTTCTTCACACCCCAGTTTCCAGAAAAGCAGAGAAATAACTAATATCCTGATTCATGCTTCTTTCTCTGGAGCTCAGAGTTATTGTTCTTCTCAGCCCTAAGTCAGAACCCTCACTGCAACAAGCCTGAGAGACGCTGAAATACAATCTGATGCAGATGGTAGGGGCCAGCTCTGATTCTGACCAACATATTTACAGCCAGGAGAAGGGGAAAAATGGACCTGCAGATAGGTAGGCAGGTGGCAGGCAGTTTATTTCATTGGCAGTGCTGAAGTGCTACTTCATGGGATGCTAAATGCAATAAGTGGGGAGGAGAACAAATTTAAGAGGGAAGAAGGAGGGAGTGAAGCAGTCAGTGCTCTTCAGGGTATGAAGGGAACATCCTGCACTTCCAGAGGACTCTCAAAAAAAGAAAAACACCCTCAGGATGCTGCCTTTGCAGGGTCCATGTCTTTATTATTCATATCAGCCCCTAAAGAGGTGCTTTCTCTGAGGACATGAGTCATCTGGGAAAGCCAGCAGCCCTACCACGTCCCTACTGCAAGTCTGGGTTGGCAAAGACAGTGAGTCCTGGGCTAAGGATGCCAGATGGTATGTCCTTATTATTGAGCTAAACCCTTTTACTTGCTCACCTGGGTGAATCAAATTGGGATCAGTTTGATTTAATCAGACTAACTAGGGATCCTACCAGCACCTACAACTAAAATGTACCTGGTAGCCTGCTGCTGCAGCCAGACCCACATGGAATATGTGCTCTCCTCTCTCACTCCACAAGCCTAACTGCTAACTAAGGTAGTGCTGACTAACCAAATTAGGCCTCCACTCTGAGTCTATACTCCTAATACCAAGTCCAAAACTACCTGATAATGCAGCGGGATGCCAACACACAGGGCAGGCCCTAAGTGCATTTTCCTCTCTCCTTTTCTATCCCACAGTGGAAAAATTCAGCAAAGGCTTTATACATGTTGTTCCACCTATGGATTTCCTCCCTTTTCGCTATGCAGGAAAGGGGGGACCACAACTGAAATCTGGAATATCAGTGCAGTAATGCACAGTTTACAATGCAGGACTCCTTTCAGTGAAAGGATTGACGACATGGAAGGTCAGCAAGGTGGATAGTGGCAGCTGATGTTGTAGTAGCCATAAAGGTAAGCATCACGTAGGGCATGAAACTATACACCTGCAGGTGCCAGGAACAACCACCTTAAGGCAGGCAAGAAGAGTGTGGAGCGAAGTGTCCAGAAACTTCATGTCTCAAGAACAGCTTTTGCACAACTCCCACTCCTCTGACTCCGAAAAATGACCAGAAATTAATGTAGCATTTTTTTACTGCCTGATAAGTTTGCAGTTGCAAAGGCAGGAGTCTGATTGCCGTTGCCAGGACCCCATGGACAGTGTACCTGAGAGGACAAAGTCACTCTCACATTTACTAACAACCAGCATTGCTGCTGGCAGGCACACCACTGGGAGAAGGATTAGATAAAGCACAGAGAACTGCCCCATCTTCCACCTTGTAAAGGAGCATTTATAACCCAGTGCAATGGAGCATTTACAGTTACTGTGGCTGCACCAGACAGCTTCAGTCTGCTGGGCTGTGATACTGGGTCTGATTTGGAATGAAAAGAAATACTAAACCATATTCGGACTATTTCATGGGTTGTATTTTATTTTATTCCATTTGAACAGTGTTTTGGTTTATCTTGCGTTTAATTTGAAGGATTGAGCAGGTTCCCAATAAATCCCATAGTAAGATCTACATGAGAAAAACACTTAAAAAAACTCCCAAACCAACAACAACAAAACCCTTTCTTCTGCTGCTGCTGATAACAAGGCCTATTACTTCCCAGCCTATGTTTGGTTTCAACACCGTATAATCTCTCAGTTGCAAACAAGAGACCAAGACAGCTCGGACTAGAGCTACCCTATAAATGATTTTGTCCTCAGTGTTTGTTCTCACTGGAGAGGTGCCAAATTCCCTGCTCATGTGGTTAGGTACAGGCCTAAGTAGGCTTTTTGGTTGGTTCATAGGTAATTCACAGGTAGTTTGCTAGGAGAAGCCAGATTTGTACCCAAGAAGAAAAAAAAACCTCTTAAAAACCCCTATGTTCTGAGGTTAACGCTTCATTTCATCATACTTTTTCCCCATTTAGACACAGCAGATGATGTCCCCCACCTCGTGGTTTTTTTTTTTTTTTTTTTTTTTTTTTTTTTTAGCAAAGGACCTAATCTGTGCAATAAAGATTTCACGAGGTTATACAGACATGTAGCACACAGGGAAATACACCCATCCTTGGCCATTGCCTCTCCCAAGCACTTGATAACATTTCTCTCTTGACCTGCCTCAAAGCTGACAAAGGCTGACAGCACAATGGAGCTCCTTGGCTGCCCAAATTGAGGGGCAGTGTCTCTGTTTAAACTAACAGGCACAGACTGACTGTGAATAAATTTAGTCTAGGAATGAAGAAGAGATGGAGATGTGGAAAAGCCTTCCAAAACAGAACAAAGAATGGGAGTGACCTGAACAAATGCAGATGCCTATAACAGAGCCAAGCCCCTTCAATTCGATCGAGAGAATTAAGCATTGCTTATGAATCATCTCACTCTAATGAGGCATCCAAAATAGACCAGATGAATCACAGTCCAGAAACACCTATTTTTTCCCCTTTGCTGTAAGAGCCCAAGGTAACTGAGACAGAAACATTTACACTGTAGGTGGTTAAAGTTAGGTGAGATGAAATAAAACAAAAAAAAAAAGTAACAAAAAAATATTCAGCAACAAATCCCTAAGAGTTTTTAGATGCAACAGAACACTTGCATGAAGGTTATCTGACACAAAAGGATGTGATTGAATGAGATGATGCAAGGAGTCCACTGCAGGTCAAATAGGACAATTCTTGCAACAATCTGTTAATAAAACACTTTTTGATGGAAACTGTTTACAGCTACTACCATAAAAATACAGATACTTTCCTTTGAAATTCGTTTTGCAGTACTCCTTGGTTTATGTTGGGATAATGAAGAACTGCATCTTCCCTGTTAATTTGAATTTAAGACCTAAAGATGACAGTGTTTCTCTTCTCTCTTTAATTAATCTATTTTTATCCACTATTCCTGTAATGAACAGAGGTGAATCAAGGGGTTTGTTTAAATAAGGAAAAAGCAGACACTTATTCAGGAGTGAGGGTTCTCTTTATACTCTTTTCCTCTAATTTGTCTCAAATATCACCTTTCAAGACTCCTTTCCCCTTGAATAAAGCCAACTTTCCACATGGTGATTTCTGCTACCATTGCCGTCTCAAATCTCATAAAAAACCCCATTGCTTATGAGAGGCTTCACTTGTCAAAACTAATGGGAAACAGGGGTAGGTGATGGAAAAATGGAGAAGGTTTGTTTTCGGAGTACCTCTTTTTAGCAAACCCACAGTGATTGATTTTAGAAGCCCACCAGGGCCTTTGGCACAGTTTGGATCCATGGTGCAGACAGTGGTGGATCCTAGCAGCGCATCCCAGCACAGGTACCAGTTAAACTGAGCCATAAAGGGAGCCAGCACACATGGTGTCAAAGGTATCAGTACCGTCTTCCACCCAGGATGGAGTCCTACCTTCCTGTTTTTGCTAGGAGTTATCAGAATCAAAGCACACTTATGGCACCAGTGGGGTTTTCTTAAGGTGAGGAAGCATCTCAGCTCTGGTCAGTGTATTTTGCTTTTGGTATCCTTGTGTTGAATTTGACAACAGGAAGCAGACTTCAGTTATTGCTTTTAGTTTGGAAATGAAGGGTGAGTTTTTGAAACAGCTTAAGAATGGTATTCCTGGGGTATCTTTACCTCAATTCACAAAACACCACAGTCACACATAGGGGACCTCTGCCACAAATCTCCCTAGACTTGCACCTATAGTCAAAAGATTCTGTTCAGAGTTTGGCTTCATCACTCAGAGGAGCAGATTCTGACACCAATGACTGAGTGATGTCATTTCTTGAAGTGTTCATTTCCTTACTCATATTTTTACCTCACTTTGCTGTGTATCTAGCATTAACAAAGAAACCTATGTGAGTTGCCTGACTTGTCCAGCATTTCAGATCTCCTAGATTCCCTCACAAGTCATCTTTCACAATAGTGAACAGCGTGCTCTGGGCATTGTTCCTCCCTGACTCCACCTGTTTTGAAAGCCCCACACTAGCATCAGTTCTGCCACAAATGAAATAAATCAAACATCACTTTTTCTTAGGAAATGGGATCCCTCTACACCCCCATGCCACAAAAGACCTGAATTATCTGAGCTTGACCTTCTGCTAAATAATAATAATAATAATAATAATAATAATAATAATAATAATAATAATAGTAGTAGTAGTAGTAATAATAATAATAATATATTTTTAACATACCACCTAGTGCTCCAAGTGATGTGAAAACTGTTTTGAAGAAATCTGCTTAGGTGTGCTGGATGTAGGTGCTTTCAGAACCTCAATTGTGTTCCATCACAATTTACATTATAGTACCACCCACAGCCATCCATGCCCCTGGCACATGGGTAAATGCCCCTAAGTTGCTCCCTTTACTTTTCTCTTTCTTTCTTTCCCTCTCCATTCTCGTCTTTACAGGGTAATCACCTCATTTGGGGAAAATATAACAAAAAAACAGCTTTATGAGTGAAGAAGCCACAAGATGGCATTATAGAGCAATTAAACGAGAAATCGGTACTGGAATCTGCTTTCTCCCTTGACGGTGGAGAAGAATAAGGAGCAGGGAGCAGTGCTTGTTGTAAGAGGGGACAGGTGTTTCGAGCAGCCTCCAACACAGCCACTGTCCCTTCTGTTGACGGTCTCACCTGGTTAACTCTTATTAACATTTCCAAGATCTCAAATGAAAGCCCTTCAGGAAGCAGAGGAGAGCACATGCCTCTTCATCTAGCCTGTGCTAGTGTTATTTTCCCCTTAGTGCAGTGCTTTCCCCCCCCCCACCTCTTTTTCCCTTATTCACAGGTGTACGTGCTCACGTTTGTGCTGCTCTTTTTGGGGTGTGTGCAGCACATGAACCTGTTGTCCCTTGAGGTTGTGGGTGTGATACACCTGTTTGAACTCCGCGTGTGCTGCAGCTGCAAGTATGTGAAGATGTGTTGTGGGCCTGATGGACCAAAGGAGAAGGGAAGCAAAGCAGCATGCAGGGTGTGCACATGTGTGTGTGCTGTGTGAGCAGCGTGCACACCCACAGGTTACATGAACACCTAGAGGTTATGTGGCTGAGGCACACGTGTGCAGGGTGCAGTGGTTCAGCTCTACTGTGAAACAGCAAACAATTCCAGGGGAAAGTAATCTTGGGAAATGGTTGTAGGTGCATTGTGTACTATTTTTGTTGTGCTGTGGCAAGCTGTGTAGCTATCACAGTCCACTGTAAGCATGTGGGCATCTCTTGTGGCTTGAGGGCCCGATGGCATGAAGCAAAGTGTGTCTGTGCCTTGGTGGGGTGTTAATCATTCAGGCGAACTGTGCCTGCATGGCCATCCTGGACACAGCCGTGCTGGCTTGGCTCTGTGGTGCGGCAGGAAGCGTGTGTGCATCAGCACTCCCATGTCTCATGTTTCTGTGGAGCGTGTGATTTATGCATACATGGACATGGTGGAGGGCACATACAGCTGGTTTTGGGCAGTCACAGCCCACTGCATCACTGAGTGTGGGGAGGGGGAATTGGTAACATTCAGCCCCATCCTGCAGCACTTGTCAGCACTGAGGGGGAGAAATAAGGATGAAGAAAAATCCAACCCCATTGCTGACTTGCAGCTCAGCAGAGAGTGCGGCACCTGCAGAAACAGCTGGGCTGCTCACCAATACCTGACATAGACTCACTTGTTTTTGTAAATAATATAAAGTCTCCTTTATTCCACACCATGCATTGTTATGGGCCAGGTCACTGAATGCATTAGGGCTGATCCCTCAGAGCATTCTGCAAATGAGACAGAGCTCAGAATGCACATGCTTGAGAAATCAGCTATTCAAAATAAAAGCTGGGACCGACAGACATCTCCAGTGTCTCCTTTCTTTTTCTTATGGTCAGTGAGGGTAGGTACTTTTCTTGGTGGCTGCTGGTGAACAAAGAGATGCAATGGAACAAATGTTGCTGTTTTACATACAGTGCTGTTTGAAGGAGCATATAAAGTAACTATTTCTCTTTTTTTCTTAGAAGTTACCTTAGTATTGTTATTTTTATTACTCCTACCACTACGTTTATAATTGTTACTATTATTAAATTACTTCATAGTCAAATTGGCTAAGGGAATCTTAGATTTTTTCCTTTTTTTTTTTTTTCCCAGCTATAAAAGAGCTAATAAGTTGCCGCATTGGGGCTCCAAGGAATTGATGCAAGATTATTCCCTCATGGATTACTCTCTCAGTGCTTTGTCCAGCTTAATTTTAATATTAGTCATCATTGTTTCATATTTGCATTGTGCTCCAGTGAGGGCTCATTTCGGTGCTGCATTTCCTCAAACATAAAGCTCCCAAAAGCTTAAAAGCAAAAAACGGCACAGGGGAGAAGCTCTCTGTGTACTGAGGTGTTATTTTTCACCACAGTCCACAGTGTTCCTTTGCTTTCCTTTTCATGCCTGAACCCTTCTGTTTTAGAATACAGCTCTGCAGTGGGGTGATACCTGTGTAACAGCTCCCTGCCACCACTGGACAAGGCCAGTCCCCATCCTCCACCAGCCTGACACTGTGGGGTCCTGCCACCCTCACCTAAACCAGTTTTGGTGTCCGTAAGACACAGAGATGGTTCAACCTGTTAGCCCTGTAAAAAGTTATTCCCTCTTTTTATTTACGTTTTTTTTTTTTAACTCACTACTAGTCCTGTTAATTTCTATCAATTCAGTGAGCTGATATTGCCCAGAGGAGATAATGCCATGGAGGGGATATAGCATGTGTCCCCATAGAGGACCCAGTTTCGCCACCTTTCAATGACAGCCTGAGCTTGAGTTTTGACTGTATAGGAAAGTTACAGGTAGTGTGAGGTGAAATCATCCTTAGTCCGTAGAGAAAAGGAGTGTGATCTGCCCACCAACCACATGTGCAAGCATGCCCTGCTCTCTCCCCCTCCCCTCAACCTGCCTCAAACCTCCTGCATAATCCCAACCAGATGCAGTGGAGTGGCACCAGC
Source organism: Corapipo altera (assembly GCF_003945725.1). Lineage (NCBI taxonomy): Eukaryota > Metazoa > Chordata > Aves > Passeriformes > Pipridae > Corapipo > Corapipo altera. The sequence goes on from NW_020884918.1 coordinate 857,708, forward strand.
TTCCAAGAGATTGGTTTCTGAAATAGGTCATGACATGAGTGTCCGGGATTGAGCAGATGAGTGTGTCCATGTCCCCATGGGCACAAGGGCAGTAGGTCACCAGAGAGTCAACTCAGGATGGACAAGAGAAAACCCGTACTCAAACACACGCAAAATATACTGCAGGGCACTAGAAAAATGAACCACAATGCAAAGAGCCATAGGGAAGTGCTGCAAATGGAGTGAATTGTTTACTTTGTGACCCACTCACCACAGAGGATCTAGGTCCTTATGTGGAACCTCAGTCCCTGTGCTGCTGCTGCTGTTGCTACATATTGCTACTGCTGCTGCAAAACATAGGTGTGGTGTAGAAAAACAGAGCAAAAGGGAGATGTCTGGGGAGCCTAGATCCCAGTAAAATGATTCTGTGGCACAACTAGAAGAGGAATGCATCTCTAGCACTTAGAGCCCAATATCCTGGTTATTCATATGATATGAAGAGACAGCTCCACACAACGCCTTAGAGAAGAAATCCCCTCCCAGGAACACTCTGAGGTCCTGATTTAGCACAGACTTAAAAATGCATTTGAGTCTCACTATCTCAAGTGACGCTTACTTCTGTGTGTACGCTATGGCTTTCAAAAACTGCACCAGAGCACAGAACAGCTTACACCCGAGGAGAGTGCAGATGTAGGCACAAAAAATTACTGAGGCTGCCTGAGAGCCTTCTCTTTAGTGGCTATCCCTTTGCTACACACAACATGAGGAGACCTTCCTCATAGGGTATCATCTGCTTTGTGCTGAAAGAGCATAGACAGTACAAGGATGAGATGATCGCCCATGTATGGGAGATTTCTGCTGAGTCTCTTTCTTGGCTCGAAGGGGACTCAAGCTTTGCTCTTGGGAAAAGTTTCTTTCCACCAGGCTATCTGCTACACTGTGAGAAAGGAGAGAGAATTGTACCCTCTGCCTCCTAATACTATGAAATTGGTGAGAAAAGACAGAAAGAATATGTAGAGCAGAAGAAGGGGAGCGACAAGGGTATATCTCCACAGCTCAGAGATTAGACAGCACACCTTTGAGTGGGAAACTTAATGTATTTGCCTTTTATCCAATGCTGATTTCATGTAAAATACATTCAGAGATTTATTTCTTTAAAGAAGAGTGCAAGAGAGGCTGGGCTATTCTTCAAGAACATACCCTATGTATATGGTTACAAAATAAGAAAGAAATGTTTTATGCAATTATTATAGAAGACAGTATGATTAGACAGGTAGAGAAGAAAGAAAGAGGCAGACAAACAGAAATATAAAAGAAAAAAACAGAGAACTTGCTAGCTCTGAGGAAAGCTGAGTATTATGACAAATTATTGTGTAAAGTAGTAGTCGTGTAGAACAATAGATAAGAACCCTTAGCCTGTCACTGGGAAGGAAAAGCAGCGCAAGTTCAGGATGCAGCGAAGCATCTAAAGGATGGTTGAGTGGGTTAATAATGTCACAGTGACATAATCAAATTAGTAATGCTATCTTGGCGATGTGGTCTAGTCTATCAAGGCATTTACCTGGTTACATTGTTCAAAACAATACCACTCCAGAGGCAGAGGAGTCCAGATGTCCTGCCCATCCTATTTGGGTACACGCCATCCCCTCTTACGTAAGTCCTCACTGCAGGGAGAAGGGAGTTAATGGGGCAGAAATTGCCGCCCGGCTCTCTCCTCTCTCCCTGCCTTCAAGCCCTGTGCCCTGGATGCCATCTTCCAGCAGCTTTGCTGGGGCAGAGGTTTGGGGCCTTGCTGGCACAGCAGCATGATGCCCTCCCTGAGACACCTCTGCAAAGCAGGGCTGGCAGCAGGGAAGTGGCATCAGCCTCCAGGGCGTGGGTAAAGCCAAGGCAAGAGGGATGACTGTTCCTGAAGTCCTTCCTAGAGGAAAAGATCTTCTTGGGGAAGGATTAGAAGTTTTATTACGTATCTACTACCCTCTGATTCGCAGCACACCCTCACCAGGGTGGCACTCCCCTTTTTTCTTTCCCCATCATCTTCTGTGATTCTCTAGTAACTGTTATGTGTCTTCCAGTCTGAAAGCAAGGTAGCCTGATGGAGCTAAGATGAATCTAGCTAGTCAGGGGAGTAAGATAGGAATAAGGGGATAAGGACTGATCTTAAATGGTATGTCACACTTGTGACACCCAAAAGATGAAGCACGAGGAAAGATCTGGGGATGGTTGGGAAGGATGAATTTATTTCACAAGAATGTGTGTGTCCAGGCTAGAAATTGGTATAGGGAAGGGAGAAGGAAAGAAAGTCAGATCTTAAAAGAACAGTGACTGTTGAGAAGGGAATATTTTTAGAGTTTCAAATAATTAATTTGGGCTACTGCTTTATAAGAGCAAATTCCCATGCGTCACTTTGTCAGACTGAGATTAAAATGTGTTTATATTTATATAGTTATCTTTCACAGAGGTGTTTCATTTAAATACATATATATGTAGTGTATTTTGTATGCACACATGAATGGAAAAAAGAGAATCTGTAAGTATAAGGGTCTTTGCTTCAAATTCTCACAAACTAGAAAAGACTGTAAAGACCACTGATATCTGTGTGAGAAAAGGCTGTCCCCAGCCCCCTCCATCTGCTCTCCTCTTCCAGGGCAGCAGGAGGAAAAGCAAGGAAATGCAATTCTCCCTGTTCCACTTCAGTGAGGAAGAAGCAGCACAAAGAGTCCCTGTGTCTGTCAGCAGGATTCGGAGATGGGCACAGGGCTTTTGGAGAAGGAAATAGAAAATAAAATCAAATGAGGCTTAATCCGAAAAGCAAACGTTTGCTGGGACAAAGCCACCACAGGGATTGTCATTTCACAAATTGTATTAATCTGGGCAAATAGTGCTTCAGGAACAGTAACCATGGTGTTTATGCTCAGTTCCCCTTCCTGACCTTATCTTGCCTCCCTTACTCCCCTCAATACGGGCCAAACCCTTATCACTTTGCACCAAAGGTCTCTTCCTCAGCAGAGTAATCATGCAAACCTGGAATTTGTGCATGAATCCGATAAGGAAAAAAGATGACTGAAATGTGAATTTTTTTTTCCTTTAGTTTAACAAGTAGTGGTAGAGATTAGTGCCACAAGATGACAAAACTGGGCACCCAAAACGCCATGAAGCAGTTCCTGCAATTTGTAGAGGCCGTGTGCTGGTAAGTGGGATTGTGTTATCACGCTCTGCATCTTAGGACCAAATAAATGTGCAAGGCTGAGCAGGTAGAGAGAGGGCTGTAAAACTAAGGCATACATAAGGGAAACAGGTTAAGCAGGAAAGAGCAAGGAAGTAATTATAACCAGGCTTGCAACACTTCCTACGCTCCTTTTTGGTCCAGCCAACACATTGGCCACCTGTTTGCCTTGCAAGATGCTTTGCTATAGCTGTATCTTTCATTTCAGAAGGGAAGTGAGAGGACAGTTTTTTTGTGTGGAAACTGATGGAATCTCTCCACATTTGCCTATCTTATTATCTCTCCCTTGGCATCTGAACACCTACAAATCGAAGAGTTTTCCATATACAACTTTTACCATGAGAAAAAGGATTCATGAATTTCAGTTCTGAGTGGAGTTAGCACAGACACAATAAAAGAAAATCAACCTTTTTTTTTCCTAACAAACGCACACTCAAAATGACACTGGGAAAAGAGCTTTTCGGCTTGTTATGATACAAAATCTGTGAGACTTTCTCAGGAGCTGGGGAGGTAGGGAGAATATTTTTTTCTTAATTTCAAAGCCACTAAATATCGTGATTTGAACATTTCAGATCAATCTCTGAAGCTATTGAGTTCATGTTCTGATTAAGAGAAGCAGTGAACAAAGGAGAAGAGAGTGTGTGGGGGAAGGACGTAAAAGAGTAAAAACTAGCACAGTGAAAAATCAGGCAGAGTGAAAAATATATTGAAACTGTGAAAATAAAAGCTCTAGAAGTGTGGAAAGAGCAAAACTTACGGCAGGAAAAAAAAGCTATCTGCTATGTCTACCCAACAGTTCACGCTAATCTTATCTGTCATGCTAATTGCCAGATTTAGGTGTTTGTACCAAAGAGGAGGATGTGTGTGAGTTGCTGTGAGCTCATGTGAGTGGCTCCTGACAACTCACACATACAACCCCCTGATTCCCCCCTTTAGCTAGAGGAAAGATTTTTTTTTTTCCTTTTCAATTGAATCACCATCAGAATGAGCTGAATTACAGGAAAGACAAGGTTAGGCAGCTTTTGAGAAATCCAATAAAAAAAATCCAAAGGAATCCCCAAACCCCTGAACTGCAGGAAATGTGCTAGTTCCTGTGTATTACATGGTTTCCTTCCCAACATATTAACGTCCAATACCCAGAAATATGCAATGGCATGTGCTGCTTTACCTTTTCTTCCTGAGGCTTTCACTCAGCCTGCAGCTCTGTACTGTCTTCTGCACCCCTCTGAAGATACACTGAGTTTTGCACCCACATTTATCCCCTCTGCACTTCCAAAATTACTAGTTTTGGTTAAACGAGGAAGTAAATGGAGTTTAAACGGAGGAAAGTGTGCAGAGGGTAGCTGATGGTGGTTTAGCAATTCTGTGATATAGCATCAGCTTGAGTGACAACGACTCATTAGCAGCTAATCCAATCGCACCTGCTAATCCAATCAACTGGAGGAGCTCGAGTCATTGCTTTCCAAGGATGGTCATCTTGCTCTCTCAGCTATCCTAGGAGGTTAAGGGAGGACTAAAGGCATGCTGAGCTGGCTAAGTGCACCCAGCAAGTTCAGTCCCGGCACTGGGGGCATGCCCTACAAATTGGCCTTGAGTCCACGTGGCAAAACAGCGACAAGCCAAAAGTCAAGGAACCCCTTACAGTCTTTATGAAATACCACAAACAAGCTTCTCACCAGCTCACTTTGACTGCCAGGGACTGGCTGGGATGAGGAGGACGATGAGATGGAAAGGGTTAACACACCGTTATCCCCTCTCCGGGGGCTCCCTCTCCAGCAAATTGCAATCCAGCCCTGAAAATTTTCAGCAGCCGCATCGATGTCATTCCACTGTGCCTTCATTACCTCCTGATCTCTAAATAAGGGCCAGCTGGGCTCAGAAAACATTATGTGGTGCTGTTACGACTGACATAAACCACCAAAGTGGCATTTTGCAGATGAGAAGAACGAGCAAAAACCCCGCAAAATCCTCTGCAGTTGTGTTTAAACGAGGGCTGTAACTTCTTACACATGTCCTGCTCCCAGTCTACAGGAAGAGGCTGATTAATCCTGCATGTGTTAGCCTGGAATATTGCATTACTGGAAGCAAAGAAACCCCTTAATCATATTGCTGGTTATGCCAGAGGTCTGTTTTCTCTCAAATGCATCACATTAAGAGCCATCCCTAGGCTACAGCACCGTCCCAGGCTATTTTTCAGGTTGCAGCACTACGTACAGGCTTTGTTTTAGGGGCTGATGGGCTGGGTTGTGGTTAACCTTGAGATAACCATAAGCAGCAAGGAAGTTCTGAGAGAAGATGGAGATGGTATTTTATCATCTCCCATCTCCAAGAGAAATACTGATCAATGAAGAAGAGCCCTGCTCATAATCTCCCTTTGCTGCTTGCTCTCAAAGCAGGGGGGTGAAAGAGCTAACTGCGACACACGGGATGGGAAGCAGTGCACTGTCTCTCTCCTTTTCTACTCTGATTTTCCTCTCTGACATGAAGAAAGAATTTCACAGGGAGGATTGCTGTCTGCACCTTCAAGCCCTTTCTGAGGGCACAGTTCAATCCTGATTAGGTGTGTGCTAGGTGACAGGGCATCCCCACAACCTCACTCTCACCCAGTGTAGCAAGACTGGTCATTAATGAGAGGAAAACAAGCTCTCTGAGACCATATTCACTTGGGAGATCTGGAGCTTTGGGAATCTGTAACTCTTCCCTTGAGCCATTATGGGAGTGTATAGGGAAAGAAAAAAATACAGTCTTGTTGACACAGTCCCTCCTTAGGAAGCCCAGGGGAGCACATAAGAAATACACATCTTCTGAGATGACACACCATGCACCTGATCTCAATCTTCTCTCCCAAAACACCTGTGGGAGAGACACTTCTCTGTGCCAAGGAATAAAGTGTTTCCTTCTGATACTACAGGAAAGTTCTCGTTCTTTGTTTATGCCATAGTTGAGGTTCAAATATGCATCCGTGACTGGTCTCCTGTAAATAAGCAGGACACACAGCCCCCCAAAAAATAATCCCGTCCTTCCCCAGCTAGGACGTTTTCTGAGATCTAACAGCCAAATTAAAAAACATCCCCAACATGGGAAGTCCTGGCAGCAGCTTCAACCATTACAAACACAGAGACAAGATCCGTGGCAATAAGTGATGTCCTGCAAAGCATGAAACTAAGCAGAAATATCTTTGGGGATGGCTGATTTTTGCACTCAACCCCAGGGAGGAGGAGGTGACAGAAGGAAAAGAGCCTCTGTTTGTACAAGCCACTTTGGACTTTCCCTTTGAACAGGGCACAGGGGCACTGAGTCTTACAGCCTTTTTAATAGGAGCATCTGCTCCTGTTCCCATCCCAGCTGGATGGCATCTATGCGTGTTTGCTGTTAGCGAGATGTGCCATGTGTCATGAGGAGGAGTGTATCCTGGGCAGGGAGCACATGCACATCTTGGAGGCCTTTACGCCATGGCAGCAGGTCCATTTGTTTGGCCTGGGCACTTGCTTGGGGGGCAGCAGCTGCATTCTCCATGTACTGTGGAATTTCCAAATGGTAAAGCCCCCAAGGGTGGTTGTCATTACCAGGATAATGTGTATGCAAGTGAGGGTGTGGAGAGAGCTTCATGGGTGCCTTCCACTTTATCTGTTTTATTTTATTTTATTTCATTTTATTTCATTTTATTCTTTTTTATTTTTTATTTCTTCCACTGACATCTGGAAGTGAGTTATCTTGCTCCCACAGACTCTCTGAACTCAGGCCATCTGTGGGACCATCTTTTCCTCCCCCTCAGTGATGACCTGCCCTGCAGGAGGTTGATGGTGATGGAGAGGGAGTGTAGGAAAAGTCACAGGGATGTCCACATGGTCAATAGCAAATTTGCCAAAATGTGATTTCTATCTATTTCAGAGGCTTGTTACGCAGCTCTTAATGCTTTGATAGGTGTTCAGAGGGATGAAAATGCCAAAACCCCCTTATTTATTTGCAGTTGTTCTCCTTATTCCATCTATGCATTTTTCCTGCAGAAACATCCACTAGCAATCTGTAAAATGCTCATATTTATAGGGTGAGTGGGGGCAGATGAGGTAGTTCACCCTACCCTACCCCTTGTAAAGGATTCAGAAGCCCCATGGAGACCTGCAGCAGCCTCCTCTGCCCATCAGCAGCAAATTTAACTGCCCCATCTGCCACCCCAATCCTCCAACAGAACAGAGAATGGGCCAGCCCTTACAGCTAAAGGACAGATCATACACAAACTACCATATGCAGTGGCTATTACAGGTTTTAGTCCAAATGACTTGCGTGCAAGAGCAGTCCCAATCTCATCAACAATCCCTGAATTTGAAGTAAGAACATTCCACAGAACGGGGAAGAGTTTCTGCTTAGTAAAGAAACCTTTGCCTGAGAAAGCTTACTATGAGGTTTGTAAGAGGAGCCTGCATCGATTCACACTGGGTGTTAATAATAAATCCAAAGAGCTACAGCACTGGCTCCTCGCCACCCACCTTGGCGAACCCGGCTGAACCGAGCAGACGCACATACAAGTCAAATTCTGTGGGCTGGATACACAACAAGGTACTGTTGTCCCATCTGTGGCAGTGCACATGCCAGCGGGTATCAGCCTAACACAAGGCAAGGAGATACATGGGGAAGCGGTTGATTTTCTTCTTCCTTCCCACTTTTTTTCTTTAATGCTCTGAGCTGGGAAGGGAATCTGGAAGCTGGTGCCATATCCATGGTGCTTTGGTACAGCAAACACAAGAGAATGCTCAACATATGCTCTGTTTGTGCTACGACACAGGGGCAGACGTTATGGGACTGATGTAAGTACTACCTGGGATGCTGACACCCCAAATTGTCCACGGTGCTTTACAACACCGATGAACCGGGCTCCTGCTGTCCAAACGTCAGAAGTCTATTTCCACCAGGAGCCCCCCAGCACCCACACCAGGGCCAACCCCCCTGCAAGGGCTGGTGTGAAATTTGCTGGACATGACCTGGTTAGTGTCTCCAAGGCCTAATTGGCATCCTCTGCAATCGGTCTGACTCCGGCTGCCAGAAGAGAGTAAACTGTCTCCTCCTTTCACAGATGGGATGGGGGAAGGGGTGACCACTGCGTGTCTGTGTCGGTGTCAGGGGATGGCAACAAAGGATGTCAAGAACGTGGTGCTGCCAAGGGGCTTGCATATTTGGCTTATAACCTGATGAGTACAAGGCAGGTGGCAGAGTCTATGTCATGCCCTGTGGGGAGTGGGGAGAGAAGGGAAAGAAAGGAGGAAAAAATAAGACTGGTGCAGATGGGAAGTGCCAGGTCTTCTTGCTGGAACAGAGCTGTTCAATTGGGAAACACAGCCAGAAAAACTTAAAATGACCAGGAGAGAAAAAGCAGAACTGGTCAGCATCAGCAAGCATCTCCTGATACTTTTCTATAACCTGCCTCATTGCTATTTCAAAAACCTCCTTTTGATAGAAAATTAAATTAACCCCCCCACAATTTAAAAAAAAAATGGAGAACAAGCTAATCTCAGAGATTTCAAATAAGTATGTGGCATGGGTGTGTGTGAAGGAAGGAAGGGAGAAAGAGAGAGAGAGATTTAAAAAAAAAAAAACAACCTAGAAAAAACTTCTTGGAACAAAACACACACGAGGTAATGCCAAAAACTTGAGAAGGAGAGTGGTTACACACTAATTTAATTCTCTAATCCCCCTACTCCTGTCACTGTTTACTCACTGATAAATGTGCAGTAGCTTCAGCAAGACAGCCACATTTGCAGAAACTGACAGCCTGACTCAGAGACTATTTACCTAAAGACCATGAATATTAAAACAGGTTTCCAAAAGGCCCCCATCTTGAAGGAGAAGATTAGCATGGGGCCTCTTGCTGACAGACTCTTCCCTCTCCACCCCTCCTTCCCCCACTCCGTGATGCATCTCTTGTGCAAACACTTGAGAAGTATCACCTAGCTGAAGAACTGAAATATTGGAGCAATGCCCTGGAGCTGTGCATTCAGCTTTAGCCTGACAGTGAAAACACGAATCCATCCAAGACAGAAGCTGGGGTTAGTTTTTTGGGGTGGATTTCCCGTTTGGTTGTTCATGTTTTTTTTTTTTTTTCTTTTCTTTTAAATAACTGACTGAAAACAAAAATAAACCCCACATGTTTTTGCTATTTTTTTTCCTTCCCTCTGGAAGGTGAACTATGAGCATAGAGTCCTTTAATAGAATTAGAAAGGCAACAAAATTATATCCCAAAGTCATAATCCTTAAATGAGTTTGACTCTGTCTCCTATGATGGTGCGTGGAGTTCACCAGAAAGCTGGAAAAAGAGTAAAGCAGAACTAGAAAGGCCAGAGAAAAGGATGGCTTTAAAGATTGGAGGGAAAGTATAGTTTCTACAGGACAGAAAAGATGAAATGGTCTAGATGCCCCAATAGAAATGACAAAATAGAGTAGAAATCAAATTGATCTATATGAAAACGCAAATAAAATTTCAGAAATATTTTTAAATAGGTAGTTAAGAGTCACTTATTGTAATAATAAAAACAAAGTTAAACTATCTGGGAACAAGTCTGAAATCAAAATAAGAATTATTTGGTTTTTATGCCATGTATATTTTACTGGAGGAATTTTTTGCCACAGAATCTTGTGGGGACCAAAGTTATAACTAGGTACAAGAAAACCTTAAGAAATTTATGAAAACAGTGTAAAAAGTGCTTCTAAAGGCAGTGATGCAATAGCTAGCAAAGAATCACAGACTGCTGAAAGAAAGACAAAGTAGGCCTATCCTGTTTGGCAGTGGAGTTAGAAGGACAATTTATTTACATGGATATTGTTTCTCTCTCTCCTTTGTACCCCTCCTCTCTACCAGGTCTGAGAAGCACTCCCTTCCCAGAGAGAAAGCCTCCACACACTCAGAAACAGGGATGTGCACGTACAAGCCAGGTGGGTGTTGAATGTAACTCTCTCTGTGTAGCCTGAATATTGACACATCACTGACTGTCTGACCCACCCTGGTGACAGCAGTAAGACCCACGTCTCTCACAGTGGATGACAACACTACAGTGTGTTGCATTTGTCCTGATACAGACAGTACTGACTATCCTTGGAAATGGGTAAATATCCCGACTCTGAAGATAATGACTTCCAGTCTTCCCCTTAGGTCAGTGAACTCTTCAGACAGAATAAAGAATTCGTGATTTTCCAGCCTCTCAAGCTGCTGCAAGACCTCTCTATGTTGTTGCTCATTTGGCGTGGAATGACACAACCCTGTTGAAGTCAGTGGAATTATTCTGTTGAGTTTTTTCAGCCCCACATGAGGATCAGATGTTTTCAAGGCAAGCCTTTGGAATCATTACTGTCAACTGCATAATGGACAATGTTAACACAAGGACAAGCATATTTGGCTCCGAGCGAAAAGGGTTAATAGTCATCCTATTTTCACTCCCCCAGCATCCCTGGACACCTTCCTAATTGCATCCAGACAGTCCATGCCTGGAAAACTACTGCCAGTGAGGCTGCCCCTCAGCTTTGCCTTCAGCAAAAAATCAGATTTCAGTAGAGCAGTGCAAGAGGCCACTTGGTCAGAAAGGCCTTGCAAACACTTGGTGATTGAACATGTGAAAGAGTTAAACCATGAGACCACTTGGCACACACACAGCTCTTCTCTGACCTACATCAGACCTACATTTCTGCCTCCACAGCAGTTCAAGCAACAACCCCAGCCCCTTCAATATTCATAATTCTCAGCTGCCATGAGGCTAAAATTACCCAGAGAAAGATGAAGTCTCCTTGTGAACACACTGAAGGCTACTGAAAGACATCTCTTGTTCAGAGGGGATGGGGTGAGGCAGGAGACAACGTTAATGGAAATCTTTGCTAACACAGATGGAAGCTTCTCGATGAACATTTTTTGCAGGCTGGAATTGGTATCTTGTTAAAGCAAGAGTTTAATTATAACTAGAGCGACTAAAATGAACAGGCAAAGGTGGAATATTAGAAAAGCCTCCTGGAATCAGAAATGAAACATCAGAGTGTACATAAAATTAGAGTTATTCCAGCCTCAGAATTTGGCCCCAGGACAGAGTGGCTTCTTCAGCTTCTCTTTAGAACACTTCCCTCTACAGAACCTCTTCCTAGTACCTGAATTCCCCTCACTTTCTTTGCTGACCAGAGGCTTTCAGTAGAAGCTGAGAAGCCTGTCATGACTCTAAATAATACTTGCATGGACTACTTCAGGTCCAAATTTAAACGCAAATTTTAATCCATGCTCAAAAGTTAAAGAACAAATGCTATGAAGTTTAAAAGGTGGGAGCAGTGTTTCTTGATGATCTCACAAGAAACATTTTACTTTCTGTGACACCTTAAATGGAAGAGGCTTTGGATGCCCTTTGGTTTAGTGGTTGCCAGAACCTTGGAGTGGGTTAATGCAGGCAAGCGTCACTCCATGCTACACTTGTTTCTTAAATGCTTCTTCTAAGCATTCACTTTTAGATCATTGAACAGATGGGTCTTGGGTATGTCTCTCCCAAGGAGGCTGAGCAGGTATGGTTTTCTGTATTGATTGATAGCTCATTGTGGACTTAATTATTTGGGAAGCTTTTGTCGGTATGCTGTTTTCACTGATTGGATATACAAGGGAATATCTACACATGTGGAATTACAGCATCCCAGGAGTATAGGCAGCATCCTCTTGATTTAGAAGAGTCCTGTAGTCTTTATGAAGTAGAGCCATGCCCAGACTCCCAAAAGCTGACAAATCCAATCTCAGTTACAGCTCAGGTGACTCATCCATCTCACATGCAATGGTTGTTCTCTGTTGCACACAACATTATGCCAGTACATTGAAATGCCCCAGACTCTTTCTTGCTTAGTGTTTCCCTGTGCTCTGTCAAAGACTGACCTGCTGTGGACTGCAGGGTGTGTCTCTGTTTGTGCAACGTGCCACAGAACCCCTGCAGGGTGGTGTATCTCCTAGTCTGATTCCTTGCTTGGAGCAGGAGCTCCTCTGATAGGCATGCTGCCCAGTAATGATGCTGTGCACAGGCAATTGCTCTTGTGATGTGCCTCAGCAGAACAATCACACATCCCTTTGCACGTTTGTGTGCTCCTCAGGCAGTTCTGCACCCCTGATCCATGATAAGACCCCGTGTATAAAAATTAGCACACTGGGAGGGGAGAAACTTGAGTGATCAGGGAAGACATAAAGGTCCTTAACTTTTATTTAGATATTCTATGCCCAATATGAGGAAGGAAGATTAGGGTCCTAAAGAAGAATTTAAACACATAAACATTTTCATGGGTGTAGGAGGCTGTCAAAGAACATACTACCAAGACTCTGAGGAAATAGTTTCTTCTTTAACACCCGCAACCACGCACTCATCACCCATAAGACATGCAGACAGTCCTCCTCTTCCCTCTCCCTTCCTTCATCTATGGCAAAACCACACTATTCAAACTTTTCCACTATCAGTAAGAGAAGCTGCCATTTACACATTTACAGAGCAGCAGACACAACACCAGTTTAATGATATAAGGATGCAAAGAAATAAGGAGCAATCTTGATATAATGTATACACATATATTTTAAAGACTCAGCAGGAGAGACTCTGCTGTCATTTTAGTTTATTGAGAAATAGCTAAATATTAAAGAGAGCTGGGGCTGATGGAATTGGATGGAAAGTTATATCTCTGAATCTATTTGTAATCACCTGTGTCTCTGCTTCTTTTCTCATAATACCTGCAGAGACAAGACATACTGCTAGCTACTCCCAGAGCATCTTATAAAGAATGTAAGGGTTTTCCAGCTTCTGGCATTCAGGTGGTTTTGGACTGGAGCATGTGTCAGCCCTGATAAAGCAGGAGGGAGTTCAAACCAGGCGCTTGCAGCATTTGCCTGGAGAGGGAATGTGTGATGGCTACTCTACGGGAGGGATCACAGTGTCAGCAGCCATGGTGTGACTGACCTGTGTGACTATAAGAGACCTTTAAATCTCTCCCTCTTGTCTCACGATCCTCGCTTGCTCCTTGTAGCTGCTGCACTGAGACAACCCCAGACCCATGTGCCTCCCAAGCTCTCCACGTGTATGCACCACGTGCATTTCTTTATCTCTGTGTGCCCGCCCTTCCCTCATCCTTTCATAACAGCTCCAGATGGGTGTGATTAACAACACACATGCTTTACACACCTTCTGTGGGAAGTAGTTTTCAGCAAATTTCCCAAATTACCTTAATTTTACTGGTAGGTAGAGGGAAAATGAATAACACAAGTCATGCAGCAAGCCCAGTGGAAAAAAAAAAAAGTGGGAACATAATCCAGATTTACTTTTTTTTATATTTTTCCTCTACTTTCTAGGCAGCACAGTGTGCTGTAATACTGGTATTTTAGGTATTACCGATATAAAAATCAGTCACAACTGTGGAGTTGAGAAAAGGATTCAGAGACTTTTTGAGATTTTTTTTCCTCATACATATGCTCTTGCCAAATTATTTTTTCAGTAGGTACTGACTATTTTTTTTAAGAGCTATTCACAAAGGTACATGGGAGAGACATTTCCTGGACTACAGCCAAGTGGTAGCCATTTGTCATCAAAGCAAAACATTCAATACCCAGTTGCAGTGGATGGTTTTGATCAGGCAAGGAGTTTAGCTGGCAGTATGGATACATTATTTTAGAACTTATTTCAGTTCCTTGTCCACCAAGTTGCTTGTCTTCTCTCTAATTCCCCGCAACTGGCCACCAAGTTAGTAGTTTTCTGATTTTCCAAAGTTTTTGAGGCAGTATGTCGAGTAATAATCAAGAGGCACTCCACAGCCTGGCACAGGGAGTACAGGCACCTAGGCAGGCAGATAAATTGTTTGTGTTCTCTGCCTGGAAGAGCATAACTTTTGCAGTTGTGTGTTTCCAGTAGGAGCATTCGTAATTATGAATTCAGCAAGTCACTGCACTGTGCATATTCCACAGCGGCTCATGGAGAAATCATTGTCTGTGAAAAATGCTTCTTCTATGCAACAGGCATAAGAATTGAGTGCACACTGTCCATGAACAGGCAGAACAAATTCAATTCGGGAGTCACAGGGCTATTGTGTCCTGCACAATGGTCTCTTGTCACAGAGTTCTGCATAGGCTCCAGGGACAGACATAGGAAACTTTAATTTTTAAATTATTTTTAGTTTGGTTTCCTAAAGAAAGGAAGGATTTTGTGATTATTCTGTATCTTAATATCTATTTACCTCTCTCTCTCTTTTCCTCTTCTCTCAATAACTTTGAACCAATTGGCACAGGAGGGTTCATTTGCAGCTTGATAGACACAAGAGAAAGTAGTCACACGATGCTGTAGGGAAATAGGCTCTGTTGTTTTTTTTCATTTTCCAAGAAATGCGTGTTTTTGAAAAAACTTTCCTGGGGAAGTGGAGATGTTTTTGAGTATTGCCTTCTCTCACTGTTAAATATATAGTGAATAAATTGAGATCCTTATTTGAAGTAAGTTCTAAGCTAAGGTGGCTGCTATTTGTGATTTACTTTGTCCACATAGGACAGAGCAGATATCCTTCAGCCCTTTGCTGCCTGGAAGATCAAGGTATGAGCAAGTCTTGTCTCCACTACTTGGTCTTAGCAGGTTACTACTTTAGTCAGGATGATATTGAGGGGTATTAAAGGCAACAGACTCTGGACTCAGGCTTAGGAACCATTGGCCTAAACTCATCAGTCAAGTAGTCATGTCTACTGCTCTATTGCTGGCTAGTGAAATAATCAGTCTAGCTCCAGAAATTCATTCAGTGATTTAGGGCCAACTTTACAGTCAGCCTCATGACTGACTAAGGTATCCCTTTGTCTTTTCAATCCTTAAGGCTAATAAAAATAACATGAGCCTTCATGCTTTTCTAACTTTTATGGAGGAACAGATTCAGACAAAGCCCAGTGTAAAGGATCTACAAAGCCCATCTCTTCCCTCTCTCTGTATACACTTCACTGACAGATCAATCCTGACCTTGCAGCGGAACAACCCAGTAGGTAAAGAACCAGCATGGGACTGAGCTGCAGGTAAGTCATTAGCCATTTTCAACTGCTAGCTCATTAATTTCCATAGGTGCCTAAAAAATTTCCAGCATCCAGACTTCTGTACATCTGTGCCTTGGTTTGCCACCCACTAGATAGGAAGAAAACCTACTGGTCTGTTTCACAGGAGGGCGGATTTCAGTAATACATTCCCATTGTGTAGTGCCCAGACACTGCAGAAACAGCAGCCATGTACATACATCCTTGTAGATCCTTCCTTTGCTCCACAGGACAAAATTCAGCAAGAGCAGAGCAGACTAGACTCAATCCTTAGCTAGAGTAAATTGAGGCAGTCTTATGAACTACCACTTTACCCCTGCCTGGCTCTAGAGTACATGATGAGAGCTGTGTAAGCTGGATGCTCCTCCACACTTCTAGGAAAACCAGTCAAGCAAGAATTCAGATTATGAGAAGTGTGCACAAATGTTTTCTTTATAATAATTAATACATGATTAATAGGAACAAATTCTGAAAATAAATGATTATAAGATGTTTCTATGGCATGTCACCGGTATGATGGGGATAAATGATGCAGAGGCACCTGAAAGTTGAGAGCCCATTACTAAGCATTTATAAAGAGGAATGCATAAAAATATTTATCCACGTCTTTCTGAAACATGCTCTAATGTGTCTTCGAGCAATTTATCAGCTAAAAAGTAATTTTCATTAATCACTTATTAATTATTAATAAAGTGTTTGTAAGTGTCACCTTAATTTAAAGAGCTTCCGAGTTAAGGTGCACTTCCAGACTTTCCTTCAAGAAGATCTTGTTTCTCAGACCTGAGTTCTTCAGATTCAAGTGACCTTGGTACATCCTTCTTCACCCAACCCACTCTTGGCCTCCACAATTGTTAGGCTTGCAAATGGGACTAAGTCATGTTTCTGGAAACCACAATTTGTCATTTCGGAAGGAAACTTGATCAGATCCTCTCTCCCCACTCACAAAGCTGGATGCCCAGACCTGGGAACGCAGCATTCAAATGTTTCAATTTATCATTACAGTGGAACCCTGAAGAGATCACATCTGCTAAGACCATAAATTGGACAAGATCCCACTTCAGAAGGAGCAGGCTCAGCTCAATATTCCCATTCTTGAACAAGGGACCAATTAGGCAGGCTTATTTACCTGCCATAAAATGAGATGTTAGCCAGTGGGAGAAGTCACTTAAGGACAACAACAACAAAAAGTCTTTCTGATCTCTCTGTTAGAAATGGCCAGCTTAAGAAACAGATTCTCTCCACATTCTCACTTTAGCCTGTATGTCCTCTGTTCTTTCTGTTTTTTTCATTCCCCCTTTCAAGTCAGTCCCTGCCCCTCTCTGCGTTTTCCCTTTTGTCTTACACATTATATCTTCCTCTCTGTCCCTTCTATCTCTTTCTGCTCACTCTTCTTTTACTTTTTTTCTCCTCCTCTTTTGCTCTCTCTCCTTTTTTTTTTTTTTTTTAGCACATGCATACTTCCAGATAAGATTTAATTTTGAGCTTTATTACTGAACAAGCAATCAAAAAGGTCTTACATCTTGGAACAGAACCTGGACTACAAAACGAGCAAATTGCTCACACTGCCTTCCCTTCATAAGATTTTACAGTGAGGATTGGATCTTCTTCTTGCCAAAAACTGGATTCGGGCCCCAAGAGACAGTAAGGAGGAAATCTTCAGGCTTAAAAAGTGATATTTTCTGCTTCTCCTCATAACTTCAAATAGGCTTCTTCACTAGATGGATAATGGTGTGTGAGCATCCAGAGTGGAAGCAGAGAGAAGCAGACACACATCTGTCAGGGATGGTCTGTGCACATTTATCCTGCCTTCGTGCTGGGGGATGGATGAGATGACCTCTTGAAGTCCCTTCCAGATGTACTCGTCCATGAGTCCATGATTAATTGCCTTCATGATCTGCAGTTTATCTATCCAAAGAAATAAGCCTCAAAATCTCCTGCAAATACATATCCTGTAGGCTGCCTGAGGATATTGGCCCTCCCTCCCTGGAGTGTTGCACCCTAATTTAGACTCCATAGAGGGGATGTCTCCCTGCTGATCCCTGCAGAAATATAGCCCCTTTCACACCCAGCAAAGGATTTAAAGAATAAAGCTGATTTATCTCAGTAGAGAAAAGAAGGGAAATTTAGGCTCTAAATGGGAAAGAAAATTTCTGTACTCTGCTTTCTCCGAAGACAAAGACAGAGAACAGGTAGCTGAATCTTGGTGAGGACTGTTGATGACATATTTTGGTTTCCCAGTATTGTCTCCCGTCCAGTACATGCAGGATTAAACTGTGGCTGCCTTCCTGGGGTTATGAGATATGGTATGGCACAGAGCACCCCCATCCTTTCCAGAGGAGAGCCACAGGAGAAAAGACTATGACTCGTGCAGTTTTTCAGTCAGAGGGTGTCAGTCAGAAGATGAAACCATGTTCATCCATGTAAGGATGTTTTCCATATTCATCCACATAAGAATGAACATGGAAAAGGACAGACACATTTTGACAAAGGGGGCCAAAGAAGGGAGAAATGAAAAAAATGAAAAAGAAAAGAATGATAACAATGAAGAAGGCGGCTGGAGAGAAATCTATCATGAGTGTTTTGTGAAATACAGACATGAAAGTGGGAACTTCTTGTTTATCTAAAGAGACACAATCCTGTTCCACCTGAACTACTGGACATCTCCAGCTAATTTATCCCAGGTATTTATTTAACGGTGAGACTTATTTAACCCTAAACTCATCCTTGTCTCTTCACAGGCTGTTCTGGATCAGCACAAATAAACACTGTTGTGGCACTGACCTTTGTTCAGATATAACCTATCCAAAGAGAATTTAAGCTGTCTTCATTATGGCAGGGGAGGCTGGTAACTAGAAGAGTGGGCCTTTCTGGAGAAGCTGGTCATGCAACATTAACTTACTGAAAAGGTTCCTGGTTAATGAATATAATACATAATAAGGATATTCAAGACTTAATGTGGCATTTTTAGGTTGGTCAGATCTGGGATATGAGGAGTTTATATTATCCTATCTTTTCAATAGTCATGACAAAAATAATAGAGGAAGTTTCATATCATCCTTTCTGTCTCTTCTGAATAATCAGAAATCAAACTGAGTTAAAAATTAATATGGATGAGATTCAACTCAGTAAACATAGATACCTGTGTATATCTTACCTAGTCACCTTCAACTCCCCTGTTAGACAAAAGAGTGAATTAGACACTTCCATGCTCTTCAGCAATTAATTTCCTCTTAATGTACATATCTAAACCAGAGATCATGGAACTGTATAAGAAAGAAATCTTATTTTCATATGTTGACTATAATGGGAACCTACAGTTCCATATGAACCATCAATTCAGATGGAGATTTCTAAAGTTAGATTAGATTTAAAATTAGTAAGTTAATAATAATAATAATAATAATAATAAAAAAGCATAAGAAGTATACTTTCTTTCTGCAGAGTTTAGCAGGAAAACAGTGTCATCTCTATGGTTCACTCTCTTTTAAGAGCTATAGAGCAGAGAGATGATTTTAAGCTGAGCATTTCTTAGTCCTATGCAAAACCTTACAATTTTAACTTTATATTTTTAAATTCAACTCTACTGACCAATTTTTCATAACCTTTCTTATTTCCTTCATTTTCTCTGTCTCCTTCCAACAATCTCACCACTTGTTTCTGCACTTCCTTTTCATCTTGAATACAAAGAGCAGGTTGATCCCAGCTCTGGCCCTGGAAATGTCAGGCTGAAAATGTTACTCTTGGAGTGATTTGCATGCATTACAAAGTGACAGGTGACAGGAGCACACAACCTCAGCTAATAGATGATTAATGATGTGATGTTGGCCAGCACTGTTGACTCGTTTTCCTGCTCTTCGGGAAACTTCAAAGGCAGCTGGCATTTCTGTTACCTTATGACAGGCTCATAGGTGAGTGTAATTGTTTAGTCCATATGTGCATAGCATAGAAGGAGCCACGAGCATGCTCATGGAGCACACTTATCTGTATGTGTGTATATGAGGCGATGTGCAGGGTCGTATGCATGAGCTCCCGTGTGCTCCTGTGTGTGCATACAAGCTTCTCATATACAAACTGCCAGGTTTCTGTGGGTTGCTGAGAGCATCATTATCCAGCTACTACATTCTGAATAAAATACCACGGCCCATTTGGGGTTACAGTCTAAAGGAATGAAGGAAACTCACTGGAATTTTAATCTGGATGGAGAAAAATCAGCCCTAAAGTAAACAGTATGTTTGGAAAGGAGCCCAGTAAATAGCAATCAGAACAGGATTAGAAATAGGTCAAGGCTGTAAAATTGGATCTTTTTTCACACCCTTTTTTTTTTTTCCTCAGCAAAATTTGGGAGGATTGAGGTCATTAAAGAGATTAAGGCTAGTTCAGACTCCGACCCCACCCAGAATCTGAGGCATAGACTCACTTCTGACGCATACATTATAAGTCTTGAGTTCAGTTAAAGAAGTATTTGGAGTTTTCTAGAAGAACGTTCTTAGGCAGGATCCTCCCAACACATATAGATGCCAGCCTTTGGATTTAAAATTCTTGTACTCTGCAAAGGTGAGGGAAATCTCATTTCCTACTCTACACATGAATACCTCTGCCTTCTGCCCTGGGTTTCCTATTCCCCAGCACAATATGTTCATGAATCTCTTTCAAAGATGCTCAGCATTGGTGGAAAAGCAAGAAAACAAACTGTAGATGAGAGCTGGGGTTTGCAGTTCTGAACAAGAATCAGACAAATTGGTCTTTAAAAAAAAAAAAAAAAAGAAATTAGTAGTTTTCCAAACCAAAATTCTGTATGGGACTTTTTTTGTCTTTAGATGGAAAAGAAAAAGTGTGGAATTTGGACTGCCTTTGAAACAACATTAAAACAACGATTTTCAAGAGCTAATACAGCATGAAGCTACTTTAGCATGGAGGAAGAATGTAAGGAGAGCTTAAAATAGCCACATTTTTTCTTTGTTCTTCCAATAGCTGTCATTTGGAAAAGCACAATGCAGATGTCAAAAGCTGAAAATATATATTCCTAAAACCAGAGACAAATAGCCAGAGGAGGCCTTGAAAGATTTGTATCTCCTGTTGATTAAAAGGCAAAAGTAGGAGAGTCACTGAGATAAATCTTCCTGCACAGAATCATGTAAAATTGGATTTGAAATGTCCTCAAGAAATCAACTGGGCTCTGGTCAAGAAACCTGTCCTAAGCAATTGAAGCCCATGCCTGAGCTCTGAGCGAGCCCCAGCATAGGATGCACTCAACAAATCACCTGGATCCAGAACAGATTTTGGGTCCTGCCTGAGTGTCTCCCTGAGACCCATCCAACAGTACTTTCTCATCTCTTTAGGTTCAATGCAGAGGGGAGATGGACAGGTTGTGAGATGCTGCTCGCAACTTGAGGCTTCAGTACTTCTGAAACTGTCACTTTTCTTTTTTTTTGTTTTGGTTTTCCTTGCCTCAGGGACGGTTCAGTTTGTTAACTCAGTATAAAGGCTTGCCATGTCCACTTCACATTTCCCAGCCCTCACTAGCCCTTCAATTCACAGGACATCACCCACTCCAACTCAAACGCTGCTCTAGACAGGGCAAGACATTAAGTGCCAGGACACCAGAAAGCAGAGAGAAAGGAAAGAGCTGGTAGGCTTTGATCTATTTCAGACCTGTCAGATTAAGCAGGTCTGGAGGTCTGGATGATCGGACTTGGGCTTCATGCTTGCTTAAGCTGAATTACCTTGGAGAAAGCTGAACATTCCCTCATGGTGAAGTCTGTATCACTCTAGCTCCATCTATAAGCAGCAGCAAAAAAGATCTCAGCCCTTTGGGCTTCTGAAAGTACCAGCTCCTAATTTGTGACATTTGTGATATCCATGTCACAGAATTACAGGTAAACCTGGATTGATGCTAAAAACAAGTGTTGTTTCTAGTGCTCCTGGAAGTGCAGTTCATTGTATATTAGTCAAAGTCTGTAGAATAACATGAATATGCATGACTTTGTGTGTGAATGTGTTCAAGGGGGACATCAGAGTGACAGAAAAATGGCAAAAGTCAACCAACAGAAATATTTCTTTAAAGTTTTAAAAACGTTATGGCACATAACATTATTAAAATGTTATAGGTATTATCATGGTAGAGACATGGGTGCATGTACACACATAGGCTAAGAAAAGGAAGAGAAGACCTGACCATTTAACAGTAGTGCTAACATTTTATGTGATACATTAACTAATATTTTTCTTATTGCTTAGAACTTTGAAAAGCTGCTTTGAACACTTTTCCCTTGGTTATTGGTAAGTATTAACTTCAGGTACCTGTACCGTGTGGTTAATTTTAAAAGTCCGAAAATTTAAAATTACAAAAATAATTTTTTTCCAAACAGTACGCTTTTCGAAGTCTAGTAATTTCTAAGAACAGGAAAAAAATCCAGAAAGAAATCAAGGCTGAAGTTTCTGGTTCACACTTACTTTTGATAGAAATTAATGCCGGTAACAATGCTTTTTTCCTTCAGGACATTCAGGAATATGCCTTTATTTCACTCTATATTTTTAAGCAAAATTTGGATGACAACATTTCAGATGAGTGACTGGTTAGCTCATTTTATTTTCCTTCCAAAGCTTGCACTGAGCAAAGGAGGCAGGTCTTATTTCACACAATATTTCTGGCTGTCTTTAAGAAGGGAAATTTGCAATAAAAGGTAAATGCAAGGTTTTGAGGAAGTTTTCAGCAAGCATAAAAGGGAGGATTTTAGTGGGAAATTGATAACTGGTGATTGCTACTGACATTTGCTATAGTACTGGAGTCACTGTTCAATTGCTATGGAATTGCAGCCACCTTGGGGTGGAATGCACCAGCAGCTGTAAGTCCCAGTTTAAGGCAATAGGGGTTTCAGCCTGTCCTCAGTGGAATCAAGATTAATTACATATTCTATACAGCAAGTAGGTACATAAGGAAAAATAATTTCTTTTAAAGTATTTCTAAGTCTGTTAGAATTAAAAAGTTTCTGTTATGCTCTAAGACCAAAACACTTCTCCAGAGCCTCCTGATGCCGTGCTGGGTAGTTCCAGGAGGAAGCTCACTCCCTGTGGCTTGCACAGTTTCCAGAGTGAAAGTGGTAGCAGTTTTACAGTGAAAGCACTGTAAAACAATGGAAGCAATTACAAGCTCTCAAAACTATCACAGGAAGAGAGATGCAACATCCTGAAGTTTCTCCTGTGATCTCAGCCATAACTTCATACGGTTACATCTTCTACAACCCAGCTCCAAAGGGCTGCCAAAATGCTACTCTTGCCTTCTAGACAGTGTGTGTATCCGATCAATCCATTTGATTTGTAGGTTAGGACTAAGCCTTACAGTCAGACCCAATGATCTCATTGCTGCTAACATGAATGCAAAATGCTTTGAGTGAAAACAAGGGGATTGATCTAAAAGGACACAGGTAATTTAGAGCAGAAGTTGGGCTTTTGTGTATTAATTAAAAAGTTCTCTGTAACCTATGGGACGTATCAGCTCTCTTGCAAAGGCTGTCATCTCTGTGCAGCCAGCCATTTGTTTTGCTTGCTTCCTGGAGAAACTTGATTTTCATGACGGGCTATGCCTTTTGCTACTATATCCTCTGGGAGAGAGGTCTGGTCAGATGATTAACATTATCTTCTCTCTTAAA
This sequence comes from Corapipo altera, assembly GCF_003945725.1. Taxonomy (NCBI): domain Eukaryota; kingdom Metazoa; phylum Chordata; class Aves; order Passeriformes; family Pipridae; genus Corapipo; species Corapipo altera. The sequence continues at coordinate 880,599 of NW_020884918.1, forward strand.
TATTACATTATTAAAATTGGGCAGGCTTTTTTTTATGGAAACTGACTAATTAGCCCCACGTCTCATCTCAGCTGTCAAAAATCTCTGTTCATTGACAGTTTACTTTAAGTGGCTCAATTAGCATAACAAATGACTCACCAAAAGTTCTGTAGGCATCCTGTTGATTAATGTCATTTATCTTGCAAACCAGCAGTAGATGTGTGAGTTGCTCCTAACAATTATTATATAAGTTTATATACGTATATAATAAGTGCCTCTCAGAGAAGCAATGCAATTTAGGTGTTATTTGCAAACATTTAATAGCAATAAAGGGCTTTCATCAGCAACAACCAGATGAATGATTTCTCGATTAGGAACTAGGTAGAAGACGAGGCTATGTTTCCTTGAACATCACACTGCATGCATCCAAGTGATATAAAGAACAGAAATTTCTATGAACACATGATCAGACCGAGGAGGAAGAGACTGATTAGAAGTGTTATTTTTGTATTTTTGACTTTTTCTGATGGTAACAGTGCAGTATATACTATTTTGTCATGGTATATAGTATTTTCCTCATGCTTTACGTGTTCTGTGGGTAACGAAGAAAAGAAAATGGCTGGGTTCTTCAGCTGCAGCTTCAAAGACTTGCCTTGTGATTTTTGCTCCTAAAGCTCTTATGTGATTTTGAAAACCCAGTGTCTTAAGCCCCCATGGCCAGAGGTGATAGCAGATCAAGGGGCACAGTACAGCAGCAGGGCAGCTAATTTTCTATTAAAACAGGACCCTTAACTAGTGACAAGGCAGACGTACTGGGCAAGTGGTGGAGAGGAGTTTTTTTCCCCTCAGCTCTGCCACTCACTGTTGGCATGGCCTTACTTAATTCCCTCTCTGGACTTTTTTCCATCCGCTTTGATTTTGTCCATGCTGCTCATGAGGTCCACGTAGTCCTTGTCACAAGGACAGTCCCTCCCTGAGTGTTCACGCAGTGCTTTACCCTGCCTAAGGTCAGGGCCTCAGAAACCCCCATTATATAAAACCAGCAGCATTTCTCCACAGAGCAAATTCCAGGTATTCACCATTGTGGGGGTAAACAGGCTCCTATCAGATAGCATCTCTGACCAGATGACAATGTTCTGAAATTTCTGCAGATAGAGGATTTCTGCTGGTGAAATCAGAGATAGTCATATCACACCCTGAGAGGCATCAGTATGGGTGCCTCCGTAATCACAGCAAAAAAGTATGTGTGTGTTTCAGTTGTTTCAAAGTACTTCTCCTAGAGGAAGAAGCTTTTATGACTGAACTCTTTAATAAGGGTTCTTCCCCCCAGTCTCAGGAGGGACCGTGCAAGCTTTAAAGAAAGTACAGCAAGTACTCTCGCTACTGAAGCCACTAGGAGTATATTTTATAAAGCAATATTAAAGAAATACTGAAAGAAGAATAATTTAATCAGATTCATGAAATCAAATACCCCCAAGGCAGCGATGAAGATGCAGCTCAACAGGTATTGGCATTTCATTCCATAGGAAGAGGAAAATTCATCAGCTCCTTTTTTTTTTAATTTTTTTTTTCTTTTCTCTTTATACAAGTAAAACTTGACACTAAGTAAAACTAAAGTCAAATAACCCTAGGATATGAGGATTAGTGCAAAGGCACCTTGGGCCTATATTCAGTCACACTCTGTCCTGTGTTTTCTTATTTGGAAGCTGGAAATTGTTCGCTACTAGGGAGCTGGAGAGAATGTTGTCAAGTGTTTCTTTAAATGGCAGGTTATTTTCCTGATCACACAATCAGTCACTGGCAAAATATTTCACCTCCTTTTCTCTCCCTACTTAATTATGTTGCCATGACTGCATTCTCTTCTGGGAGTGAGCAGCATGGCAGACTTTTATCCCAACCTGGAGTCTCTTCTTGTTGCAGAGATGAGTAACAACAACATATGAAAAACTTCTCGAAAAATTAGCAGTGGAAGAAGCCTTTAAAACTTGAAATTTAGGATTCCCATGTGTCCTAAGTTTCAAAAGTCTGTTGCAAGGAAAGAAGTTGTAATTTTTGTTCTTTTGTGCTGTTACTCATATATTCAGCTGATGGCTGATGACTTTCCTAGGGTTGTTGCAGGAACAGTGTTTCTGTAATTATATCTGTGTAGGCAATGGAAATGAGGAGCAAACTGACTTTGATAGCAACTTGTGCTGTTAACTAGGAGATCTTGGGAAAAGCTCTTGGAAGAAAAAAAGTTATGATTCCTCAACATCTACTATGATCCCATTGAAATGCCAAGTGAGCAACAATTTGGAGTGTACCTATCCTGAAAAGTCTCTGGAGAAGTCATCTTATTCTCATTTGCCAGGCACATAGCTGAAGTCAAGTGACAAATTCATCTCACTTAAATTTAAGCAGCAAAATTCAGACACCAGGTTTGTTCCAGGCATCTCCACTTGCTGTATTATCGACAGGGAGTCAGATGTCCCATGCAGTGACTCACTCTCTGCTGCAGGAGCTGGTGTCCACTGGCTTACAAAGATGCCTGTGTCTCCCTACTGACGACTGAGAGAGCCAAGAATAGTTACTTAGACTGACTACCTTCCCTTTTACTAGAGCTAAAATTAGCTGAGAAGATTCCCATCTAACTGTGTTCTCCAAAGTAACACAAGAGAAAGTGGATAGTAGAGAAAATTATGCTTTCAGTTCACCAGGCAGAACATGCTGTGCAAGGGATCACCCTTCCTTTTTTATATGGCCATCAAACCATTCTCTGCAGTGAGGGAATGTACTTGAAACATCAAACATCTGTGTGCCTGAGGTCTGGGTGAATGCAGTCCACAAGCACTAAGGTGACCTGGAAAAGCTGAGTGAGTACAGGGGAACGAAACACTGAGCCAGTGCATGATCCTGACAAGTGGCAACAATATCCCTGAGACAGATTTTGAAGAGTATGGAGAAAAGAGCATTCAGTTTATGATGCATATTTAACAGCTAAAATATAGCAGCAGTACTGTTCTATCCTGCCTCGTGGCTTCTTTCTCCAACAAGGCCATCATAAATTCTGCCTTGAGCAAAGTAGAACTGATTGGACTCAATTTATTCTTCTTTAAAACACACACACAAACACATTCACTAGGGAAGGATATAGAAGTTCCAGGAAAGAGCCGTAACTCAATTGCCATTATAGAACAGAAAGATAATTAAGTAAATGTTGGCAGGGGATAGCATTGAATAACTTTAGTAGAATGAGTTCTTCTTTGCTTTGCCCTTTGCAGAAAGTATCTGCATTCTCCAGAGACCCCACCCTAAATTGCTTTGGATAGCTTCCTTTTCCCAGAAGGAAGTCAGAGAGAACAGGGCTGGAAGGGAGATCCAAAGGTCAGTTTTCCCCAGTACAAGGCAGGATCAACTCAAGATAAGCTGGTAAAGATGTATGTTTTCTCTGCTGGTGGGCAGGAGATCTGTATGATGTGTAGGGCTGCAGTTAGCCCTTCCCATATTGCTGCCTGGAACTTAGGAGGATCCAGGTAACACTGGAATCACTTTGATCTACAGTTTGGAGCAAAGAGAAGCTTTTTAGAGAGAAATTAATAATAAGTGAGACATAAGTAGACACCCTGAAATATAACTGGCTTTTGTTCGTGCCTGAGTATCCAGAGTATAAGGGAGCCATGAGCTGCAGTTACTAATTAGTTCCAAGGGCAGATAAATAGCACTTCTGCCTTTTATTTGTCCCACGTGGTGATCCACTGAGTTTGTAGACTTTGGCACATTTTATGTCTCAAATTTATCATGAGTTGATAGCCAGACATTAAGTTAACAGGAGAAAAACAACAACAAAAAAACAAACAAAGAAAAAAATTGTAAATCCTATTAGACTGTATTTTTCAAATAGAAAATGAGAGAGAAGGATCACATGTTAAAAGAAAAGAAAGAAAACAGAACAGTAAAAATGTGAAATTAACATGTTCATTCTTGTTGAGGCAGGTTGGTTTCAAGTAAGACAACTTCTCTTTAATACCAGTGGGTTTTGGACAGTACATTTCTTCTTTTTGAGTTCACTGAAAGAATTGTGTGCAAAATGCAATACGTGTGTATACATATGCAGCCACCTCTAAAATCTAATTATTTTAAATCAAAATCTTAGAAATATTTTATCTCACTATCTGTCATGAAAGGGTATTCAAGCTTCTTGGTAATGAATCTTTGTCTAAAACATATTTGGCAATCTTTGCATAATCATGTCACTGTATGTCATAGACTACACCTTCAAGAATCACCACATGATGTGTGAAATGAAACAAAAATAGCGGATATCCTTAGAGTGACCTTGGTAAAACAGGGCTAATTTCTCAACCTTCAGAAAGAGCAACTTGATCTTAAAGTTTCAAACACTTCAACAAAAATATTTTTGAGGGGGAAACAGGGATGGGTAAATGGGCCATTTTCATTTAATAGGAAATTTAGCACAAAGAAATTTTAGGCTATCACCACACCTGAAATGTATGGTAGGCTCAGGATGAGAAGAAATGTTTCATGATTGCACAATTACAGGCATTTCCACCCTTGCATGACATCTTTAGAGCTGTGTTTTGTATCTTAGGGTCTGTTATGACAACAACTGTTCAGAAAGTCTCATTTAAAAAATGAGATTTCCCACAATACTGTCCTGTGCTTGTGTGGGAAAGAGATGATGATCAAGAAGAAAAATGCATTTGACTGGATCAGGAAAAAAAAAAAAGACACTATCATGCTTATCCAGGGCATTGGATCAAAAGTAGACATAGTAAAAAGTGTGTGTAAGTAGTATATGATTCATTTAATCTCTATCAATCTGAACTTTAACGGTATAGCATTTAGTTTAACCTAATCATTCTAACTCCTTCCATGATCAAATATAGAAATTTACATACCTTCAAAGAGACATTTCTTTTGTTCTGTGTTTTAGCTTGAAGATATAGAAGGCAAACTTTATTTTGTGATGGTTCTTTTTCTCCACTGTCTATAGAAAGGTCTGGATGACCAGATTAACCTCAGTACCTTACTTCGAGACATTTAAAGTTTGTGTAGAATCCAATCCAGTAAGAGCTGTCGTTTTAGCCTGAAATGGCTAAGATAACAATGGTTGAAAAGCAGCAGAAAAACTATGTATGTTTTGTTTAAATACAATATTAGAGAACATAGATGACTTTATTAAAATTTATTACTTGTGTTTTAGTGCTACCAGAAAGCTTAAGCTGCCTAAAGACTTCACAGTGTAAGCAGAGATGATGGATAGGAATGAACGGAAAGTTACAGGAGCTCTAGCAATGAGATTTAGTGACTACCTGAAGGTCACAACAGATGAACATTTTTTTTCAACTTAGTACTGTGAAGATAGAGACACTACAGCAATGGGCAGCTGGAGAGAAAAGGGAGAGTGTTGGACAAAGCCTTTTTTCCCTAAGGATTTGAATTTAACCACGGCTTTCATTAGGTAAGACATCTAAGTTAGTTGTACCAGGCTCCTTCTGCAGTTATCTGACAAAATAACAGCACCTCTTGAGAATGAGTCAAATTGCTAAAGGATTGAATTGCAACCTGAGTGACCTTTCTGTGCATGGAGTGTAAGGAAACCTAATACTGACCTCACTTAGAAATACACCATCAAGTTTGATGAGAAGAAAGTTCCTGTGAAGACTGAATGAATAGATAAACAAATCATGTAATGTGGATCTGGATAATTTGAGATCCTCCTGTGGATGAAGAGAGTTTGGGCATAAAATGTTGCCTGAACTTTGCCACTTATTTCAGCAGAGCTTGAATTATACCAATATTGGAGAAGCCCAGATGACGTGCTCTGGAGTTTACAGACAGGATTGCCACCGGTTGTTTGAGCTTGGGACAGGCATCCAGAGGATGAATAGGACATCTACAGGTGGTCTAGGTTTAAAATTATCCTCTAGAAGATGATTATTGGCAGCAATCTCTGTATCTGAAGCTCATCTGTCATAATTTCTTAGTAAGGAAGAAATGAGAGACAAGATCTGCCAAAAATACATATGATGGATCAGCCAAATTGTTTCTAAATGGTACCATAGTCAGAGCTCTCCACAGGGGGCCAGCATCCAGCTGCATTACACTATAGAGTAAATGCTACTGCTTTGGAAAAGAGTCAGTGGCAAGTGATTTGCATTAAACATTTTTTTCTTTTGTTGTTGTTGTTATTTTTGTTGCTATTTTTGGCTAACACAGAACTGCATCAGCATGTGATATTTACAGAGAAAGTGCCCAGTTGCTGATTTACAGTACACTTTTTGTCCCCATACTTAGAGATTTTAGTCCCAAAGGGTGGGGAGGAGGGGAGCGAGAGGGTGGAGTTGGTGACAGGGAATCAAAAAAAACCCAAATGAGCAACCAGAGAGACCATCCAGAAATGGTTTTCATTTTCCAACATTTTCTTTCAAACTCAAGAATTAACAGGAATCTGTGAATTTAGAACACCTGCGGTTCTCTTGCCTTGGAAAGGAGAACTGAAAGGGGAGAACTAGACCTAGGCTGAAAGCCAGTGAACTCATGAATATGAACAGGGGACATGGAAGTGAATGAAGCCCAGGGATTCATGGATCTCGCCATGGTCTAGAGACGCTTTCAGCATATGTCTAGCATGCAGCAGGATCTGGCAATTTTCCTGGTATTTAGGCCGCTTTTGGGATTGCTGCTCTTCTGCACGTGTTTGTCCTGGAGGATTGTTTTCACTGATATGGTGTGATGAAATTCCTATCTAAACACTCACAGGTGTATGTAGGGATAGCTCTGGCCATAAATCTGGTCGCTTGCCCAGACAACAACATTGCTAGGGGCATCAAAATATCTCTGCCCCTCAGTTTGCCTGCTCTAGTCTGGGGACACGGTGGGTGTGCTGGAGAGATGCTACACTTACCCTGCAGCCACCACTTTTTGTCTGCTGACTGCAAAGGTGAGGAGAAAGACAGTTTTTCAGAGATCTTCCCCCAGTTCCATTCCTCCCCTCCTGTGATAGAAACAGCCTGGCCAAACCCAACCTCTCATCCTTGGAGCGTAAAACACTTGGGTGCTTTCAAGTGTTATCTCTACAAATGTTTCTCACATACCCAGATACACATGGATTTATGTGTAAATGCAATCACATAAGTGTCTGGAATGATTGCTATAAGGGTAATTACACAGGTAGTTGTCTGCATTAAGATGCATCACACACATGGATGCATATATATGGATGAGAAAGACAAGCAAAGACATTAAAAGATTCAAAAAAATTAAGGCCAGAAAAGACCACTGGATCTATCCAGGAGTTTTTCTGCCTTGCATTAGCCAGTCTTTATTATCTAAAGCAAGCTCTGTTGGGCTGCACAACATGCTGAAATTGTACAGTATAATGAGAAAAGAAACAAGAACAAACAATGAAATATTTAATATCCTCTAGTGGCGCAGTCTCTAAGCACAGGGCAGTGCATTAACACTATTCACTGTGCCTCCCAGCTTGAGTGGCTAGAACTTGACTATGGGAGACAAAAAGTGGAGAACAGTTTTTGCACTCCTTTTGCACTGAAAAAGCCTCAGCTGAACTGAGGTTTGGGCACTCTACTTGAAGAAATGTGTGGATGGATCAGTGGATTCAGAGGAGGATGGATTAGAGGCTGAGCAAACACTATCCACAAGAAACAGCTGAAAGAATTGTGCCTGCTTAGAGTGTGGCAGTAAAGAATGTGTAAGGGTAATGAAAATAGTATTAGAATATGTAAAGCACTTTGCTCAGAAAAACGTTTGTTCAGTTATGAAGATGTTTCAGGTAAAGTATAAGATGCTTTTAACCTGGAAATGCTACATATTATAGGGTAAGAAAACTCCTACTTTCTTGAGATGTCATTGTCATTTCACTGCCCATAGAGCAAGTTTAGTCAACTTGACTAATTTTTGTGTGTGATGACAAGGACGCTTTCCAGGCATGAGGGCACTACCTGAAACACAGGTGTTTCACGAATCAGTGCCATCACTGTCAGGCTACTTGTGCTTTTTTGACACCTTTTCCCTGAGTATATGCCACTTGCCATGGTTAGTCAGTATGCTACTCTGTGAATCTTTAGGACTGTACACATGTTCTTATATGAAAAGCCCTGCTAGAATACCACTGAATTTACTTTGGACTGATGTGTGCAGCATGAACATGAAACTGTATTTCATTTTCAATCCCTTGCTCCATAGACAGTATGTAAGGATCATCCAAGAATCAACACCTGCGTTTTAAATACCCTACAGAACCCTGAGATTCCTGCACTCTTACAAAAGTCATGAAAAGTTTGATGTCCTGAGTAAAGTCACAGTAGCCAAGTTCAACATGGAGTCATTTCCTACCTTTTAAAGTGTTCCTGGGATCATCCATAAGTTTTAATGCCCTGCAGAGGAAATGCAGCTGAAAGGATTCGGTTGCCTTTTAGCTCTTTTTTTTGTGTTTGTTTTGTTTTCTCATGAAAGTTCGAAATCCCAACCTCTCCTCAGTGAATTTTCTTTTGTTCTCTCTGTCTTTTTTTTTTTTTTTGTTTTCGTGCAGGAGAAACACATTTACGAGTCACTAAAACTAGTTAAAACTCTAGCAATGTACAGGCTTCCTTTTCCTTGACCTGCCTGAAACACACTGCTTGTCTGCATGAAAAGGACACGTGTACAGTGATTACCAGATCTGCTGTTCAAGCAGACCTTTTCTTTCTGGGTCTACTAGTCCTGGATGAGGGTAGCTTGTTTGTGACTCCACCTGATGAAGACTCAGAAGAATATGGCATTCACTGTAGCAGAAGAATCAACTTAAAATTCAAACACCCAAGTCTCATCTTACTAAAGACTCTTCCCTCCTGAATACTCTTTTGACCCCACAGCCACAGAGCTCCAAGGTCTGTACCTCAAATGCTGGCAGGGGCTCCCACGCACTCAGAGCAGATTTGGTAAATGAGATCCAGACTGCAGGTGAGCTAATTCAGTGCCATTAGCTGCAGCCAGGACTTCATCTCCTCATTAGGAAAGAGATAAATTATGCAAAGTATACTCTCAGTACAAGCAGCAAGAACCGACAAAGCCATAGAAATGAGAGAGGTGGAAGGAAAAATAGTCTGCAAAGCAGGGCAGAGTAGATGCAACACTGCACTGGAAATGGTGGGAGGGAGCCCTCATCTTGGATCAGCACCTGGATGGAAGCAGAAGGCTTCACCTTCCTTGGCCCCCATTTCACCTTGCCGGCTGCAGTGGAAGTCAAGCTAGAGTAAGGGCTCTCCCCTTCTGTGCTTGTCCATGCTCCAAAGGTCCCTTACTAGTTATTCTTCATGTAACTAAGCCTTTTGAGAGAAATTGAGTTGTGTAAAACTCCAGAGCCAAAGAAGGGAAATATTTACCTCTTATACCCCTAGGAGACCCTCCACAATCGAGTATCTGCCCTGACACCACTTTGCAAAGCCTGATATTTTTCTGATGGCTGTTGCCTTGGAGCATGGTATTAATGTGAGCTCTTCTCTGGTATTGTGTTTATTTTATTTCCAGAAAAAAATACAATAGGGAAGAAAGTGACTGTGTAAAATATCCTACAACCACATGAATAAGATAAAATATCCCAGGTATGGGCAGAAAAAAATGGTTGACATTGGCTTAGATACCAGACCCCTCTCAATCCTGGTCCCTGCAGGACTGTCAACATGGTGACCAACCATTCTGGCACCCTTCTATGGGAGGGAAATCCTGCCAGGAGCTGGGCTGGACTCACATTAATTTTCTCCTGGCCAGCAAAGACAGACCAGATTGCAAAGACTGTGAACTCGTGACCTTGATTTGTTTCCCCTCCAACAGCTTCCTGGAATGTTTGGTTTCTCAGTCTCCTCCTTTTTGCCCAGGAGCCATCATGGGGGCAGATACAGCCCTGACAATGCACCCCAGGTGTGAACCTGCCCTGCTGGGTGCAGGAGGAGCCAACGTGGCCAGAATCCATCAGTCATCCCCCCAGCACAGGTAGGACTGGGCTGGAAGGACGGCATAACAAAGACAGACTACATTTAACTGGATACTTTCCCTCAATCATGGCATTAGCTTTGCCTGATCCTATGGTTAAAACCAGCTATTTATTCTATCACTACACGCTGGCAAAGATATATTGCACCAAGTCAGCACCTACAATTATTATAGTACAGGAAACCTTTGCTGTAGCACGTTTAGTGCTGCTATTTATCAGGCACAGCTATTACATCCTGGCTCCCAACAAGGCTATGCAGTTCTGGCACCCAGGAAGACAGCAGGTGCTCTGAATTAAACCAGAGCCCAAAGACTTTCTCTTCACCTTCCTCTGGCTTTCCTTAATAGTCTAGCAAGGATTGAGGGCTATCAGGAAAGAAAAGGGTTGCAAGAAAGCACTCAGCTTATCTGACACTATGTCTTAGTGTCATGAAATACCATGTGTAGCAGGGAAAATGTTGCTGTGTTGTGATGGAGGTGACAGGATCTCTAGAAATTAAAGAAATTAGAATCCAAGTAGGTTATACAGTTCTTCAAGGTGCCAAACCCACAGTATTTAATTACAGTAGATATTTCTTTGTGAAATGCTTATCCAATACTACCTGAGAGCCAAAAATATTGCACATCATGGTCCACCTGCCTATCCAGCCAACAGAAAGTTTACTGATACCACTACTGGTCCATTCACATACAGCTTCAAGGCTCTGGACATATTTTTTGTATCTTTGCTGTATCATGTAAAATTTGTTCTCTTATTCCCAGCAAGACTATCTTGCCAATGGTCTGTACTTCAGATTAATTTGATTTCTTGCCTTCCAACAGAATGGTATTTAAGAAGGTGTTTCTAATAGAATCCTCTCCAATTTTCTAGCTTCAGAGTTGTTAGCAAACTGAAAATTTGATTCACAAAGTACACAGATTTATTGTAATGATTAAAAAAGAAAGAAGAAAATGCTAGCGAATAGCTGACTGATCAGCAAAAAGGGAATTGTTTGGATACCTTCCTGAAAGCCTGCTATTCCAGAGGTCTCTCTCTCTCCCTCTGTCACTAATTTTCAAAAGAAATTCAAACCTGAATCTAAGAAGCTTCCCTGATGATTTCTTTCGGGGGGGGAAGACATTTTTTTGAAAACATGATTCTTCAGTAGAAAAATGTTGTCTAAATTACTTTGATCAGTCCTTTCCAACATCTTTCCAGTCCAGAGTTGCCGGCAGCTACAATGAGTAATCTGGGTGTGCTCTCGGTGGAGCACCATTGACGGCTACCGTGCGCGTTCCTAGTGCCAAAAGGCACTTGTTGTCTGTCAACTCTAAATGTTTGGAGGGGCAGAACCCAACTTGGACAAATTCTAAGTTCTGTAAGAGGGTCCAAAGGCAGAGAAGAATATATAGGAATAACTGAATGGGGATCAGCACTCAGCCAGCTACTTGAGACCAAGTAATAATGCAGAATACTTTGGGTCACTGCTTTCAAGGATATTTTCCTTAAGAGCTTTTTGGGATAGTTTGAAATATACAGATTTAGCTTTATTCTCACCCGCTTTCAGCCAATGGCATCTTTCTGAATCTGCTCCTGAAGGCCCCAATCCCCTAGGCCTCCTGTTGGCAGGAAGCAGGTTGTCATCACATTATGAAGCTACTACTGACCACAGCTGGCTGATTGCTTTGCCTTTGCACCATGATGGAGGTGGCTCATGGGATTTGGTGTGATTTATTTATTTAGGTTTGATGCTCCAAGACAACGGTGTCATTTTGTTAGAAGGAATAAGCAGATCAGGGTGTGTGACAGAGGAACAGAGGGAAAAGGAAATTAAAACATTCCCAAAAATAATAATAGTGTTAATTAATGTAAAAGGAACATTTTGCTTTGGCCACCATTGCCGATGTACAAGACACTCACATTGAGTGGATCTATTGACCTGATATTCCTGCTTACTGTGCAAGTGGTACTAACATTAGGAGGACCATATTTAAGAGACAGCAGCCCTTAAGAGGCGTCTGCTGATGGAGCTGCAGACACCACCAAAGATTCATGCTACTAACTAGGGGAGGGACCCACACAGTGGAAATAATTTGCTTAAAAGCATGTTGATTTGGACATCACTAATCTTAGCATTGATCTCTGCCGGCATTAACTTTGCTGTTAATGCAAATAAGTGAACATGAGGATGCCATTAATTGTATTGATATAATGGAAGGCATTGCCCTTGACTTCAAGGCCCCCCTCTTTGATTTAGTGCTTGCCAACGACTCAACATTTTTGTCTTCTCTCCCCCTTTCTGCTTGTCCAAAATGATGTTTCATTCCTTTTTATGTTCCTGTTATGCTTGGAACATCCTGTCTCCACGTTCTGCTCCTTCAAACGTTCCTTTCTTCCTGAAGGTCCTGCATTCACCTTCCCTCCTTTCCCCAAGTGTATTCTCACAACTATAACAGGAAGAAAGCAGCAGTATATATCCAGAACACAACAGCAGCAATGCACATGAAGAATTCAAGTTGTACTTCCAGAATGGCAAATTCCCTATGTGATGCCCTGGATGAAGAGGACTGTGAGTTTCAGGAGTAAAGTTTTAATGAGGAAAAAGTAATAAATGTGACTTATCCATATGGATTTACTGAGGGTGTTACTTGAAAACAGTGCCTTTTCTGACTACCCCTTTTACAAACTGAATACCGATAAAAAATGAAGGCTCTGGAAGGGTTAAAAAAAAAAAAAAGAGTTGAGGACTTTAAACCCTTATTTCAGAAATGGATTTAAGGCTACTGTATATGTAGCTTCCACAGATGAAGGTTAGGAAAAGTTTATTGCCCTTTATTATTACCTACTAGAAGAAAAAATACCTGATGGCAGAGGATATTTTAGTTTAGGAAGTAAAGACACTGCAAAATATCACTCTAGACAAACTAAGTCTAAAATTGCAGTATAGTTTATTTTGACTGAGTAAATTTTCTGAGTCTTAAAATCTTTAAATCAACTTTAATTTTCTACAAGTCATATTCAAGATATGAAGCAAAAAAAAAAAAAAAAAGAATTATGCATTACAGTGAAGGCTTTTTTTTCCCAACAAAATTGTTAATTTAGTCCAGAAACTTAACAAATACATATGAGAATCACTTTCCCTGACCCAAAGATTTAACAGTGCCAAAAGGGAAGACACAGGAAGAGAAATACTATTGCAGATCTATCATGGGTAACCACAATTTTCATTGAATAATAGAACAAGCATCAATTAACTTTGCATTTTTCTCAGCCATTATTAATTGTTTGATTTCCCGAGGGCACTATCATGGTAGAAACTGGTATTGAGTGGATCTGAAGAAGTAAGGGTATGGGGAAGATGTCATATGTGTAAGTGGCTTCCTGGATCAGGAGGCCTTCAGGCTGTCTTTTTCAACCAATCACCACAGCTTCATTTAAAACAGGGTTGCTGACTGTTTGAAATGCTGTCAACTTTGAGATAATCAGAGGCATAGCCTCTGGAAACTAGCACATTGTGGGACTGTAAAAGGAAGCCCCTGAAGGGGAAAGTAGGAATAGTATACGTAGCAGTATTAAATTGGCATCTATTTGTCAAAAACATCCTTTGCCACCTCTTTTCTCCAACAAAAATATTCCATTGCAAAAAAACCCCAAAAACCACCAACCAAAATAACAAACAAACAAACAAACAACCCACATTCAGCCTTCAGTTCCTCAATTAACATCTGAATTGTAATCAACAACCTTACAGTCCAGGAATCTTTCAAGAGATGAAAATTGTTGTTTTTCAAGCTGAACATGAAAATACAGTGATGGCAGTGGGATTATTTCAGAAATATATGGCCAATAGGAACTTTGGAGGGACTTGATCCATTCCAAATCCAAATCCCTTTTGGTCTCTTAATCCATAAAGCTTACTAGAGAAGTATGCTATTGCTAAATAGTTGCATTTAGGATTTGCAGCTGGATTTTCATGTACAGTTGTCTGTCATCATTCATCTGTAAGTGCATCTTCAATAATGGCTTTTCACTTGCAAAGGGTTCTTCTCTGCAAATCAGTGGTAGAAATGTTAATTTTGAATAGCAGTTCTGTAAATGGGAGGCATTTATTAGCTCTAACTTACAGATTGGAAAACTAAGAGACAGAGGGTTAAATGAGCCTATTTTAAAAAAAAAATCTAAATTATTTATATCAAAAGAACACATAGACATCCAGACGTGAACCAAAACCCCATTATAATCAGCACCATAAAGAAAAAAAAAAGGAAAGAAAATTGCCGTCTCAAGTGGCTTTTGTCTTAATTATAAGACAATAATAGTGGACAGGTGGATTATCACAAAAAATAACATGAGTAAAAGTTAATTTGTTCTTTCGGGTTTTTTTGACTGTATAATATGCATTTGGACCCTAATCTCTCCTGATTTAGTGAAAAGTAAAGAAGTTCCCTGGTAATCTGAGGAAATGGATGTATGCCTTGATTTACTTCAATGAGGCAAATGCCACAGGCACCACTCACACTAAATTCTCTTTCTTTAGTGTAGGCTATGAGGAATGTGGTCTGGGATGCTCCTGCCCAGTAAAGCAGCAGGACATTCATAGCATCTGTCTTTTCATTAGCACATAGAATATAACATGATCTGTCTGTCCTTTAAACTAAGAAGCAAGCCAAGTCACTCAAAAGGGCCAAATTTCACGCTGCTTTAGCTCCACTGACTTCAAAATCCAAGATCTAACTGGAGACCCCAAATATGCCACAGATCAGTCAAATTTCAGTGGTTCCACAGTTCCTGAGGAGGAGGAACAGATGGACAGGAACACAAAGAGGCTGATTGCATAAATTCTGTTTCTTAAGAAACTAGACTAAAATTAGGTGTTTTAAAATCCAGATCGAGGGTTAATTTTGTTTGGAAGTAGGTGCCTGAACACTAACACATATGGTTAGGACAGTAGCTGTTTCTGTTAGTGTTGTCAAAACCAGGTTCTGACATACCAAATTCAGTTCTGGTATATCATCAGGGACGGTTACGTCATAAGATGAGATGTGCTTTATGGTCATTTCCACTTCAGCCGTGCAACCTGCTAACAATAACTTCTGGTTTCAGTCAATTACTTTATAATTATGCTTTAAAATGTCATGTGTGATTTGAGCCAAACACTTTGCTTTCAGTCTTCCCAAGAGAAAGAAAGATAGTGGCACGAAATTGCAATATTAAGAGTAAAACCTGGACCATCTATAGAGGCTCCCCAGAAAAGTTCTCAATTTAACTGCTTGTGAAATCATCCATTAGCAAAATAATAAGTATTTAAAAAAAATAAATTAAAACCACAAAACACCACACCCTCAAGGCCCCCCCTTGTTAAGTAGGAATGTCATCAGCAATAAATTTAATTTAAAGCTCATCCAAACAAGCACTTTTGTTGGTAGGAATGAGAAGGGCAGTAACCCCTTGCACAACAGTGGTGAGGACAGGAGACACTAACACAGATGATTGGTAATATATGATGGTTATGTATGTAACCTCTTTCTGAGAGTCCAGAAAATTGTTGTCTATTCTGACACACATTCTAGCTTTCAAACTACCAGACACAGTCCTTCTTGATTTCCTTTTCTCACCTACCCAGAGGAAAGGTTTTGCCCTGTGATGAATTTGCACAGAATTATGGAGACGGTGATTTTCTCTAGTGCTATCCTGGAATATGAATACCGTGCAACATGGTCAAACCCTGCTGCAAATCCTGATGCAGCCGCAGCTTTCCAGGCCTTCCACAAATCTTCCTCCCACCAATTCTCCCAACATTCCCCACCACATGCTCTGACATGAATCATCTTTCACAGCAGGAAGAGAAGAAGCAGAAATTCCCTGGTGTTACCTAAACGTGCTGTTTTAAGGACTAGAGCTGTAGTTCTGAAAGTACCCTTCCTTTGCACAAGGCCAAAGCTCTCCATACTGAGTAATCCATTAGAACTCCCATCAACTGGGTATTCATGGCACTCACATGCAACTCAAATCTCCACTGTGGCTTTGGAAAATCTACCCCCAGTGTTATTCTAATGCAGCTGTTTGTCTCCTTGTGAACTTATAATGATAATAATGATAATAATGATAGTAATAATGACTGACACTTATATAGTACCTTTCATCCAGAAGGATCCCAAAGTGCCTTGCAAACTGATTTGCAAACGACCGCACACCCATATTAAACATCCCATCCCTATGTTAACGCAATGTTAATGTTGCAAATGTGAAGCAGGGAAAGAAGACAGGAAATGCAAAGGCTAAAGCTTCAGGAGCAACATCCGTGCACCCAACATCTTGCCTAAGAAGTTCTACCATTTACAACATCACCTGGCAAACATTGCACAGAAGACAATGCTTCCCGAACTGACAGAAAGGTGATCAAAACCTTGTACATCTGGCCATGAAGGTAACTGGGTGAGTGAGGTGGAAATTTTGCTCAGTCCCCTTCCTCAGGTGCTGATATGGAAAGCTGAGTTCCCTAATTTTATATTTTTATTTGCTGCAATTGAGAGGGCAACACTAGATGTAGATGCCCAACAGTTAGAAGTAATGTGGCTAATGATGCTGCAATTGGACAAGGGGGGGAATGGGAAGAATCCTGCTGACTTAAGTGAATGCTGGATCAAACATTTGTTGAATTATCTGAACAGCAGCAAAATTCCACTCTCCTCCCCTTTTCTGTTTATTATTGGCATTGTGAGTTGCTCTGTGCTTTTGCAAGGGGGAAACCATTCTTTTCTTTTGCGCACCCTCTTTTCTTCAAAACTCTGGATAATGTCTCTTGGAACCAGATCTCACATGACAAGTTTCAACTGAAAGATACTTTACATCCATTTGAGCTATGTTCCTCTGTTGATAGAACAGATGAGCCCAATGTTAATGGTGCAAACGGTGCTGTTTTCAATGCACAATTAACCAGGTCAACACCGTGATGAATAAAAATTAAACCTGGCATTAGGGAAGACCCCATAGAAGTTGAAATCAGTTGTTTAGATGCCACTGATTCCCAAAACATCCTTATCTCTCAACAGACACTTTTTTTCTCCCCCACATAAGGTCAAATCATTGGCATCAAAAGACTGAAACAGAAGACTTTGAAGGAGAGGAATATATGTTTGAGAGTGAATGGTTTAACAAAATCAACAGCCCTAACCCTTGTGACTCAACCAGCTGTGAGTTGCTTTTTGGACCATCTGGACAGAGAGGGATTTTTTTATTTTACTTTTTTGTCTGTATTGAAAGATGACCTGCTTAAGAGAGTGCAAGTAGATACACAAACAAAATAGAAACTGGCTGTGTATACAGGGCAAACACCCACCAACTCATTGCTACAGCTTCTTAAAAGCAAATATTAAAACTAAGTCATCTGTTAGGGCAGTCATCTCACAAATTGGGAAGTAGATTTTGCATGGTCAGATCATTTAGTTGCTCTGGCAGGAGTTTGACATTAGTCTGGACTCATCTGTCTGAGCTTCTGGCATACCTTTTATTGCAGGGTAAATCTCTCAGCAGAGTGGGGAAATATAAGTATAATTTTATCTATCAAGTTCCTCAAGGCTTTTTTTGCTCTGTTTTGAGAGGTTATTTCCTGCCAATTGTTTATCTTCACACAGAGGTGGCACACAGAGGGGAAAAAAAAGGAAAAAAAAAAGGGGTAGCAATATATAGAATATAAATTATTTACTCTGAGAAGGACTTCAACCTGTGTTTGCCTCAACATCCATATCAGCATACAAGGGTTAAAATTTCCTCTCTTGTAACTGTTGCTATCAAGGCGGGTGGCAGAATGGCTTCCCAAATCTCTTGAAGTTACCCTGAGGGTGACTTCAGTTTATTATTTTTGCACCACGAAGGCTTTCATCCCACCTCAGGTGAGACTCTGTAATGGCTGGCTTTGCTCAGCTCTGGGAGAATAGTAGTTAATAGTGTCATTTTGAAATTTCTTATTAATAGGTCAGCAAAACTGCAAGGTTGACAGCACTATTAAATATGACAAAGTCTTCTTTAAAACACTGACTGTTTGACTGGTGGGAGAAAAAAAAATTGTGGCATGATTTATTCCCAGGTGTACGAGTCACAGACTCTCCTCTATATCTTGTGTCCGTGGGATGATCACTCATCTGTAGTCTGCAGTGTCCTCATACAGCTCGTCACAGATGGCTCATCTTGACTCTAGAACACTGAAACATGTTTGTGTGCCACCCTGCACTTTCTCTGGACAACCGCCCACTTTTGGCCCCCAAACCACAAGAGAGTTTCTTCTGAAATCAAAGCATTTGTAATTGATCCCTACATTGGACAGCTGCTTGTTCTGGGTGGAAATTTCATATCCATAACAAATGACATCACTGTTTAGGTCAAAGATTTCATAGTTGGATTGATAGGGTGGGAGGGTATCTCAAAGCAGAAGGCCACTTCCAAATGGAATTGAAGAGTTTAAGAAAGATTTTATGTATATACCTGGGAGTTTCTGAGACATGCAAGAAAAATGCATTAGGATTAGATTAGATGAGATTAGATTAAAACAGCACAGACATAGTGGACCAGAGCAACAGTCAGTTCAATAGCTGTCTCAGACAGTGGTCAATACCATCTGCTTTTCTGCAACAGGCAGGGCACCCTTCAGTAGGCAGCTGTGGGGATAACATACTCATAAGGACAATGGTTTCCTAAACCCCATTAATTAGAAGTTGGTTTAGGCACTGAAGCAAGAAAGCTTTTATGCACTCTGAAGCTCTGGGATTTTATTTTTTTTATAAATCCTCACAATAGTAAATCTGGATGTTCTTGCTACCTAATAGAAGTTTAATCCCATTCTGTCCCTTCCTCTCCTCCTCCTAAACTGTCAAAATTTTAGTCTGAAGTACTAGTTTGTTTTTTGTTTGTTTTTTTTTTTTTTTAAAAACACAAACTTTTGCTTGGGCAGAACTGAGAAACCCATGTAATAGCTCACACAGTTCTCCACAGCCTTGAGCAAATGAGGGAGAAGAATTGTTTCAGCCACTGAAATCAGAGATGACCAATTTTGTGCTATCTGGCTGTAATCATTAAAGTAGCTTGAAAAATGTAGCTCTTCCATGTATTTTCACTTTTCACACTTAGCACCCATTTCCTTTATGAGACAAGTCTAGTAACTAAACCAGCCTGGAAGGGATCCAGGGGACATGTTTAGCATTCTGTATTTCAGACATCTTAAGTGCATGTTTCTTGGCTGGGCCACTGTCTTTACACCCCATTTGAATAATACAAGGTTTTACTGAGAGGAAGAGGAAGAGGTATTATGCAAGAGAAAAAGGAGATGCATCAGCTCTGACTCATTTCAAATGCCAGTCCAGTGTCCCATTTTACTGAATGAGTTGTGTAAGGTCAAGAATACAACGACAAGGCTCAAGGAGAGAGAATACTGGTAGTATTTTTCTGCAAGAAGCTTAAAAAAGTTTAAAAACACAAATCTCCCATTTTTTAGGTCATATCTTGTGATTGCCAGACAGTTGAGGTTTGGTTAGTTTGGCCAATGCTTCCTTTTTGCATTTCACAGAACCTTGAATTGTATGTGGAGGTTTGAATATTGGTCCAGGGATCCCTAAAGAAATAGTATGAGGTACTGTTTTTTGAGGCACTACATTTTTTAGTTCACTTTGTTAGAGTGGTATGTCCTTTATATTGTGCAACCATTATTTTGGTTATCTCTAAAACCTTATAAACAACAATTTGCCTCCTAAGGAAAATTTATTTTTGACTCCCAGAATTTTTACTGAAGAGACCAAATATTGTGGTAAAGGTCTGTTCCAGTGAGCTAGAGGGTAATTACCAGAGGTCTCCTTTCTCCTCTATGAGCAGTGATCCCCAGATGGACTTTGTGTCTGGTGATGAATTGACCCTTTTAAAGCAGAGGAGACAAGTATGCTACCTAAAGACAGAGTTAAGCCTACAGAGGTAAATGAGAATATGAGTCATTTGAACTCCCACCAGGTGTTGCTCCAACAATCTTTAATAAAAAATTGCAGCTTTCAAATGAAATACCTTATTTTTGAAATGTACTTGTACATGAAATGTTATATTATTTTCAGGTGAAAGGGGCACATATTTTGAGCAGATGGAATTTTAGCATTTGCCTGCTGAGTTTTGACTTTGAAAGGCAGGACTTCCCATCCTACCATTTAATCATGTGGAAGTGGACAGGATTTAACAGTTCAGATCCAAAGTGGTATAGAGGTCCTGGGAGATAGCTGAAAATCTATACCCAGAAAGTATCTGAAGGATGTGTCTCTGCTTATCTATGGTTGCATGTATATGTGGGGTTTTGTTTTATTTTATAACAAGATGTATTGGCTAACTGGGAGCATTTTATTAAAGAGAAAAGTCTGGGTAAAGCCAGCAAACTATTCACTGCCAAAATTTACCCAGAAGTACCTGTGTAATTGAATTTGGCTGGCTCTAGCAAGATATTTGATTTTCTATAATTGGATTGGCTAATGGGGGGAAGAGGGTGGGGAGAGGGAGGAACTGGAAAGTTATCTATCTCCCTTGACAAAATGATCCAGTGAGTTGGGAAATTTCTTTGCCCTTAGGGATAGAATGGCCAGATAAAAACATGAAAACAAAGCAAGTGATGGACTGAAGCAAGAGGTAGAGCTAGAAAAAAGGGGTAGCTCTGCTACAGTCTCCTGAGATGCTTGTGGGCAAGTCATTTAATCTTCCCGTGCTTAAATTCTCCACTCTGTGCCTGTCTTATTTCATATTTTGAGTTCTTTGTGTTGTAAGTGCCTTGTGTGCTATAGTGCAATAAGATAAGAGCTGGACATTCCTACATCACATGGCAAAAACTCTCCCACTGAATATACAAAAGCCAGTAAGTAAATGAGGATGTAGAAAAGAGTTTTTGAAGGGCTATTGTGTCCCCAACATACATTTGTTTCAAACACATTATTGTAGACACATGGTATTAGAGGACTTGGGCACTTTAATTTGGACATTCAGCAATCCTGGACACACCCACTGCATGCAACTGTGTGTGTACTTGGCATGAAGCATCCTGAGGTTTCCCTTCAGCTCATTTCCTATGGTGATGCATACCATGCTTCTGTCACAGGATACTCATGATAGTAAATGTTATTACAAATTTTTAAGGAATAAGAACAGTTCTACTGGATCAGACAAAGGTCCACCCAGCTAAAGCTCCTCTCATCGGAGTTGGTGCATAGGGCAAATGTAGGTAAGAAAGATTATATTTATCCTGATTAATCTTCCTAAACTCCAGTAATTTTCAGTTCAGAGGGTTTCTGATATGTAGTATCTGCATAGTCAGTAGCCTTCACCGCATTCCCACATCCATCCTTCATGCTGAATCCACAAGAAACAGGGTAAGAAAGCCAACTTTATTGTATCATATAGCCATGTGATTGCCAAAAATATAACTTTTAGTAATATGGAGCCCAAACTTGTCACCACAGCAAGGTCAGATGGGATGGGAACAAGAATTTAACCAGGGTGATAATGGTAGAGACTGAAAGTTTACCTAAATCCTCCCCACCCATGTACACAGGTAATACTTTTTATACTGGTGTTACGAATATATTAAGTTTGATGGTATCGTGACAATTTTGGATAACAGTATCTAGAAATACTAGAATGCCATTCTTATTCTTCATTAAAAATGCAACATTTTCATTTTAGGGGATTTTAAAATGTCTAATCAATCTTCCCTAAAACATCAGACAAATTTAAAACCAAGACAGAATAAAATCTTTGGTTCTTGGACACAACTGTAGTTTGAAATGATTGCCAGGGTCCTTTTTTTGTAAGTAGAGCAAAGTTTCTAAAGAAATGAAGTTAATGTGATCAAGTTGTGCGTGTGTTAGCCTATGACTCTTTCCTGATTACATTATTGCATGATTTAGCTCAACATACATCAATTTAAAAAAAAGAAAAACCTTAAACAACAAAACACAAGCTAGTGCTGACTCTGAGGGGAAGGGTCATCCTAGTAGCTTACACTAGACAACATTAGACAGCACAGAATCCACAATAGTGAGAATCATCATGAACATCTTGGCCACAAACAAAGATTTACCACTGCACACACCTTTTCAGATATCTGAAAATCTCATCATCAAGACACAAAGTCAGAGGAATTTTGCATGTCTTGCAGAATAAATTCTGTTTTATTTTGCAGATAGATGAGCTATTACAGTGAGTATTGTAAAACTTTTTGGAATTAAAATAGATAGAGGAGGAAGAAAAGAAAAAGAACACATACTTAAATCTTTCTTTAAGATTTAATGACAGTCTACTTCTAAGAACAACCTGTTGGGAGAGCTGGTTTTATAGCCTTGCAAAGCTGGAGCCTGGGTTACCCTGGTATACCATTCCTTGCCTGCCTGTTCTTTGTAGGAAAATGTACTCTCCACTATCAATATACATGAAGTCAACTTCCTTAATCAGTTTAAAAGCCTTTTGAAAATGTATTTTGTGGGTGTCTTACTAGCTGAATCTTTTATTTATGGGCTTGTACTGGGATGGTCATTTAAATTTTTGTTGGGAGTCCGTATTTTATTATGCATTTTATTTGTTTTTTATTGAAAGCTTTCTGAAGCACTAAGAAAGATGCTGGGCAAGTGATTGAATAAAAGCAGACTCATTTCAAAACCTCTCCCTGATCTTTCTGCCTCTTCCCACTGCAGGTATTTGCACACTCAGACTTCTGCCCTCTATTTCATAGCATACACCACTACTTTATTTTCATCTTCTATGAAAACCTAACAATTTGTGGTATATCTAAGAAAAAACAGCACCAGAATGCTAATAGATATGATAGAAACTGTAGTAAGTTTATTTGCTTTTTATTAAACCTGAAGAAACACAGGAGCCTCCTTATTTTCCTGAAAGTTTAGTATTTTTTTTCCCCATCAGGTTTCTCTTTGTGGAATAAATTTCTTAAAAATAAAGCAAACATAACAGAAAGATTTTTTAGAAATTTTTCAGTTTTAAGAGGATAGTTTTGAGATCATGCTTTCTCCCTTCTTTCTTAAAAGGGAATGCTTAGTATAATTACCAATATTTTGTGTGGGAAAAATACATTTTTCTTGAAAAGAGAGTAAGAGAACAGTATGTACTGTTTTCTGATTTGCTTTGTATTTTCCTGTGCTGTTCTCCATATACTGGCAATTCTTCAAAATGGACTATTTCACAGACAGATGAAGTTACAGCGTCCAAGTCTATAAAGATACTTCCCACTCAGACTTCTGGCCCACTGTCACTTTCCTTTGGAAACTGATGAAAGATCAAACCTTAGAGGAAGCCAATGATCTGTTTCAGTGCTTTTTACTACTGGCTGACCATGCTACAGGAGTAAAATGCTGTCCTGGGTTCCAAAATGCCATCAGTTTTGAACAGATCATCTGCTGACAGAGTTACACACAAATACAGAAAGAAAAATGAAAGACGTACGCGCCAAGGAGTATTTTCTTAAATGAAAAGTATATTAGGTTGTAACCACCCTGGGAAATAAAGAAAGCTCTTTTATTTAGGATCCTGAATACTCGATCAGACAGATCCAGAGGAAATACATAAGAGAAAACAATTGGCAAAATAGCATCCTACATCACCTAATCCATCCTCCCAGCTCTTTTTTTTTGTTTTTTTTAAGGAGTGTTGAGATCGTACATAGCTTCTGAATATGGCTGTCCACAACCATATTACTGGATACTTACTCATTATGACCCTCTCCACAGAACTCCCTCTTCATTCCAAATCATCCTGCTTAGAGACCGAGGAACCCCTTTATGCTTTTATTTTATTTAAAAGATTAAGTTAACATCCTTTAGCACAGTAAGCTACATTATTATGTATATCCAGTTCATAAAAAGCCAACTTATTAGGAACACCTTTTTTAGATTCTGTTACCCATATTTTGTGGGTCTATAACACTAATGGCACTGCATGCATGTTTTTCAATAGATTTATAGCAGTGATCTTATAAATTACACTACCACATGATGAAGAGCAGAACAGGTGATTAACTGCATTAACCACACACCTTTGACCAGGTCACCTGCACTCTGTGCACTGATTTATCACCTCTGTGTCAGGAAAACAAGCCCAAGATTTCAAGAAAACAGCAGAAATGCTTATGGGTCAACCCCCAAAGTGCTCAGATACCAGTATTTTCTTCAGCACTTGTGAATCAGAGTCATATTCTGAAGTCAGGCAGAAGAACTCTTACTGTACTTTAACATCACATGGTCCAGGTGGGCACAGATCAATATATAGTTCATATCTTTTTTTTTTTTTAACATGGGAAGAAATGGCAGCTGAAAGACTGAATACCTGTAAAGGTGTGATGCATTCTTTATATAAAAAATAAATGTTTCAATCTGACTGAGTTAAAAATTTTGTAAGAACATATTTCTCCTAAGCCTTTTGAATAACACTTAGGTCAGGAGGAGCTTTTCATCACACTGCTACTTAAAGGTATGAAGAAGATAGCTGGAGATTAAATATTCTTTGGAGCAAGCATCCTTGAACTGGCAGGGGGTGGGGACCTGAACACTAAAATGACGATCACACTGTCACCACACAGTCGGATGTATATCTTTACAAGATGAAAGCAAGCTCAAAAAAACCATCTCCAACCCTTTTTGATAAAAGTAGAAGACAGAGAAGTACCTAGGAAATGTCTACATATTTTTTTTCATATACAGATGAAGCTGCGCCTTCACCTATTTCTAGGCACAAATGAACATCTAACACCATGGATATCACAGTAATGTAATGTGCTAAAGAGTGCTTGGGAGTAGGAGATGATAATATTTGGGGTTTGGTGCCTCAAGAATATTTCTCCTCCAGGAGGACAGAGTGAGTTTAAGTTCATCCAACCAGATGTGGGCATTGAACATAGATTACTCCATCTGAGCAAGTCACTTTTGATTTTCTCTGTAATCAACAAAGAGAAATGTGTGCTTTTGGGACACAATTCATTTGACCGATTCTAGATTTCAACATTAGGATGAGAGGAATCACACCACAAAAGAGCCTACTTCTCTCTACTGACCACAACAGAAGCTCATGCTGATTAGCTCAAACGTATGTAAAAAAAAAAATAAATCTCTATAGCTAGAAATGATGTGTAGCATGTGTGTACAGCAGACTGTAATGGGAATTCTAGTAAGAAAAGGTGGGACAAGGGAGTAATTAAATAAAATCTCATCTTTTCTTATTCAAAATTTAAATATGGAATATGGCAAAGTGGTTGAACAACAATTAACTGACAGAGTTAATGAGATGGGGGGAAAAACACTCAAAACAGAATGAGCGCTAGATTTGGTGTATCAGGATTCCTGTGTGTACCTTGCAAATTTACAATGTCAAATTGACATAATTTGAAGGAGATGGCGGGCATTATCCTAGGAAAAAAAAAAGAAAAAGCAGCCCATTTCTAATTTGCATATGCATATTTATTTATCCGATATAGCAGCAAATTCTGCTGTTCTCTGAGAGGCACCTTTGCATCTTACAAATTTCTCCCCATTTGCACAATTAGTGCTGGCAGATAAATGTACTGGCTGGTGAAGCATTCTCTTCTTTCCCCTGCCAACAGCACAGGCCTCAGATATCTTGTTGAAACACAAAGCAAGAGCGCATCACTGATGGGCTAACTTGCAAATTTTGGGTCATAATTTTTTTGTGTAGCTATTCTCTGTGGATCAAGCAGGGTGGGGGAACATCTAATGTGTACTGACCAACAAGGTGTACGTATTGGAACACTTGGAACAGACTCCCCAGGGAAATGATTGAGTCACCACCCCTGGAAGTGATCAAAAAACAAGTAGATGTGGCACTTCATGATATGGTTTAGTTGGCATGGTGGTACTTTGTCAAAGGTTAGACTTTATGATCTTGGGGTTCTTTCCAGACCTTAAAGTTCTATGATTCTATTTAGATTCTAACCTACATGGGCTACAAAGAGGTGTGTGAGGTCCAGCACCATGGATGAGCTGAACATGTGGTATGGGTAGTGGTTAGGGCTGCAAAGTGTTCATCGCCCAAAACACCAACACCCCAACTGCTCAATAGTCCAAAAATCAGAACTTTTGAGTTGAGCTTCCATCTTTAGTCTGTTCATGTCAGTTTGCATGAAAGACTTGAATTTCTCAGTAGCCCTGTTTATTCATTGGTTCAGCATTTGGATGCTGTACTACAGGCTCTAAATTTTCGTGGTCATAAGTTGTTCCTTATAAGTCATTCTCAGAAGAATCAAACACAAAAAATATACATTTTCTCTACAAGATAAGTCTTCCCTTGTGTTCCTCTTTGTCCCACTGCAGACCAAGCCCAGAAACACAAATAAAGGAAGAATAGTCTAATAGAGATATCATCTGTAGGGGCCAAAATTACCCCTTGGCTATTTCTCCTAGGCCACACAGACCTCTTTGGAATAGGAAGGGATTTTCAATTAGACATCAAATTAATAAGGCACTTCTGATGCTCCATTCCTGCAGGAAGACATTAGTAATTTGTTTGTTCCAAAGGCGCCACTCATATTCACACAAAATGGCATTTAAATGTTAATCGAGTCAGGGGATGGGGAGTGCTTGCCAATCACTACACAACTTAAGGTCAAGGTTTTTGTCTTAAAGGAGGACTCAATGTTAATTTTAAATTTAAAATTCTTGACAGATAGCAGGTTTTCAAATGCCTGCTACAATCTGGCTTGTTTGATTCATTTTAATGAGTAAGTAACTCCTGGCAAAATGAAGGTTTTCCCATGTCTTCAAGGAAATGGAAGGGCAAAGAGGCACAGTGGACTAATCCTGCAACCACTACGGGGAACAGGAAGCAAAACCAATTTAGACTCCCATTCATCTCCTTGCTTCCCACATAGAGACCAAAAAGAGTAATTTACATTCCTACGAACACTAGGCAATTATTGGAGATTTCAGTTTAAAAGTAAAAAAAAAAAAGTTCTCAATATTAAATTCAGCGTTGGCTCTGTGCTGGAGGAGCATTTTGTGTGCATGCCTGTGAACATGTTTGGTTTTGTTGTTTCTGTGCTTTATGTTCTTTGATAGCTTTGGGTTTTTGGTTTTGCTTTGTTTTTTGACTTTCAAAGTGTAACATTTAAGTAGCATAAGGAACCTGTGATCCCTTCCTGACATTTTTTCCAAAAGTCCCAGAAAAGAACCAGAGGGCTGTATTTACCCCTGGCTGTTGCAAACTGAGGTTAGGACTGACATCTCTCTTAGGCAATTCTCACCATCACTGCACAGGTATATGACAGACTGTCATACCTCCCAGGCAGTCTTGCAGGGGGTTATGGATTCAGATTGCCACTAACTCTAACTTGTGACCTCAGCCATGTAAAAATATATAAGGACTACTTCTGATGAGAGATTGGAATGGAATGAGAAGGGCTTTGAGTAATCAGTGCAATCACTGAGATACTAAAAGTTGACCAGATTCATTGAGCAACCTAGTCTAGTGGGTGACATTCCTGTCCATGGCAGGGGGTTTGGAACTAGATAGTCTTTAAGGTCCTTTGCAACCCAAACCATTCTATGATTCTGTGCTTACAGAAAGGGTGTGAAATTAAACTTTGTGTTCAGGAGAGAAATAGTGTTTCTAGGGCACAGTTCCTGCAGTGGTAGACTAAGGAGGACACACGGATCTCACAAATGAAAGAGTCCATACGAATGTCACACAACTATTTCTCTCTGTTGATGAGTTCTTCAACATAACTAACTTACAGACTGTCAAGTAAGCTGAAATGAACTCCAAATTAACTGTTGATAGCAATAGTGTGAAAGAATTTATTTTCATATCTTACATCAATGAAACTGAGTTCTACCCTTTCCTGTGTCTAGACTAGAGAGTCTGCTCTGCTGACATAAGTGTTGATAATGTACAGATATGTAAGCAGAGAACTCACGATCCTGGATGCCTAGCATGTCTGAACCTTTGTGGACCAGTCCCTCCCTATTTTATCCTCCCCACACACACTCTGTAAAGTAGAGGAATAGCATTTCCATAACCAGAACATTTAATGATGTTGAGATGCTCAGATACCCAGCAATGACACTGCTATTTTAGACAGTATCAGAAGAATGAAAAGATTTGACTTGTTTTGCCCTTTCTAGCTAAAGAGGACAAGTTTCCACCATTTGACTTCATCAAAAATGGAGAGAGATGGTGAGAATTAGGCCTCTCCAGGGAGCTATTCAGTCCAGGGTCTGAAACATCCTCTGAGAATGTCAGACTCCTCTGTCAAGTGGAATGAATCTGGACGTTAAAAACTGTATTGTACTGGAGCTATCTGTCTATTATATAAATATATAATCTTCAACAAAAAGGCCTTTGAACTGTCATCTTGACCTCTACATGTTTACATAATGTTTCACAACCCCAAAACACACATAGCTGTCTTGTTCATATGCCAGCAACATAAGCACATTCCCTTTTTGTGATTGCATGGGAAAACACACCTTCTCTCACGGAGCTGGCATACAACTGTATTGAACTGAATTGCTGAAAGTGTCCCAGGCCTCTTAAAATCTGAAGGGCAAGAAAGTGCTAAAACCCCATGAAACTAAACAAAATTGAGCATATGGAGTCAGAAGTAATCTCAGAAAAAAAACCCAGGTAAATTTTATGAAGTCACACAGTCCAACCTTCAGCTAATGCAGTATTGTTCCCCAAAAATATAACGCTGTCATTTCAAAGCAAACAAAAAGCTTGAAGTTCCAGCTTTGATAGTTCCTGGCCTGTGTGATGGTGCTTAGGGAGAACTTTCTTTGAATGTATAGTCCCCATCTATTGTTTTTTTTATTTATTTATTGCTATTTGTTTTATTTTTCCTTACTGTACAATCCGATCTAACTCTTTGTGAAATTTTTCCTTCTCATACCATCACTTCTCTTTATGGAGTTACCTAAATTCCTATAGCTAAACAGGAATGAGATTGGTGAAATGAGTTATCTTTGCATTTATTCATAGAATGTGTAAGTTACAAAAACCCACAGAAATAAATTCCTTACTGGTCCTGAACACTTTCATTTACAAGTGACAAGTCCCTTCTTCTGCAAAGTAAATACCAGTAGGATGGTAGGGTACAGAAATATGGCATTAGTCTCTGCTATCTGTTCTTCATTTCTCATTTAAGAAAACTAAAGGAAGATCCCAGGAGGCCAAGCTGACAAATAATGATATAAAACTCATTGTTTAAGGCAGTAGTAGAACAACTGCTTTAATAAAATGAGATCAGTCTATGATTTTTCATTCCAAGGAAAAGGAAATCTATAGGCTCCATTAGATTTTGTTAGTTACAGAAGCAGCTAAATCATGTCAAGCTATTAATGTAACCTGGAACCTAACCACTGTGAGTTACCTACAAGAATTTCTAATGGACACCTTCCTCAAATAAGTGTTAACATCATATTCATGTCTTTGAATAAGCCTCTGCTAACACTAGAACTAGTCTGGAAATCAGGAGAACAAAGTTCTCATCTGATTTGTCAGTTATCAACCGTAATCTTGGGAAAAAAAATTGATTTCTCCCATCTTCTTCTTTCGTTCCCTACCTTAATCCTTGTTACATTTACTTGAAATTGGACTGTCTTTTGGTGAGGACTATTCATGAATGAATGCACATACAGCACTTGGAACATTGGGATCTTCATCTTGATGGTGATCACGAGGTGCTACTGAAATTCACATCAACACTATCAGCTAAACTGCTATCCTTCCTCTCTCATTCCATCTTCTCCTCCACCAGAAACAAACAAGTAAACCAGGCTAAATAAATGCATAAATTAAAAAAATAATCCATTCCTTGTTCAGATTTTTATACCAAAAAGAAAAAGGGAGATCTTCAGATATTAAGGTTTGAGAATTTAAAATTCAAAGAGAGATAAGCCCCATGAAATTACCATGAAAGAAGAAATTCTGCATCCTGACTCTATAAACTCTTCTCTGGACTGTGGTTTCCTGACTTCTTTTGGATATCCATATCATATACAGATAGTTTTTCTTGGCCAAAAAATGCCTTGGTGGTTTGGCTTTTTTCGTTTGTTTGTTTTATTTATTTTTTTTTTTAAATATCCTAATGTATATAGGATCTTGTAGTCTGAAATATTATCCCTTCTTCAGAAAAGGAAAATTTTAGTACGTATGGAAAAAAAATTTACTTTTACTTTGTCTGGGAAAGCAAAGAGAAGGCGGTGAGATGAACTGAACACATGAATGCACTGTGCCCGCTGGGGTCTGGCTGTATATTCATTATACAAGGTCAGGGTCTCACTTCCATTCCTCCTAGTGTAATTTAGGTAAAGCCACCACACAATGCCTGACCTTTCCATGGGACAAGCTCCCTGTCTCCCTCCTGACATGCTGCAGTAAATTTGTGTGTAATTAAACATAGTGTTCCGACACGCTGGGTCTCTGCGGCCATCTGGTCTCCCCTCTCCAGCTGACCTTTCAGATTGAATCCAGCACAGACCACCAAGGCTGGGAAATGTCTGGAATCGGAGAGCAGCACAGTGAAGCAAGGAATGTCTGCTCAGACTGAAACATGCTCCCTGCTACCCGCTCCACTTGGGTCATTCTCTGTGGAATCAGGAGCAGGAGTCATGGAAGAAGAGTAGGAAGGTAGCTTTTCTCCTCAGCGATGCTTCAGCTGCCCCTTGGGCATAAAGTGCATCCAGGTCCCAGATATGATGAGAATCCAATTGGCAAAATACTAAGTAGGAAAGACCAAGTTGTTCCCTAAGGAGTCTGTGATCTGAATTACCAACTTTGGAAGGACTGAAGGGTCTTCCTAGCAGGGCTCTCACAAGGTTACATGTCATTGCTGGCCCGTATGGATCTAGTTATCAGACAGCATAATAACTCTGGTTCAGGAAGGAGTGAGGAGATGGGCAGTGGCCAGACTAAGAGTCTAAGAGCTAACTACAAAAACCTCCTCTAGCCCATAGGAGTACACCTAAAAAGCAGGACTTCTGCCAGTGCCATAAGGGATATGTTTAGAAATACAGCTGCTTTGAAAAAAAAAGCCAACAAAACTACATGGTAATACTGGGCACATAAAGACATTCTTTGGAGGTTGCAGACACTGTTCTAGAAGAGCTACAAGAGCAAGGTGATGATTCACAGGACTTGGTTACAAGACTGAGAGTCAACTCACCATCTTCTCTTTTCTGTATCTATATTTGAAGTAATGCTCTAGTTTTATTTTATAGTCAAAGAAGAGGAACTGAAAATTTCACACATCTGACCAGTCTGGACAACTGTACTGGGTAGAGGTTTTAACCATTTAGATTTATAATGATCAATTAAAGAAATTCCACCCCGGTTTCTTCATTTACGCACATATGAGTGAGTACCACTGCAATGATACAAGGATATCTCACAGGTCCTTTAGGGCCCTGAAAGTCAGACTGTCTGTCCCAGCTATATCAACCTCACTATGTTTAAGTGAAATGACCTCTTTGTGCTTCACTTTTTTCTAGTTAAAAAAAAAAAAAAAAAGAAGACTGTGTAACAATAATATGAAAAACTATGTTTCTCTAAATTACAGAAGTATATTACCAGCAGCTATGACTAGCACTGTCCAGAATAATTGAAAGTGTGAGAAGCCTAAAAATGAACAATTTTAAAATAACATTCCTTCAAGCAAAAGGTACTGCAAATCTGGGTACATCCCTTAGAAACTTTTCTTTGCCATGGCAGGCATTTAGGACTAAGATTAACTTTCTGTTAGTAGGAAACATCATTATCATGCTGGTTCTTTTCTGCATCAGGAATGAAGATACCACAAGGGAAAAGGCACTGCAATATACTTTCAGACCAGTCTCCATCATTAGAAACTCTGCTGTTTATCATCACCTTCTCTCACAGACAGTCCTAACAAAGAAGCGGCGGTGTCTTAGGCATCTAAATGACCTTTTGGTTTGAAGATTTTCAGATGCACTGTATCAAACTTATTACTAAAATCCTATCACATAACCTTCCTCCTGCTTTGTCTTTACACCGATGTTATTAATTCTCAACCCCGTCTTGCTCACGGCTCACGATCCCATTGTCCTCTAGAAGTTTCATGATATTTTCTCTGTCTTTACATTCCATTATTTTAATGGGGAGAGAAGTTAGATTTATAGGATGGTAATTGCCAGGACCAGGAGTAAGAAACAGAAAAAGACCTATATTTTTGTAGGTCATCCAGCCATTTCTGGTGCCAGTGTCTGAATGTGCCTTCCTGCATACGTTCCCCTCTTTTGCCCAATGTGCCTTGAAGTCTCCTCAGCAATGGATTTTCCATCCTTTCCTTTGGGAGACCATGGCTTGATATACTTCACTGACAGTAAGTGTTTTAGTCCTGATATATATTGTGTGTTTTTCTTTGCTTAATTGTGTTCCATTACTCTTAGTTATATCCCTGTGGACCATTCTAAATAATTCCTTCCATCATTGGCAACTTTCCCCTTCAAGTTTGTGTATTTATTTCTTGTCCTGTTAAACATCCTTTAAGAAAAACACAATCATTCAGCACTTTCAACCTCAAGATACAGAGGAGATGTCTAGACCTCTACCACTTGAGGTAATTCTTCCTGTTCTGAAAATCACAGAGCTATCAAGGTAATTTGCTCTGCCTATAAACACAAAGAATAGTAAAAAGGGATAAGCTTTACCATTAAGTGAAAGGATAAGGGTGTTAGAAGAAAAAGCTGAAATAAAAGGTTTTACAGTAAAGTTACTGAATCCATTGAGTGAACTTAAAACCATAACTGAGGGTGTCCTCTGGTACTGTTTCCTTTTAGGATCTTTGGAAAAGTGACTCTCATTGAACTGGCATCCTTAGTAACCTTAGTAACCTACACAGTGAATGATATGTTGCAACAACCTTCTAAAAGACAAAATAAAACCAAGGACCTGAAAAGAAAATTAAGCATTTCAGGACTATTAAGGTAAAATACCCACACTGAATCAAGTACTTGGACTCTATCTGTGCTGTCCTCTTCCTGCAAATTAGCTGTATCAAAACTTCTCTTATCTAGGCTCAGAAAAAAGCAAAATTCTCACTGGATGAAAAGTCTGTTTCCTGCTCATATTAAGTTTTAAGTCAATATTTTGCAATTTATAAGGATCTAAAATATAGGATTTCAACTCAATTATAGGGTGCAGATCTGGTTGCAAAGTGCAAATCTTCAGTATCTGTACCACCATCATATTTCTCATTATATCACCAGAGTGCAATGAGGATTTCTTAGTTGATGCATGAAAAGGGCCAAGAAGTGCTGTTTAAATGTTATCCTTATGAGCTCTTTGGTTTTTAGGGCTAGTTTAATTTCTGTTCAAACTGTTACTAATACTTCCTTGACCTTTTGATTCAGCTGCAGTACCTTTGGCAAGAGAACTCACTTTTGAGGTTGATGATATTTCATCCATTTGATTTACCCCTGAGCCTGGAGCACAGTTATTTACTATCAGAATTAAAGCACGAGAAAAAGGGCTATTGAATTAGTTCTTCAACCCTGGTCAAAAATATGCAACACAAAAATTATCAAAAAAGGAGTCAGAAAAAAGAGACAAAGTGTGTCTGCGTCGAGTCCCTCTTGCCAACATCCTCCTTTGGCAGCTTTTGGAGTGGGAGGAAGAGATGTAAATCAAATCCAACAGAGTGTTAGATAGAGTAGAACTGACATTTGAAGCTGCAATACCTTAAAGTCAATATCATTATCTCTGATATTTACTGTAGCACACAATGCTTGGATGAAATGGTAAAGTTCACCCATTCTTCCCATACACACTACATTGTCATGTGTGCTATGACAGATGTACTCACGTACACACACACACACATAGAGAAACCAGAAATAGTTTCACCTAAACGTCCAGTGTGAACTTCCATCTGAGGACATCTGCTGCTCGGATTCCTCAGAAATACTGTGTTGGTGGGTGAGACACTTTTCGGATATGATTTGGCTTGTATATAGGTTATCTCACTCCAGTGCCATTTCTAAGCATAAATGCTGCTACTATTTGGGATGGATGATGCTGGAGAAGACCAAAATGACTAAAGACATAGTATCTGAAGGGGTGAAGTTTCGGGACTTCTCAGGTAACAAGAATCTCACTTGCACTAAGACGTCTGCAGTCAGTCAGTCAGGACTTTTTGTTTATAGTCAATGGAAAGAAACAAGCAAGCCCAGGAAACACACAGTTGAGTTAACTGAGATGTGTATCTCAGGATGTGATGAATCACTCTCGGGAGAGGACTATTTCTCTCCACTGACTGTAAAGGGAGTCTAGCATAACTAGTCCAGACTTTGATGTCTCTCATTTGGCCTTCAGCTTTAGGACAGATGGGTCTCATCTCAGGTAGTATTTTTTCTTTGTCTTTATGGAAAGACTATAGATCTTTAATACAGGGGAAAAGGAGAGTATGGAACCAAGGACTCCTGCAACTTCTTCCTAGCTCTCTAATGGCGCTCTGGAGAGGTCTTTTGTAAACTTGTCAGAATGGTGTGGAATTTCATTCACTTAACTTAGGCATCAAAATCACTGAGTTATTTCTAAATATATCCATCAATTTTCTAGTTTACCAATGGGGTCTGCTAAGTGCCATTGAGGATGTCTAGAGAAAAAGCTTCATTAATTTAATCGCTGGACCACTCCTGCTCAGGTCACAAAACTCTATGTTTGACTCCTCCTTTCAGTGATGAATACACCTTCCCATTTACTTTTTATGTCTTTAAACAGCATACTCTATGCTGTTGTCTCTCATACTACATGCTATCATCTCTCTTAATGCAAATGTCACCTCGACCCCACTTGTGCCAAGCTGCGCTGGGCACTGTCCTACACTGAACTCAAACCTTCCTTCTGCAGACATGCAAGGCACAAACCAAGGTCTCTTAAAGTCCCTGGTGTCTCAGACACTCACATCATACTATTGACATAGTTTTGTCTCAGAAAATACCTAACAGCATGGAACAGACCCAAACTTTTGGTGGTGTATATGACTACTACTTCTGGCAGTGGGCAAAGGCTATGTGGAAACTTATGGGCTATAGCATAAGGCTGGGACAGGGTTCCAGCCTGCTGCCTGAGAGGCAACAGGGACTTAGGTTGAGAGAAAATTATCCTTGTGATTACAGGAAGTGACTGGGACAAGAATTTCTTTGAGTAAATAGGAATTTCAGGGCTATTTCAGGGGATGTCAGTGTTTCTAGATGCCAGAATACACCATAGTCCAAGTAATTTAGGTTGTTTCTTCTATGAAGTAAAAAAACCAAACAAACCAAAAAATCAAAAACCCAACCCACAAAAATACAAAATCTTCCCTCTCAGTTCTCAGCTTCATTATCAATAGATCCAGACTTGTGTCCCTGAGAAATGACCACCAAGGTGACGTAAACTGTCTTGACTTCAAAAGGAATCCTGCTCATTTTCATGCCTTTGTAATTTCACATGAATCAAACACTTTAATGTGATCAAGAGATGCATTCATCATATATGGCATTATCTTGGGAGCTTAAGGTATTTCCTTTTACCCTGTTTTCTTGATGGAAATATTATTTCCCCTACTTTGCCATTATCTGAAGGTTTGGCCTTCAAGAACAATCATTTCTATTACTATAGCACCAGCCTAAGTGGAAATAGCAAAACACACAGAATAACAGAGAGAAGATAGCACTGGAATGAACAAAAAAATCCTGCAAAGCACCTTCAATTTTTTAGAGGGGATTTGAAATGCTGTCAATTTTCTGCTGCTAGCTGACTAGTTCTCTGTACCTCTAGCCACAACAAGCAATAATAATGAAGCTTTCCACTTCCTCTTTCTTTACCTGAGCTTCTCAAAACTCTTGACTATATCTGAACCTGGAAGTCTGGCATCTGGGAAAACTAGGTAGGCTTTGCTATGAATTCTTGGCTGTTTTCAGGATTCATTATTCAAAGACATGAGCTTGGATGACAGGAGTTGACTTTTTATAGGACAGAAGGCCAGTGCTGGAGTAGATTTGTTTTTCATGACAGGGAGCATAACAAACTAGTGGAAAATGTTGTTACCTGCCTTAGACACATCAACTCCAATGAAAAGAATATGGTCAGATCTCTTTTTCTTTTTTGGTGTACCACTGCTTATTCAGATTCTCTTTCCCCACAGTCCCAGGATCTCAGTATCTCATTTAAAGAGCTTTGCTTACTTTAAATGTGTGCTAAGATCTGAGCCCCATTTTTCTCCCTCTTGGTTTTCACTTTTCTATTTATCAAATACTAACTGTTTTTCTCTACTGGTGAGGGAACCTGCTAACTTTGACTCGTTCCCTAAACAGCAGAGTTTCTCTTACTTTCTTCAGCACAAATTCCCTTCTAATCACCCTTGAATTTTAATTTTTCTCTGCAATAATGGGACTACACCTGGAGGTTCTGAGACTCAATTCATGTTTAATCCGTTAAGCATGCTCCACTTTCTCGCTGCCCTCGTCTTCAGGGAGCTGATATTTCATTCACCTGACATGTGACAAATTTTAGCTATTCTGGGGCACTCATTGCTTGGAAACTGTTCTGCAAACTGTTTTGTATTTTAAAGTTCAAATTAATGTATTCCTTTTAAGAGCATCAGGCCCCTTACATGAAATCATTCTACTTGTAAGTAGAGCTGTCTTGTACTACTGCAGTAAGTCCATCAGGTCCAGCTCCTGACAATCCTATCAGTCCACTCTGGAAATCTGAAATAATTTTATGAAGGGTGGAAATTCTTGAGTAAGAAATACCTCAGCTCTCTCATAGGAGGAGGAATGTGGTGTGGCAGTGCAGCTCTTCTTCACACATCTCCTGATGGAGGTATGGGAAGTAGAACTCAAGTTATAAGCAACAAAAAGTTTCTCTAGAGTTGTCCAGGCATTGCCCGGTTTCAACACTATATTCCTCCTTCTCTGGGATTTCTCTTCTTAATAAGGAAATAGGGAAAAAACCAAGAAACCAGGGCCTTCAATTTGTGTGCTGAGTCTAGAGCCCACACATAATACCAAACCTTTTGGAATTACTTGTCTGAAACTCAGCTTTCCTCAGAAAACTGTCTTTTCTTCAGGACTCTCCCAAATCCTTGTCTACGCTTCTAATCAGAAAGGAGAATGAACAGGTGAACATTCCAATGTGCTCTGTTAGTTTGTCCTGTACCCTTGTCGTGTTACGTTAAAAGTTTGGGATAACTCTTCCCATCTCTTTTTCTTGGACAGCGTGTGTTACTTTGCTAAGGAAGAATGAGACACAACAACAGAAAGTCACAGGGGGGCTCATTACTTTCTACAGCCACCAAAGAGCTGAAGAGAAGAGAATGAGCAGGCCAGTTCACTGTTGTCTGGAGACAGGAGAGGGCAGGGGGTACTAAGAGACTTGCCACTGAACAAAGATCTAGTTCACTGGGACATGTGGTTTCCTTAATAGCATTCTAGGTGACCTTTGCATTCTGTGACTCAGTTGCCCTACCTAAAAAAAAAAAATAAAATAATCAAAGCAAAGATAAACCGAGATGTTTTTTGTTGCTTCAAGAAAAATAATATCGATTTTCTTTGGAGCCTGCAGGTTGAAAGTTGTTTACTGTCCAATATAACTACCTCAGAATAGATCTTAGTCTTGAAGAGCATATTATCAGTTTGATAGCTCCCAATACTATGAGGCCTTGATTCCGATTAAACTCATATCCTATGAAATTTAGTGGGAATAGCATGGGTGTGCCTTATATGGAATTCAATCAGGCTTATACTTTAATAAATCTATGTGAAAAGGGGCTAATAAATAAATTACTGAAAGAACAATCTGCCTTTCACAGCCAGAAAAGGGCCCTAAAACAATCCAGAATTTTAGTTATGATAGCTGCGAAAAAGGAGTTTTTTAGATAAAAGACAAAAATACACCTTTGGCAGCATTTTATTTACTCATTTAATTGATATTCACTCTCTGAGCTGACGCATTTTCATATCAGAGTGGGATGATCTACTGCTTAGCAAACAAAAATGATCTAAAGTAGAGATGGAAGAGATCTACAGGGACAGATTTTCAAGCAATTTACATACACTCTTATATACACAAAATATGAGCACCGTTACACACATAACTGTACATGCAAGTCTGTATCAATGCATATGCAAATCAGGCTATTGTGCAGGGTATTATGCCCAATCAGCGATTCAATTGGTGCAATTAACCAATTTCTACACAGAACTCTTGTAACTGGGCAGGCAAATTAATGCAACTGCATGCAAAGCTTACACCAGCATTTGTGTACCTAAATGTTCTGTGTCTCTAGCCCATTAAATCAGGGTCTGTTTTAATTAGACTGTGTAATTCAAGCCAGACCAGATCACAATGTACTTGGGAGTCCAGTAAATAGAAACAGAAACATATTTTCTGGTATGCTTTGTCATTCAAAGACACCATGAAACCCCCCACTACTTCCCTTGGATTATGAAATTGCAATCACAGCTTCTCAAAATTTAATATGGGAAAAACATTTCTCCTGATGTTCAGTCTTAATTTTCCCTCGCTTAACTTAATCTTATATCCTCTAGTCATCCTCCTACTCTAAACACCATCTCCCCCAGAATCATAAAGTGGCTGCTCTGTTTGCTTACCTCAGTTACAATATTTCTAGGAAATGAATTATTCCTGTGTGAAGAAAATAGAAGAAATAGATGGGGGTCCTCTTGTATGGGTCTTGTTGGTGACAAGAGTCCTGTTTTGACAAGTCTTGACAGTGTCTGGTTCAAGTAAAATTTAACCTTGAGTAGAACCACATATAATTATCCCCTAACCTTCTCCTCAATTCGTCTCAAAGCTAGACTCAAATAGGTTCTTTTCTTTGGATGGAAAAAATAAAGCATCTTCCATGGAGCCCCACTGTAAATCAGAAACTGAGAAAGGATAAAGTCTAGATCTCCCAAGAGCAAGGACAACAACAAAATCCAGTGAATGAAAGGATTTTCCAAATAATTTTATTCAAAGCCCTGGTTCTTCAACTGGACCTACACTGGTAGGTCACTGCAAGCTTATGCTGTGTGCAGAAATAGTGGACTGATCTCAGAATTGAGTGCCAGAGTCCTTAAAATAGTACAGTTCAGCCCTCAGGGTTGCAAAATATCAGAATCATATTGTTTGGAAGGGGGTCATCTGGTCCAAGCTCCAGTTGAAGCAGTGCCAACTGGGATCAGGGTCCCTTCCTTGACACATATATATATTTATATAATATAAAGATGAAATTTTTTTTATACATTCAGTCCTTTGATAAATGTGTTTTCTGTAAGTATGAAATGCTTATTTTTTTAAGGCAACTGTGCCATGACAAAAGGGAAAAAATTAAAGCCTTCAAAGGTAAAAATCTTGTCTAGCTACAAAGATGAGATTTATCTATGGCTTTTCCTTATATGGGTGATGGTGTTAAACCAGTATAAAATCAGTGGTACATCACTGAATTAAACCTCTGTTGCTACAAAACCTGCTTTGGCTAATGGCTTAAAAACATTCTGCTTTATCAGGCTTATGTAATATTATGCTTTGCAGATCCCATATCTTACAGCTGTACTAGAGGCACTTATTTTATGTTCCAGGTCCCTTTTCCTATATATCAAACAGCACAATAATGAAGAATTATACTGAGTTGCTAAAATATTAGACAGAGAGAAGGAGAGAGAAACACATTTTTGCAATGTTTTGAACCTAGTGTCACTGGGATTTTTTTAATGTATAAGAGGCAGAGTAATTTTGCTCTAGTTCCACATTAATTCCTGCACAATATGCATTGGGGATATTATTTTTTTACAAGACATTTTAAAACCAGGCCTGAAAACAAGCAAAATCCATTACTGACTTACAGTAAATTCCTAAAGGATTCTCTGTACTTCTGTTCCTACTTCAAAATGGCTATACACACACACACACACAAACAGATTCAGCAAATGTAGCAGTATATTTTAAGATTCACTACCGTGAAGAAAATAAGACAAGAAACAGTAGACCCCATTCAGTAAATTTATTGTACTTCCTTAATTTCCAAACCTCAAAAGCACAATGGGCACTTACAGTACATGATCATTTTTAATTCCTAGAAAGTGATTTAAGATGGGAACATTCCTAATGATGACTTCCAGCAAGCCATTCAAACATGGCCCTGTTCCTAGATTTGAACATTTTGGTAAGACTTGGAGCCTTGTTGAGGCTTCATATTTAATATGAAGTAGAATTAAACTTTTAAAACTATTCTTTGCCATGGAGTCAGGAGAAGTTGGTTACTGAATTGTATATGTGACCATCTATATATTAATTTTATATATATATATATATACATATACACACATATATGTATATATAAAATATACATACATACATGTTGTATAATGCTGCAGTAATACAAAAGAGAAGCCATAAATATGATTTCCCTTAAATACAAAAAAAGAAAAAGGGAAAAATGAAAGAAGAGATAGAGTGTAAATTTCCTAATGTCGTACAGATAAGGAAGGAAAACTGGAGAACTTTCTTAGATGTCTGTACAGAGCATAAAAAACATGTCTATTGAAGATTTTCCTTGGGATTAAAGGGATTTAGATCAGATCCTAAGGGAAGCTGTGGCTGCAGAACTGGGAAACAGGTTGGAAGGCTCATGAATGAACCCCAGACCTTCAAAAGTCGGAGAACGAGGAGGTGACTTTGCACAGCTGATGGCCTGGATGCTAGGAAAAAGTCAACAAAAACCAAAACCAGCCAACCAACCAAAACCAAAACCAAAAACCCACCAAGAACAAATAAATAAAAAAACAAAAACAAAAAAGCAAGCTACAAATAATGGAAAAGTTTTTATTTTGCAAAAATAGTTTTGCCTTTGATGGTTGGAAGTGCGTAATATCTGCAATGATATATGCAGGTGAGAACAAAATGGCACAAATATTTGATGTCAGCACTGTCTAGTTCTTACCCCATGTGATTTGGCTTAGGCTGAGGATAACCCAGGTAGGTGAACTTGCAGTCAGGCTGCTATGGCTCTTTGCTTGCTGTCAGTAGTCAGGATAGCTCATTCTACCAGTACTGCTCCAACTCACCATAAAAGACATGGTAGATAACTGTATTACAGAAATCTGCTTCTGGGATTGCAGATGGGAAAATGAGGCCAAGAGATTTAGTTTTCCGGGTTTTGGCTGTAGTTTTGGATACCCAGTGTGAATCTTCTAAAGTCACTGGTTGTCCTGACTTCTTTCTTTCCTTATATTCCTGTTGCTTCTCAGAATCTCACACTGTCTTTTCTCTACAGTGGTTTGTGTTCTGTTACTTTCACCTCAAGCGTCCCACTTTAAAGCACACAAAATTGGAACCCACCTTGACAGATATTGCTCAAAGTTTTGAGTCTGCCATAAGCACAGGGAAAAAGCTCCAGGGCTGGGATTTTAATTAGGAACCTGCCAACTTTTGTTGCTCTATTGTCCACAGCTGCCTAGACATGACAGATGTGGCAAGAGGAGACTTGATATGAGGGAAGGCTCTCTTGAATCCTTTGTCACATCACTTCACCCACAGTGCATGCAAGGGATTGGGAGACACAACACATACCAAAAGTATATGCACATATATAACCTTCCCCTTTGTGCACATTTCACACTAAGCCAAAGTTTTGGAGATTAGAAGAAGCAGCAGTGAATTCAAGTGGCAAGAGCAGAACAGAAAGGCATTTTGATGTCACAGGAAAGATTTTTGCTCTCTCTCCTACTACTTCCCTGCAATGTTTTATTAATGTACAAGCAAATCTAAACAGCCACTGAGATTTCCCCATCAAAAGCAGGGGAGGAGGAAGACTTCATCTCAGTTCTATTTTTAAAGCAAGACAAGGAGGGGGGGAAGTGATTTTATATTTAGACTTTCAGACAAAGAAAGGGAAGATGGAGCTAGTAAAATGGTACCTTCAGAGTATGTCTTAGGTTAACGTGATGCTGACTGTGCTAGCCCTCAGTCTTACAAAACCAAAAGATCCTTGGTTTCTCCTATAAATTGCTGTGTCATTTACATAAAAATGGCACCCCTCTATTTAGGTACCTCCTCTTTTTTTTTTTTTTCCTTTGGACTTCGTATCATCTCCATCTATTCTGCTAGAAAATAAAACAGCTGAACTCGTCACCAGAATTTATAGGCTGAGGATTTGCTCTGGTCACCAGTCTAGGGCAGTGGATCACAAAGAGGTTCAGTCAGGTCTAAAAAGAAGGTGTAAATGAGCGTGTGACAGGGCAAAATTAAAGAGAATTATTTCCAGTGATAATTTGTCTATAGGCACTACTAGATATATGCTTTGTATGTGCATGGTCATGAATATATAGTTGAAGTTGGCTTTGCTGAGTAGGAGATTCTTTGATGTCCTATATCCAACTTTATTGGGAAACAGTGAACGTGCCGGTATGTAGAAGCCAGGTTTAGGTCTACAAATTGTTCTTTCAGTGAACATGCCAATATGTAAAAGTCAGGTTTAAGTTCCTGGGGGAAGTGTGTTCCTGTGCTGCCTTGTCCAGCAAAGTGCAGGGTGTAGGAGCTTTCATTCTGGTGTCCAAAGAACGTATGGATGTGTATTACAGCCACACATCTGTCAGCATGCTCTGGCTGCCGAAAAGTCTTTGAGTTCAAAGTCTGCATGCTTGTCAGAAAGTCTGTATGATCATTAGCGTGTGTATCTGTGTGTTCAGGCACGTATTGATACTCACTGACTTGCATACAGTTATGTCACATTGTGCGAGTTCGTTTTGCCTTGTTTGAAAGTCTCGATGAGAGTGTATATATCTACCTTTAAAAATTGCATTGCCGCAGCATATAAATATTTATATATGTAACTGTCATAAATCTGTCAGCTTGGCAAACGTATGAGTCGCCAAGGTAACTTTGGGAGATTTTTATTGAAGAACTCATAAGCTGGAGTTGAGGAATAGCTGAAAGAAATGAGAATTAATGGCTACTCAACATCACTATCATAAAGTTAGTTATCCCAAGTTTCAGAAAATGAAACAGAGAGCATTATGGTGACCACAGATACAGTTTAAGTACACCAGATTTGCAAAAAGCTTAGTGTTTTCACTAAAACTAAATCGGGGTACTAGGTCAGCGTGCTGTGTCCTGCTAGGGAATCCTGTGCAGGTGCTCTTGGAAACCAGTGGCTGTTGTCCTCTGAACTATGCTAGGAATGCTTTTGGAAGAGTTGACATAATTTTCAGATGGTGTTTGAATATGTGGCAAATTACAAAAAATCCTTTAAGCAGAAATCTCTCCTAATTGAAACCTTACTTGCATATAGACAAGCAATCTTTCGTCATTGTGTAGTTTTTTTGAGGCACTTGGTGATGCAGTGAGCTCTGCTAAGTTTTAGCTAAAGGAAGAGGTGCAGAGGCTTGGTAGTGCAGAGATGTTATCAAAAACTGAAACCACCTTTTCCTTAGGGTTTGTCTACACAGGAAAGTCTTTCCAGAGTAAACTGGTGTACTGCTTTCTGCCAGGGTAATTTTTTTCCTTGTGGCTGGTATAGTGTTTATTCTGTTTTTAATTGGAAGATAATGTTGATAACACACTGATGTTGCAGTTGTTGCTCACTAGCGCTCACTCTAATCAGAGACTTTTCAGTGTCCCATGCTCTGCCAGTGAGCAGGTGCACAAGAAGCCATGAGGGACCATGGCCAGGAGAACTGACCCAAACTGGCCAAAGGGATATTCCATACCGGAGAACATCAGGCCCAGCATATAAACTGTGCGGAAAAGATGACCCTGGGGGACCGCTGCTTGGCAACTGTGGCTGGACATCAGTAAGAGAGTAGTGAGAAATAATAGAAATTATTATTATGATTATTCTTATTCTTATTCTTATTATTACTAACATTGCTGGGGTTTTTTTGGGGGGGGTGTGTGTGGTTTTTTTGGTCTGATTAACTTTCTTTATCTCAAACCACAAGCTTTCTCACTTTTACTCTTTTGGTCCCCCCCTGCCACATCCTGCTGGGGTATGGGAGCAGGCAAACAGCCATGTGAAGCTTAGTTGCTGCTGACAGGGGTTAAATCATGAGAGCTGGTCAGTGTTTTTTCACCTGTGGGCCACTGGCCTCTGCTCACATAAAAAACAGTTCAGAAAATAACTAAATTTTTGAATATGCCATCACTGCCTCTAAATTCCCAGTCCAGCTTTCCCTGCCTGCCCAATTTCCCAATTGCCCAAAACCATTGACTGCTGGTACCTCCAAGCCACAGGGTAAAGCTCTGAAAGCACAAAAAAGTCTTGTTCATTACTTTGGGGGTACGAAACAGTTTATTTGAAGTAAAAATGTTCATAAGGCTCAGTATTCCTTATTGCTTGATAAATAATAATAAGAAAAATCCTTGTACATTCTGTGGGAGAAAATAAGATAGGTGACTTTTTAAAATTAAAAAATAAAAAACAAAATAAAATTGTGTTTAGGCTTCCAATGCACTTTCCTGACAAACACACTTTTAAAATCTGCCAACACATCTGGTAGTGGTATGTTTTACAGCACTGAATACAACAGCAAGTACACAGAACCACAGGCCTTGTTTACATAGGAGCGGGGTTGGTAAAAATTCGGAA
Source organism: Corapipo altera (assembly GCF_003945725.1). NCBI lineage: Eukaryota > Metazoa > Chordata > Aves > Passeriformes > Pipridae > Corapipo > Corapipo altera. The sequence continues at coordinate 925,178 of NW_020884918.1, forward strand.
CAAATCCTCTAGGATTTGCAAATTAGCGCAACACTGTGCAAGATGGACCATTTGCACCCTGAGAGACTATGCAGGGACTCACCTCTCCAAAACCACTTCTAAGTCTTGAGGAGATCTCTGCAATGCTGCAGATACAGTTCCATGAAGTCAATTAATTTCCCTTCTGTTATTATTACTTTTATCGTTCATTCACTAGGACTTCTGTTTTATGTCTCAGCTTAAGACTAAATACTTCAGTGTCTCACAGACATCCTTCCCTCTTTGTTCCAAGAATTACATCAATTTATTTATTTTAAAGTACATATTCTTCTTAATGTCTTGACTTTGGGTAGCAAAAACGCAATCATGAAACTATGTTGTTATCTCTCAGTATATTTATACATATTTGTAAGAACTTAAAGAGCACAGTTGCCTGTCTCACTGTCAAGGCCACAGAAGGAATTTGCCATAAGATAAACCACCACAGTGGGAACTTGAGAGAAGCACAGAAGGGAGGAATTTGCGACAGGAAGGCTTTCATTACAAGTCTGGTGGAGATGAGATCTAGGCAAAAATTCTCACTGTGGCAAACTGTAGGAAAGGAAGAAGCTGCTCAAACACATATCACAGATGAGAGCTGCATCTGTGACCACCCAATGGGTACCCAGAACTTGGACTGTATAAAGGTGGTGGCCCCAGAAGAACAACTCAGGATCCCCATCACCAAGAAGCCCAGGGGGAAGAAGGACCAACAGGACACTGCTGGATTCACAAGTGGTGACTATCTTCTGCTTGATCTCTCTTGCTCTCTCTCTGTTCCCTCTTTTCTATTTCTTTCTCTCTCTCTACCTCACACTGTTAAATAAAATCTGTATTATTGACTTTGAAATATGGTCTCATTTGCACCTTAGTTCAGGCAGAGGCACATCTCACTAACTGGATCACAACAATATTGGTATGTACAAATGTTTGGAATTGTAACTGTATGTATGTCTATATTCATCCACTTTTATATGTACACACCAACACACAGAAAGAACCATATTTCTACAATTTTAAATCTAAGGGAAAAGTTTTGGTGGGCTGCAAAATTGCTTGTAGCTACTGAGAGCCTTCCCTGCGGTAGGGATCAGGATAAGAAACTGATAAGCTCAAGGATGCAGGAAATCTCCATTGTTTTCTCCCAGCAGCTTCCTGAGTTGTGGACACCTCAGGCTGTAAATTCAGCTGTGGTGTCTGCTAAACCAAAAAGCAACCATCAGGGACAGATAGCAGGGGAATGACAGAAGTCTCTGGCATTGTGATGCTGTTCTTTCAGAACACATACCTGCGCTTTCGGAGAACAAAAACACCTTTCCTGCCCACCTGGTCTGCCTGGATGAGCAGAGCCTGCCTCCACGGCAGTGCCTCGCAGCACGGGGACAGCCGGTCACGCTTAGCAGTGCAAGCAAAGAACTTCTAAAGCTGAAAGCAGCTTTTAGCTTGACTTCCATAAAGTTATACTACTCATCAGACCTCTATCCCCTGCCTGCATTCCTCAGGGATGACTAGCCTATCATTATTTGCATGTGATGAAGATATTTTACTTATTGGGGAGCGCAGAAGAGCAGGGGAAAAAAGGAGAAGATGCTTCCTGCCTGCCTTCTTCCAATCTCACACACAAAACCCTCCTATTTCTTTATGATGGAAAACAAAACCAAACCCCAAGCCCCACCACTGAAAAAACAAGGATGCAAGTTTTCAGACAGCCACAGTAACTGAGCAGTGTGGTACTATATCAAGTTGGATTTATGGCATCCTGGAGTGCAGGACAATTCCTTAAAACACACTCACAGTCAGGAAAAGTGACTCTGTATAAAATGCCATCTGGGCTTTCCATATTTTATTCTCTCTTCTAACATTTACAGGTTGAGTTTGTTAAGTCAAAAATAATTTTTTTTTCATTTCCAACTCAGCTCTGGCACACTCCCCTAAGGATGGGTCATGTATTATCCAACTCTTACATCATCTTAGAGGAGAACAATTCTGCCAAAAAACATGCAGTTTGATAATTTTCATCGTTCATATTGTCTGTCACCTTGCAAACCTATGAAATTTCTTTCAGACAACATCAGGAGGCTACATACAATACTTCTTTGAACCTACTTCACAAAGAGAAAATTATTTTTACTAAAAACCCAGAAGAATTGGAATTATTTTTGTTTGAGATATTTTACAGTTGAGTCATATAAACCTGCCATTTTATTTTTTTAATTATTATTATAATACTGTATTATAAAATTGTAAGACTATATCACAGGTGGATTGAAATATTTAATTTACTGTACTGAGGGAACATACAGCTGTTATACTAGCAGGGCTACGAGAAACTGTCTGGGTCAATCCAAACATTTTAAAAATCATATTTTCCCAGTCGCAAAAAATAAAACCAAGAAAAAATAACTAATTATTTCTTGCTACTTGTAATGCTCCAGTGTGGAACCATGAGAGGAATGAGAAGGAATCAATGTCGCAGCCCAGTAGGAAAAAAAAAAAAGTAATTTCTTAATTAAAAATTATGAATGTAACTTTTGTTGTGTAGAATTCCCTACAGAATAGCTCAGATCTTCCTCGCTGTGACTTCCAATAGCTACTTAGAAAGCCGGCCTCGACATCAGTACAATTATGATCTTGCTGGCTAGCTAAAGTGAAGCAAGAGGCGTCTCTTTGTGCATTGAGCCTTTAATTAAGCAATAATAAATGAGATCTACCCATAGTTCTGTGTGTCAGGCTTTGGCTTAGGAAATATAAAGACTGAGGAGCTGTGATTCATGTTCAAATATAATGCATGGTTAGGTAACATCCAAAGTGATCAGAGAGGGGAGCCAAGGTCCTGATATAACCCAACCATTCATCACTTATCAGCTCTAACCCCTTGACAATCAGGGCACCCCTCCCTCCTTTGGTAATAGGTTAATTAATTACCAATTTAGAAGTAATCTTACAAATCAGCTGTTGCCCTTGATAAGAATTAATTGCAAATACTTTTTGGGGAGGAACATATTAAATGGACCTTTCTTTAAAAGAAAATATCATCAGCAAGCAGATGAGGAGCAAGACTCCTAGAGTGGTTTCAGAGATAGGAGAATCTGAATCCTCTTCGGTGGGGATGTGGATGACAACAGAACTCATTAATTTTATTTATTGAGGAATTACCAAGATAGTGATAAAACTGTTCTAAGCTCATTTATAAGCCTCCATAGCCCACCCAAGTTCAAATCCCTCTGAAACAGACACCTCACCCACTCCTCCTTCTGGCAGAGGATTTAAATGTAGCCTATCTCACTGTCCACTGATTTTAGCCAAGACTTTTAGTTATCGGAATGATGTGGACCTGCTAGAGTGAGCCCAGAGGAGGCCACAAAGATGATCAGACAGACGGAGGACCTCTCCTGTGAAGACAGACTGAGATTTGGGCTTGAGAAGAGAAAACTTCCAGGGAAAACCTCTAGCACCGTCCTGTACCTCAAGAGAGCCTAAGAGAGCTGGAGAGGGACTTTTGATAAGGGTATGGAATGATAGGATGAGGGGGAATAACTCTAATCTGAAAGAGGGTAGACTTAGATTACATATTAGGAAGAAATTTTTCACTATGAGAGTGGTAAGGCATTGGAACAGGTTGCACAGAGAAGCTGTGGATGCTTCAACCCTGGAATTGTTCAAGGCCAGGTTGGATGGGGCTGTGAGCAACCTGGGATAGTGGAAGGTATTTCTGCCCTTGGCAGGGGAGTTGGAATATAATTCTATGATTCTCTGATGCTAGGTAAGATTCCTGCCACTTAAGTTTAGGGTATCTGGAAGGTAGATGTCTAAGCTTTTCCTTTACTCAGTGGAATTCTCTTCACCCTATTCACATGATGAAATGTGAGTGTCCACTTTGGAGTGAGATGAGCTGTGGTGTAAAATTCAGTAACTGGCCTATTTCCCTGCCCACAGACTCTAAATCAACATCGGGTCACACGAAGATATATAAAGATTCTAGGCAGGTCACTCTTTTTGGATAGTACTCTCTTTGACCTTTTTACCATATAGAAAATTTTTTCTGCTGTGCTGGTGACATCATAGACAATAGAGGAAAACAGGTACCTTGCAGGATGGGAAGGATGCCACCTTCAAGATGTTTCTCCTTTAATGTGAAAATCATCTTGCAAGTGCTAGTGATGGACCAAAGAGGTTGTTTAGAGATATAGGTATCATGATGTCTACTTTTGCTAGGAGGAATCCCAGCCTAGATAGGCTGGCTACCATTTGACTCAATGAAACAAATCTTTAAATGAATAGCTTAGACATCTAATGAACTTCTATTAGACTATTTCACTGTGTTGAGGCTGAGCTCTCATATCAATGACCACAAGTGTAGACTCATCTTGACCACAAAACATGAAATATAAGGTAATAGCAGAGGAGCTGATGTCAGACTGTAATACTGAGTTCCAAAGCCAGATTTTAAAAATGACAGCCTCTTGCAGCTTTCAGAGGCTTTGAATTTGGTGACCCAACCCGTCAGAGAAATAGGTATCACCTCTAAAGAGTTCAGTGAATCTAGATCTAAACTCTTCCAGAGTTGGAAGGGCTTTTCACAAGTAGAGTAGTCTTCTCTAATAAGAATTCAAACTCCCTGGACCTCCTGATGTTTACCCATTACTAGAAAAATATATGCTTCATTTCCCATTCCCATTAACATGGATAGCTGTGGCAAAGGTGCCTGAGAACCAGCAGGTTTATAGATCTGTAGCCATATGAATTATCAGCAAGATGCTTCAAAGCCACTGGAGTCCGATATTTACATCTCCTGCACAGAGCCATCATGAAGTCTATGCATCACTTGAGTCCTACCTAAGCACTCAGCCGGGCTCTGCTCTCTCACATCCTGTGCTGCAGTGAGATCAACCCAAACTATTGTAGCCATCAGCAATATCTGGCTCAAATTTTCAGGAAAAAAGGATTAAGATTGGTTCTTATTTTGTCGTTGAGAGTTCGTTTATTTCTTATGACAATGAAGTAAATACAAAGAAAAGCACATAATAAAGCTTTATACCTCAACATTATATTCTCTCACTGGGTAATTGTGATGTGATTTTTCTCATTCCATCACAATTTGGTGTTTTGTTGGTCAGAACTGAAAATATTTGCAAGAAAAATCTACTACAAAAGAAAGTCTCTCAACTTGTGCAGAAAAAACTGGAAGGGAAATAAAACCCCCAATAATAAAATAATAGACCCCCTACACTTCTATAATTTCAAATTAATAATGATTCAATAATTTTATGACAACAAAAGTTGGGTAGGTGTCACTAGAAAATTACTTTTTGCTTTGAAAATGGAGTTAATAAGTAAAGGACTAATAAACATAGTAAGACAAAAAGCAAATTAAACGGCTTAAACTCATAATTCTTAAGCACATTCACCTGATTCAATCTGATTTTTGAAAATATTTATTTGCCATATTTTCCCAATTTCACTTTTCATCACAACTGAAACACAAAATATTATATAAAAAACAATCTCAATAACTCTACTCCGACGGGAAAAAAACAATTCCCATTCAACTCTGATGTGCCAGTGCCCAGTTTCAGATATATAATTACAATAATGTTATTTATCCATTCTGCTGCTAATGAAGATTCTCCTTGAACTCAGTGGTAGGGGGTAGTGCTTGTGCTGCAGGAAGACCTATTTTTCGAGCCTTCCTGTCACCATGAAATTCTAAGCAGGCACAGAAAGAAGCATAAGAAACACCACGAAGTCACAGACACCAACAGGTCTGCTACAAAAGCATTTGCTGCTAGGAATATGAACAGCATTGTTTCTATTTCTAACTGCAGCATGGTTCACAAAATGTTTTCCCTGGAGCCATGCAAACCTGTTGTTGCAAGAAAATGAATGAAAACTAGGCTTCTTAGGTGGTGGTGTTTGCTATTTTTTTAACCTGATCAACACATGGGGATGAAATTTGGCTCCTTTTATGTTTAGAGACTCCTGAGTTTGATTTAAAAAAAAAAAAAAAAAAAAAAAAGTAGGTCTCAGATCCAACAAAACGTTTTATTAGTTCTTGGGCAAGATTCAGAGTTATGTTTCAAAATGGAAAAACTCTGCCAGTGAAACCCAACATCTTTATAAGTCTCAGAGTAAACAGGGATGTGAAATTCAAAAAGAGGGTTGGGTTTTTTTATTATTATTATTTTTATCTATGAACCTGTCTGAAACTGGAACATAGCCTCTTCTGAGTAGAACCCCTAGAGAATCACAGTCCCTGCTAACCCTTCAGCCCTGCATTCCTCACCAAATAGATGTCATACATCATTTCTGAAACTCAGACTGCAAATGGGAGCATTTCCTAGAGGCAGGAGTAAATGATTCCCCTGATATCTCTTTCTCATATATGGCATTCCACCACCTATTGTCCACTCCGTATGCCTCCTTCTCCCTGGTAATACCCCCAAGAGATGGCTGATGTCCCGCAAAATAACCAGAGAATGCATCTTTAATTGGGTCCAGAAGAAACTTTATTACCCTGTAGCTAGCTTCTTTGGTTTTTTCTATAACAAATTATCCTAATGATCTGACCCAGGACCAGATGTTAATTGCAATGGAAAGTAATCAATTTCCTTTACTGAGCGTGAACTCATTTGCAAGGTTAGTCAGTGAGCAGATATGGAGTTCTTAATGAGGCAAGAACCTAACAGACCTTCTGGGTTCCTTGTGTCGATTCCAGGTTTACTGCATTGCACCCATTTTCACTCTACCCATCTTTAGCCAGGCCACCCTATTAAAAAAAAAAAAAACGGCAACAAAAAAACCTGCAATCTGTCTCTGATCACTTTGTAAAGTATGGAAAAAAATAATAATGCAACAAACACAGCCATCTGAGAGCTGTAGATTCTAAGAGACAAAATCACCCTCTGTATATATAAAAATAAAAATAATAAATATGTAAATCACACAGGAAATTATGGCTAACGGCATGTTGTTTAATAGAGGATATTATTATAAATATGGGAGATGCTCAAACAACAAATTAAGCCTGCAGTATTCTGAAAAAGAGCTCAGAGGACGCAACCTAAATTCTAACTTGGCTGCTGTCTTCGGTGCTTCTGTGCTTTCGTCTGGGTTTTATATTACCACTGAGCACAGCTTTAAGAGGGAAAGGTTGGGCCATCCAGAGTGATAAAAATATAAAGAGGGGAGGGTGATAGCAGAAGGAGGTATTTAATCTTCCAGTGAACTTCTCAGAAGATGGTTTTGTAAGAAAAAGAGCTTTTGGTGGGGTTGGATGTGAAGTTATTTTCCATCCTGGGGAGGACAAAAGGAGGCAGGTTGTCTATTCAGCAGCCACCAGGATAGCTGTAACAGTGCAACCTCTGGTGTATTTGCACCAGTGGAGCTGAAAATTGGAGTAAACACCATTGTTGTGAAGAGTAGTTTAGCCTGTCTACCTAGGGGTTGCAGTGGGGCAATTACACCCTACTGCTGCTTATAGTGAGTCTCTAGTCTACCCCAACTCTGTGAAATAACTTTTTTTTAATATATATTTTTTCTTTTTTTTAAGAGAGGATAACCTTAGTGTCCAGCTCTCTCTAAATTCCTAGTTCTAAACCAAACCCTCCTGCTTTTCAGGCCAATTTTTAGTGTACAAAATCCCCTATCTACCATTTTATGTGCGAAAGTGGACCATAAATTTAAACCAAGACCTCTTACAAGAAAACCTGGTTTTAAAATATTTAAGAATTAGCCCCACTGCATCAAGATTAAATCTCCTATTTCTGTTAATCAGTAAACTCTAGCTATGAAATCAAATAGTTTTTTCTCACTGGGTAATCCTCTAAGGTATACCAGCTATCAGAACAATCTATATCCCAAGGATATAAATGGACAAGAGGAAGAAAAGCACGCTACCAGATGAGTGGTAATAATGCCTGGGACCATTATTTGTTTGCAGAAGAAGGTGTCTAACATCTACAGTCCCAGCAAATGATTCTTGGAATTCACATTCCTGGGACTGGCAGTACCATTCCTGAGAGATGATTAAGTGAACCTAGACATGAGGGCAAAGTTTTATGGAAGTAGTGGAGGCAGGCAGGCAAGAGAAATCTAAGGGAAGAAGGATTAATTAAAGAGAAGGAAGAGGGGGAAAAAAATCCATCTCCATAGTATATTTTTATGCATATATGTTATAGTATCTAATTGCAAAACTGAAATCTCAGTGGCCCCCAGTGGAGTTACATAAAACACTAGTAGTTTTCAGTGCATTCAGCTAGAAAGGGGTATTGAAAGGTGCATTCTGCACCTGTCTACATCAATAAACAGTGGTTCAGTAAGAGATTTTCTCAGTGATAATGTCACCCCCATGTTGTGCCTACATTAGAGACCCTTTCAAAGCACACACATCAGATTGTTCTGCTACATCAAGGACAGGGTTCAACAAAGTCTGGTAGCTTCCCCATTTTTCTGAGGTGAACACGAATCCTGGAGGTGAGGAGGTGTGCCCATGACTGAGAAGGAAAACCTTTTTCTCACTGTCATCTCATGGAGTTTCAGGGACAAAATCTGAGTAGGTGGTTTAACATGAGGTGGCCTCCCTACCAAACTGAATTAATTGGGAAGGATCCTTAAGGAAGAAAATGTATCATTATTCTGACTGAGAAGAGCAAGTGTACATCAGCTCTGCTCACAGGTCTGTGTATGCCCTGGAGTTAACTCAGGCAATAGGAGCAAATGTACTTTATTGCAGTTTTTTTCCTAGGATTTCCTTCAAGCTCTCATCTGGTCTGTTTATATATTTAAAGTGGAAATCAGAGGGTCAAGCCACTGTCACAGAATTTGTGAGAAGATGGGCCTAATAACTACTTTAGGCAACAGCCAGCTGAAGAATTTGGACCATTGTGCTGAAGAGATTGCCCTGGACACAGCCAGATCCAGCCCTCGATTCCATCCTTCCCCTCTCTGCCTGCCAGAGGGAAGGAAGGACTGCCCCTGGGGCTATCAGGTACTGGGCTGCTTTGGCCAAATTGATAACAGCACAGTGAACACCTCAAGCCTCTTCACCTGGAGTTTGACTTCTCTGCTTACAGCTCTGCAAGCCCAAAGCCCGTTCATCTGCCTGTCAGATGCCAGCACAGATATCTGCATGAGTAATCACTGCAGATCCAAAACACTACATGTGACTTAGATGCCACTTTCTCCCTTGCTTCTCCTTTCCTCATCTCACCCAAAATAACAATGACATGACTGCTATTTTCACCTGCTCCCCAGAAGAGATATCCAAAAGCACTTCCTTGTCTACTTACCACCTCTCCTTTCTCCTCAGAGTCTGTCCATACACCAAGAGGGATTTTTTTTTTTTTTTCTGGACATTCAGTGAACATGACCTCACTTTGGTCAGGCTGCTTACGAAAAACTTTTCGGCAGAGGATACTGAATGTTACCAGGGAATACAGTAAGTCATTAAAATAAAACTACAAAGAAACTGTACGAAATATCACAGGTTCACAACCTGTACTATGAACCCCAGACCTCACACAAACACATTTTTTTGTTCCACAGAGGGTCAGCTTTGGACAGGCTCAGACAAATTGAGCCAGGCTTATTAGCCTGGGCTCCCAGCCAGCGTGCTGTAGCTTGTGGCAGGGTGCAGAGGCAATGTGTGGGTGGTGGGGGAGGTGGGAAAGTGCAGATAGCATGGAAAGAGAGAGGTGGAGACAGGGAGAGGAATGTGGGGCACGGAGTGGGAATGCAGAGGATGCTCAGGGAATGGTGAGGAGAGGCACACCAGGAGATGGGGTAGGAACCAAAGCGGCAGGAACACATCAAGGAAGGAGAGATGGCAGCAAGGCATGGAGACTGCCATGATCCTTGGCTTAGTCACCCACTCCAGTGATAGCCAGCATGTCCCAGCAAAGGCAACCCCCCATACACGGCACTTAGCCAATTGTGCAGTGCTGCATGTGGGGAAAAAGAAACTTCTTCCTGACCCCTGTAGGCAATCAGTTTATGCCCTGAAGCATGAGATTTGATTAGCCTCATTATCTCAGCTTACATAACTGTAAACGTTATTAATGGTAATAAAATTATCTAGCCTGTTTTAATAATACAGCCACAGTATTTGTCTCAATGACCTCCCGTGGCTGTAAATCCCACAGGGGACTGGCACATGGCATAGTGGTTCTTTTTATTTATTCTAAATTTACCAGCCATTAATTTCACCAAGTCACCCCTTGTTCTCCCATTATGGGATGGAGTGAGAAGAAGCCGATTATGTCTCAGTGCACCTTTCCTAATGCCAAACACAACTCCAAGTCTGATTAATAAGTTTGGGAGTAGACACCACCAGGCCTTCAAGCCTTGGGATTAATTCTCTCTCCCTAGCTGTCAACTAATGTATTCCCATGATATCATGGGACTTGGCCTGGACTCTTTAAAACTAACCATGCAGTTAAGGAGATTTAGTATGTTGGATGTGAACTCATCAGTTACCTGAAGCCTAAGCAACAATTTTGGCTTCCAAGTGTCCCAAAGCAACCAAACTTCCCCAATCTCTGCAGAGAGATCTTGCCAAAGAGAGATGCAGCAGTGTCACTTTAGATTTCAGCCACAACATCTCACTCCCTCCCTGGTGTTCTGCCTCTGCTGAAGTAACCAAGCCACATTGTAAACCTCTGTATCCCAGTGGGTGATGCTTCCCCCAGAGGTCTTCCCCAGCACATACTCAGAGTGTTCAAGAGGCAAAAAGCTGGAGATGGCCACAAACTCTTCTTCAGGTGATGCATGCTTGCTTCATACTATGAGAGGTGAAGGAAACTCCTGCCTTGTCTCATCTTATGCAGAGAAACAGCCTGGACAAATCAAATAAAGAGAGAATAACCTACTCCTTGTCTTGCCTGCAGCAGATTGTACCTGTCTATACAATTTTTATGGAAATGCTGAGACTCTGTTCCTGTGCTCACACTTTTAAATATAAAGGATGGTATTATGAGACAAAGTTAGGGATAATTTGGAGAGGAGAGGAGTAATAGAGTTACTGTTTTATTGTGCTTCCATGTACAGTGCTGTTCTGTGTTCTCACATAGGATGCAGGGGGGGAGCATCATAACTTCAGTTTTTTCTTTCTAAAGTAAAGATACACTGAGATAATTCATATTATTTGTTTTTTGTTTTCTATTTAAAAAAAAAAAAAGTTAGGTTTGGCCTGCTTGATAAAAAAACCCCAATGTAAATATTTGCTCATTGTCACAAATGAGGCTGTCCCTAAGTAACTAAACGAAAATGAGCCCAGTGAAGACAAACAGTTAGGTCAGCTCAGAGGTTGTGTTGTAGGTCAGCTTAACATAACTCACATCTTACATTAACCTCTTCCGTTTCTTGTTTCTCCATTTGGAGAAACCATTTGTAGAACCCTGCTGATTCAAATGAGAAACCAGAGTAAAGTATTGCTCCAGTTTGTAGGAAAAGGTGCATTCTTCAGAGACCATGTCAGGGGCAGAGGGGTGAAGGATGAATTTGCTCCGCACATCATGACTGCAGCATTTGTTCACCTGTAGCATACACACACAGGGTATACCCCAGGAGCTGTTATGGGCTATTCCCTCCTGAGGACAGTACTGGTTTTCATCAACAAAAGCTGTGCAAGATCCAGACTTGTCATATCAAAAAGACTCCTGAGACTTCTACATACTCCTCATAGTTTTGGGAGGGGGGAATGTAGGGTCCAGCCTGAGGTCACGTTTGCTAATATTGCCAAAGGGCTGCCTCCCTTTCCTCTGTTCAACCAACAACTCCTTAATGTCAGAGCTGAATCCAGCCAGTATCCCCAGGCCAGGCAGAAGGAGGGTCCCAGTTCCCCAGTAAAAGCAGTGAGGGTCAGGGTGGTTCCCACAAACCCCACTGGTTCTCAGAGTAAAGGCAAGTACCCAGGTAAGCCTTAGGGAGAGCCAGTGACCTCCGGGCCTTCCTCGTGCAAATGCTACTTCTCAGTACTGGAGCCGTTCAGATCTGTATAGATAAACTCTCCACACTGAAGGCAGATCTGAATTCCCAGTCCACGGCATTGACCTACTAGTTAAGCACTGCAGTGCCATTTGCTGGATTCCCAGCGCAAACATATGCTTTCAAACATAAATTGGGATTCTTCTAACAGATTAAAGCTGTTTTCCTTCCCTGGAAAACAGCCCATGAGGAAGGGAGCTAAAGGCTCGGCTGCCTCACCATGCTCCCTGGCTCAAGAGGATTTAACATTCAAGTCGGTAGTCTTGCATCCTCCCTCACCATCCCCCCCTTCCCCTCTGCCCGCCCCTTCTCCCCCTCGCCCCCTCCTGCAGACCAGCTCCACGTCTGGTGCCTTCCTCCTACCGATTTCCCTCAGGTCAGAAGAACTCTGTCATCAATCCCCCACTGAGACTTATTTCCAAAGATCAGCACTGACCCAGAAGTCACTTGGCACCGCACCATCAGAACAGCATGTGCCGGCGCTGCTGAGAGGAGAATCTCACAGAGACCGGATTCAGGATGTCGGGCCGTCTGCTAAGCACTTGTCAGGCTCCCATATTTCAGAGAGAAGTCTTTATGCGGCTGACCTGGTGACTGAAGGATGTATTTATAAAACAACGCGCAAGGGCCAGGCTGGTTGACCCCGTCGTAGCACTCTGCACTGCTGAACAGAGGGACCTGCGCTGGATTCACGGTCCTCACTGCTCTCACTCAAAGACAGGAGTAGGGTAGGAGATGGCTGGTCAGAGCTTGGAGTTGGGGATGGGAAGGGGGAAAACAGTCAGTCAGTGTAGAGGATGTGCTGTGGAATGAAGGTCTATAAGGAGGATGGAGAGAGATGCATGTGAGGTGCCTATTGAATTCTACACCCTGTCATGGACAGAGGGCCTTGGCGTCACCCAAGAGGAAGGTCCTACATCTTAGGGTTGATGTGAGGTAGGGACCAGGTAAAAAGGATTTTTCAGTTAGGAACCTTCACTAGAAGCCCTACATGGCATGATGTCATCTTTCCTGCTCTGGGACCTTGACTGCTGCTCAGTGGACCACAGCTTGATCAGACACCTCTGGCTGACAGAGAAAGTCCAAGGAAAAGGGAGAAGCAACAACACTGTCCTGTAAATATACTTAGGTCTAGGAAGCAGCAGGGCAGTACCTATATGAAGGACAATTTGTAAACATAAACCAAAAGGTAGCTTAGACTTTATGAAAGGAAAAAGAATAGAGCTCTGTGCTACAACTTTAATAGGACTTTCCCAAAAAATAGATGATGCATCGGGCTACCTTGGCATGCAGGAACTAATCCTTCTACCAGTCACTTAGCAAGTGATGGCCACACCCAGCTCATCATCTCTCAAGACAACATATGTCCTTGCAAAGGAGGGAGCCTTCTGCACATAAAGTGCAATTTGCAAACATCACTCACACAATCTCTGTGGTCAGAGCCCAAACAAACTGAAATATTTTTCATCTCAGCCTAAATACATCCCTTGGTATCTGCCAGCTTGGAAGACATAGAGGTTTCCCAAATCTGGAGCCACTGGATTGGATCCCACATGCAGATGTTGAATCAGATGGGGAAAAGTGCTCTGCTTTGGATACATAGATGCCAACCATAAAGGAAACTCATGAGAAAATATGACTGTGCAATGACTGTGCTATCTGATACTGTACCTTTTCACTGAATACAGGGAATCCATGCCACAGAGCATCAGTGCTGACTTCATCAGTGTTTGCTGGTGTTCCTAGGTAGTCAGGCACCAAACAAGAGTCATGTTTATTCAACCGGTTTCGAAGGTGGAGATCTGAAATCTGAACCACAGCTTTTCACTGTGGTTGGTCAGAATATGACATATGCTATTATGGCCCTGTCTTCTGGGGTGAACAAAACATATTTTTATGGTGATATTTTCAGTTGTCATGCTCACAGCTTTGAATTTTGCATTATCTGAATGCTGTTAAATCCTCAAGGGTTTAAGCATTTAGAAGAAGGTAAAGGGCCACTAATGGGAGATGGAGAAAGAATTAAAAGGAAACACAACATGATGCATAACTAAACACAAGTGTATACAAACACACAGACAATCAACTCAGTCCTACTTTGAATGGAATCACTCCGGGAAGAACAATTCCTTTCACTCCAGGAAATACTGGGTGAATTTCTCCAGCCCATGTTATGTAGGTCAAAGCAGATTATCACAGTAGTCCTCGGGGCTTTAACATCTATGAATATACCCATCTGATTGCTGAGTAGACTTTTGGAGTGCCTCGGTGTAATGTGTGCTGATGCTGTTCAGACACAGAGGATGGGTGCATGCCTGACTTAAGACACTGCGTTTTTTTTGTTACAACTCAGTTTTCAGTGCTGAGATACTGTGTTCACATGGCAGCCTTTGCTTACTTTCCCAACTTTCCCTTTAGTTTCTGTGCAGTCTGGGAAAGAGATACAGGACTTCAATGTCACTGCAGATCAATGGAACAGCTTTTCTTGGCAGCAGAAGATAATTTCTTTTTTCCTACCCTTTTTTCGGGATGACCCTGGTGCTTGTCTGACTCCACATGGGTATTACACCAGGGCTGGTCATACCAGCTGCATGAGCTGGTTCACCTCAGGAACTCTTCAGGAGTTGGACTTGATGATCCTTGTGGGTCCCTTCCAACTCTGGATATTCTATGATTCTGTGACTGTGATAAACACCACAAGCCTGATGAGTGCTATGCTGGTGCAGCAGAGAGAGCACAAACACGCAGATAAGGGCAGGGAATGACATTGCCCCTTTTTGTGGCAGCTCGCCATTGGAGCTATTTACTTATATCATCAGAACATGTCCTTTGCTGTCCTGACTTAGGTGATTGATATGGGGCTGACTCCAGACACTGCTCCCCTCTAACCCAGCTAAGTGCCTCAACAGTGACTGCAGGACTAAAGCCGCTTCCTTTCCCAATGTCTCGACAGAGGATGACTCCAGCAGGAACCAGACCTGGCATCTGTTGCATGTTGTGTTAGGACCCCGGGCTGTGAGCAGTAGCAGCATGGAGCAGACGTGCCTTCTGCTCTGCTACCTTGTCTGTGGGGAGCAGCAGACACTGGGGAGAGGGGGAGACAGGCACCACTACGGTTTCGTTATCATAAAACACCAGGAGCCTTGACTCAGAGCACAGGCCAGGTCCTGAGGCGTTTTGATCTGCACTATCCCATCACACTTCCAGCTAATTTTCAGGGTCCTCCTCTCCCTCTTCCCGCTCCACATAAAGACTGAATTATTAGATCCTCTGTATTCATCCCACGATACGGGTAAAACCAACATTAATTCTTTGCTCTCCCATCTCACAATTTCTATTTCAGCACCTCTTGGTATCATGGGACACAGCCCTTATACTCTGAGCTTAGCCCACAGGTAAACCCTCAGAGGTGGCTGTTTCCACTCTTTCTATGCCCGTTGCTTTAAGAAAATATAACAAAAAAAAATGCCCACATTAGTATACAGAGAAAGGCAATTTATACAGGGCATTAGGAATGCAGTATAAATGAGACTACAGGAAGAGCAGAGTGAATGGTGAATGTTTATGGAATAAGTTAACAACTGGGAATGATGTTGCATTTTCCATGCAAGCAGACAGACAGATATAACATGGTCCCAATAGGGAAGAATAAATCCCTGTAGTTTGTGGCCTACTTTCAGCTTCATTAATGGAATAAAGGCCAGGAGGCATGATGTCATGAAATTAGCTTCCTAATTAAACATTGCCTTTGCCTCTCTTCCCCTCCCCTCTCTGGATGAAGTCAGTGGCTTTGCTGGCTCAGAATGTTTGCTATTTGTCAGGCATTGAAACTCCTTCTGAGCAGGGTGTTTAGATGTCTTTACCAGCATCTCACAACAGCATGATCTGCAGCTTGAAACCCAGAGACTGGCACCCTGGCTTCTCTTCTTAAGACACCTTGAAAACCAAGGGACTCTATGATTCTCAGACATACCCAAGTCCTTTCAAATATCTACTTGTGCAACATTCTCTAAGAACCTCTGAAGGAATGTGCTACGTATAGTGTTTATGGATCTTAAAGCAAATTTGCTGGCTGGAACATTTCAGTGATATAGCTCTTGCCCTGAATTTGTTCTTTCATCCCAGCTTTTTGCATAAAGAAGAGTTGGAACACTTGCCACAGCTTTGGACTGTTCAAGCCAACTGAGTGATGAGCCTGCCTTGCTATGTAGCAGGAGATTGGGTCTTTGTTGTCCTGTCCTCTCCTTATTACTCCACGTCCATCATTGCTGAAGAACCAGCCTGATAGCATGAGGAGGTGGAAACAGATTAGAAAATATTTTCCTTCCTTCCTTGCTTGCTTGCTTGATTCCTTCCTTCCTTCAGTCATGTACAACAATGTTGAGGATATGAGTTTCTGCCTCATGAGAGGACACTGGAATCAAGTTGTACACACCATCTTCTTAAGGGCAGTGAAAAAGTAAATGCAGATGATATTCAACTAAAGAAGGGAAGATTTAGCCTTTTCTGCTTTTGCAATCTGCTAATTGGTAAAACCACCTCCGTGGTTTGTCCTTACTGTAGGTGACTCATACACAGAAGAAAAATATAGTCAATATTTCCCCCACAATATAACATTACGGCTTTCAATAGTAACTCCAGAAAAAGACCAAAATTCAGTACTATCATAAAAAGGTCGGTCACAGGCTTTCAAACTAATCCAAAGTTTGTGGCAGCCTAGTAGTTTCTTGTAATGTAATATCCTAAGACAAATCCTTAACATAGTTATAATCATAAGTAAACCAGACTTCTCTCGAGTTTCTGTGCATCTACCACTGGCCTGAACAAGTTTTTTACTCTTTTACGAATCTACAATATGGGGAGTGCACTGACCTTTCTCCCAGAAAATGTCCATGGCCTTACTTTGTCCATTCAGCTAAAAATGCTGCAAATACAGTATGGCCATGAATAATAGAGAGCCCAAAAGTTGATGTTGCCAAGAACAGGTGGCTCAGGAAGTGGTTCAGACATAAGCATGAGAACATTTAGCCCTGCAATTCATCAAATGTAGATGTGTTGCTCATATTTATCATTTTTATTCCAATACCAAAGCAGAATCTACTGTATTTATTTAAAAAGTAACAATCTCTGCAGCAAACTAGCTTGAAGATAAGCACACCCCAGTGTGAGCCCAAGATCCCACTCTCCTTGCTTTCCTCACTCAGGTTGTGTTATGAGGATACATATCCTGGTACATCTCTGTGTTATGGCTCATGGTGTGAGGAAGGAACAACTCATGGAGTTTTGGATGGGACAGTGCTCTAGTTTGCTCATTTTAATCTCCAAATATACACCCCACAGCACTGGAACCACTCCAGCTTCCAATTTATCACCTATAGGCTCCCTACTTCACCTTAAATTCCATGTGTAAAATCCTCTAATGTGAGAATTCAGAAATGAACTGAACTGCTCTGAAAAGGTGAATATGTAGTTGGAGTGTGGCTGATATTCAGGGACTCAAGCTCCCTTTGCCTGAGCTGTCTACCCACACTTCATGGACCACACTGGTGCTGACAAACTGAGACAAAAAGCAAGAAAGGGAGATGCAGAAAGTCAGGAAAGGAAGGGGTAGGGGGCTGTGTGCCAGTGATACAAAACTTGATCTATAGCCTTAACCCCAAATCAAACATCCTCTCAACCCTGCACTGCTCCTCCCCTCTCCCCCTTTGTGCTCTGCCACACAACTCCCAGTGTGATACTACTACGGGGCATCCCTGTAATGTATGTTAAGTAAGTGTGTGTCTCCGGGTACGCTTGTCTCCCATCGAGATGGAGCTATTTTCTCTCACTCGGCATCTTTTGTGCAGGTGCGTGCTTTACAAACAGAAAAATCAGCACTCTGTAAAAGTGTTTCTGTTAACATTTATCACCCCTTCCCTTAGTCATCACCACAGCAGCCCTCCCGGGGGAATGGGAATGCTAATTCAAGGGAAGATGTAATGCTAGACCATTGGGAGCCCCGGATTATAACAACAATACAAAAGGGAGAAGGCGGAAAAGAGAGACAGGAAGGGAGAAAGAGTCCTAAAGACAGAGGCAGAGGAAGGGTTGAAGTCTCATTCCCTTTTATTGCAGCCCCATGCTTTTTAATTGTTCCGCCTGAGTAAATCCTTCCTCTGTGATCCTGTTGTTAATGAAAAAGTCTGTTGCGGTCACTCTGATGGCTTTAAGCTTATGCTTGTACGATGGTTTCTTGAATCCCAGAGCTGTTAATATATCTGGAGTGGAGCAGCTGCAGGGCAATCTATTTCTATGATAATGTGTATACAGAGGTTTTATCTTTATGCCTTTTTTTCTTTTTTTTTTTTTTTTTGGTAGGGGTGGGTGGGAAAGGAAGACAAGAGTGATTCCTGACTGTTATCCCTTTTCCTCTCCTTCACCTCTTATCTTTCTTCTAAATATTTCTAGAGAGTCTACCCATAGCCCTAGGTGTTACTGTGCAACTTCAGTTTTGAAAGGCCACTTTTAGGGGCTGAAACCTTATCTATAAGTGAGTAGTATAAGACTCAGTGTTGCCATTGCAAATCATAAATGTACAATGGTTAATCTCTATAAAGAACTAGTCTGGCAAAATGAAAATCCCAAGATATCCCAAAATGCTTTCAAACTGCAGCAAAACCTCTGGTGCTGAATTCCAGGAGTAAAACGATTTCAGCCTCCAAGAATTCCCATAAATACATAGTGATTGAAATTGAAATCTGAAGTTTCACCCTATACAATTGCAAAATGTTATAATATGAAACCAAATAATTTTGCAGACTCCATCCAAAACTGACAGCATTTGTGTTTGAGCCATCTATGTGTTGTAGTACCACATAGAAACCTATTTATGTCTATGTAGTTAAACTTAGTGCTTATTTCCCTTCTACACAAGTTGATCCAAAATTATGTTCTCTTTGTCCCTCCATTCCTATTTCTAATGAAAGTTTTGAAAATTAACATGAAACAGGAAGCTGAAATCTAAAATGTCTCAGCTGCCCCTGAAAAGACAACAAACATCCAGCTCCATCCCTCATCTTCCCCTTTAAAAAGTCAAACATATTTTTGATGGGGAAAAAAAAAAATCACATATGTCAGCTACAGTTTTCTAGTACACAATATTCCTATTTTTAGCAAGAAGTATAGTAGAGTGAGGATTGCCCTACAAAGCTAAGCATGACGTGTAAAAATAATCAGCACACTGAGACACAGAACCTTGCCGTATTATTTGTAGAGATTCTTTGGATCTCATTTGTATAAGAAAGGAGAGACTCTCTTTGGTTATGTGCAGCAAAAGCACATTCAATTTGAAGACACACAGTATCTTCTTAAAACTGTTAAAACTGTGCAGCCAATGAAGAGGCAGTGATGTCAACTCATCCTCTTACTTACTAATATTGTCCAAAACCAAATAATTCAAGCCTCAAAATTTTTTAAATGTTGGCATCACAATTTCAACCTTGGTGAAGGGTGTGGCTAAAACACAGCAAAAAAGTTGTTTCCTTTTTGTTCTTCGGCATACTATAAAATGAATGATTGTTCTAACTTTCCCCCACTTCCCTGTAATTATTTGGAAGACACTGTCACAGAAAGGTCAGATAGCAGAAAACTTGACTCAGTCTTTCATAGATATACATGGGGGTTAAAAAGGGCAATGGCACTTCGGTTATGTTTACTGAAGAAAAGAGTATTTCCAGAACTTACTCAAAGTTTTTTCAGATGCAAACCCTATCCTTTTATTCACTGTTATAAAAAATCATGTAGCAATATTTATGTTTCCCCCCCTTACTTCTATATGATAAGGCAAATATTCTTATAGTAAACCCAAGAAAATGAAAAATTCAGTGACCAGATTTCTGCAACTCTGCATTTTTTTCAATCTAAAGACAACACTGTGTCAGTGAAAGGTCTTGTTTGAGCAGCTGGAGACTTGAGGATTTACATTTTTAGTCAGTGTAAAATAGTTTGCCGATAAGAACAACTCAGAAAGTGAAGGGAAAATTTAATCTGAAGTTTATTCAAATGCCTGACCTCTATTTAACTGCAGCTCAGCTAATGATCCTTAAGAGTGCTCTACCTGTCCAGTTGTTGAGGGTTATACTCTAATAATCATTCTCCATATTGAATTAAGTTGACACTGAATCTGCAATTAAAAAATAAATGTGACAGAGCAAGGAAACAAGAGGAACTTATTTGACAAAAACAACTAGTGATTCATCTGTAATCTCGTATATCAGGCACACTGCCTACACTATAGTGAGACGTGCTACTCGGTCAAGCTTCTGTTGACATGTTTTGACAAAATTCCTTTTTCAGGTTGTTTGCTTGATCCTAGAGTATACAAGATTAGAGCCCTGCTGTTTTATACATTGTATGAGCTCCTAATAAGGAACAGTGTCTGGTCCCTAGAGGACTTAAATTAAAACAGACATGACAGAGCATAGGAACAGCAATAAAAGCAAAGACAAAAGTTGAAGGGCATTGTTATCAGAGAGTGCTCAAATGCTACAAGATTTCAAAGGCCTGTTCTTTTGATAGTCATGCAGAGGACAGTGGAGTCTGGTGCAAACACCGGTTCTGGATGAGAGGACAGGACAGCTGGGTTTGCTGCTGTGTAGACATATCTCCTGGCTCCAAATGAGCCCATGCATTTGTACCTCAGAGTTCCCCTCTGTTGTAGCCACTGCTTGGAAATCACTCTGAAGCTCTGAGGTCACTTTGCTGGTTTTGAAACTGTTTTAAAAAAATGAATGCAGAAGGGTGGGCATGAATTTTTGTAACTGAAACTATGAATGGTGGATGGTGTGGGGTAAGACTGAGCTGCAAACTGTGCTGCACAGTTGGAGCTATATTTGTAGCTCAGACAGCTTTCTCCAGAGGCCAAGTTTTCTGTTCTCTAACAAAGGTACCTGGGGTCACCATTGGAGACCAAAGAGTTTTGATTTGAAGGACAACACCAAAACAAAAATGCATCATGGACCCAACTGAGAATAATATATCTGGTTAGTTTAAGGGCAAAGTCCTGGCATCTTAACTGGATCAGATGGCTTGGGAGAAATATTTGTTCTGTTTACCTACTCCTGTGTGGGCCTTGAGTTGCAATGGTGATGCTTCCAGGAAATCTGGAGCTGTGTGCAAGGGGAGGAATCACTAACCCAAGCCCAGGATGGTGATATGCAACCAAATGAAATGGTCTATTTTCTCCTCCGGAAAAAAAAAAAAAAAAAAAAAAAAAAAAAAGTTTTTTTTCAAAAAAGAAAAAAAAAAAAAAAAAAAAAAAAAAAAAAATTATTTAAAAACAAAAAGGAAGCTGGACCCACATCAACTCAGCCTTTACAAAATCCACACTTGACCTCAACCCTGCCATAAGACAAAGATGGACTGAGAAAGTCCCTCTCCAGAGGGTCTCACCAGCACATATCACAGTACTAACAGCTGAACTGGAGATGCTTTGTAGCAGGTATCCTTTAAGGACCTGGGAAGCCAGCCCACTGCCTTATTGAGCTATTACCTCCTATACAAACATTACATTTACTATCCACATCCCTACCAGAGGCACTGCAGTTACATCCTGGCTCTCCAGGCACAATGGCTGCTGCTCCCCTCTCCATCCTTTTTGATTTTTGTGCTCTTGTGCTTCATTGTCCTTGCTGTCCTCAGGAAAGAAGGAATCTGGGACATTGGTGGTTCTACTGATCAGTGCAAAGCTGTAGACACGTGTTTCCATTTGGCCATTATTGTCTGCTTTAGATGAGCAAAACCAGATTAGCTTTACTTCTACCAGAAACTTTAGACTTTGAGAAAGCAAGAGCATTCCCACCTTTAGTCTAAAATTACAGCAAATATAACTTTATACACTCATTGCAAAGCTACACTAAAGCATCATGTCTTTTTAGCTGCTGCAAGGAACACCAAATAATAATGCAGCTTGCAAATTATAATTTTCAATACAGTAGTTGCTGGCTCAGGCAAAGCAAGTGAAGGGAGGGGGGGCCGAAAGCCCAAAAGGATTCTGGGTATTTTTTCCTTTTACCTCATTAAGCTTTGCTTCCAATTACATTTTAATGATGCTTGATGTCTTCTGTATGCTAGCATTTACTGCAGTCTCTTTAAATTTAATCGTCTTGATAATGGGTTACTCTGACGCTGCAAATTAGGGGCTGAAAGAAACCTTTTGCCACATCCAGAAAAAGCTATATGTCCACTCCACAGCCTGTTGCTACTCAGCAGGAAATAGCAGACTGGTATTGTAGTGTTCCTTCTGCCTCATGGCTTCCTCCTTCATAAATGGTGAATTAGGATGAACATATGTCATGTTGTGGGGGGGAAGAAAAAAAGAAAAAAAAAGAGAGATTTCTGGAAAGTTGTTTTCTACCTGCATGTTTGAAACCACTTTGGCATATGGGGCATCGTTTTGAGCCATTCATTTTCTTTGATTTTCTCCACACTCATTAGGAACTCTAATGGTTGCCTTCTTTCTCTAACTTGGAGCTAAGGGGAATTTACGGAATTATTTTTGAAGATAGTCTTACCTTTTTCCAACACCCCTCGTCCTCATACAACAGGCATCTAGGTAGTATCCATGCAAGCTGTAAATTCACAGCCTCATGTGGAAAGATGAAGAGAGTAAAATTAGAGGCTCATCACCCACATATTTTCACACTTGCTTCTGGTGTATTTTGGATACTGCGTTTGCTATCAGTCTATATGACTTCACATCTTCAAAACATCTAATCACCTAGCAACCACTGGGTCAAAACCCTTTCTAGGAGTTGAACATTTTCGGATCCCTTCTTATTCTAGGAGCACAATAAATGGGAAAAAGTCTGCAGGAAAAGAAAAGAGCAGATACAAGGAGAAAGAACACTTGGAGAAAGGGGAAAAAACAAGTGCCACAAGTCATAAGTAATTTTGGTGGTGTATTGGGATTTAGGTCAGGTCCAGGTTCTACTGAGATCTAAAGTCTCCCCTTTCTTAAAGTTTAAAATACTTATTGAAAAGTAATTCTAAGCAAAAAGAGTTTCAAAGAAGCTTTATGGATTTGGATCTCAATTCAGAATTTGGTTACATTTCCCAGCTTCCATTTGGTAATATTTCACTCTGACAAACTATTACTTCACTGGAAAGTCACAGAACCTCCAAACCAAATGAGGACTCTGAGTAGTTGAGTGGAATAGGTCCTTCTTCAGCCACACAGATAAGCAGCAAAACAGTATTTCATTAACCCCTCTTGTTTTCCATTAGAAAAATGAACCTGCAGCTTCAGCTTGATCCCTACCTTCTGAGTGTCAACACAGTGCTCATAAATTGCACTGACAATGGTGCCAATAGATTCAAAAAAGGGAAAAGTAGGACAAAGACTCCAGTTTCTTTCCAGCTATCTTCCACTGCTACTGGAGCTCAATAGTGGAATAGACAGGAGTGGTGAAATCATTCCTATTCTCCATATCACAACAACATCTCTTCTGGAAAGAGTGGAATGTCACTGAAAGGAGCACACGATTTTGGTTCAGAAGGTGGCAGGCTGGTGCAAACAATGCAGATCTTTCTCATTATGTTTACAGAAAGTAACTAGTTCGCTTAATGGCTGTCCCATTAAAGACAATAATTAAATAGATTATGGAAGCTGAACTAATCTAGCAGCCTCTATGACAAAGACAAACATTTATGCTTTAAGTCTGATGGATCACTTTTTTTTTTTTTTTTGTTTCTCCCTCTTGTCTTTTTTTTTTTTTTTCCTGAAGGAACTCTTGTAGTATATCAAAGACCATAATTTCATTCATCTCTGAAGGTCATGGTGGAAGGTATTACTCCAGATATCCCTGAGGCTACACCCTGTAAGGGACTAGCCAGTTTATATTTATATTATAGTTTTCAATTGAGAACCTTATTTTTCTCAAACTGAGAGAAGGTCTCTGATCTACCAAGCTTCCACCCCCCTTGCCCTGATTCCTTGAAGAACCATGAAAGCACAATGTGAATAAAAATAAATTCATGAAAGTGTTTGAAATTTCTAAAATTAGTATGAATTTGTCTCTGAAAGTTGGCAATTTTTCAAGTAGCTTTACCCCTTTATCCCTAAACTTTTCTAACACATAATTTTTATCCCCATTGTTTTCCTTCCAACTCATCTCCTTTGTTATGAAATAAATTTAGAAAGTTTAAAAAAAAAAAGAAAATCCATCCAAAACTTGCAAACCTTCCAATTTTAACCTTATAAATGAACTTGAGAGGAAATAATATCCATTACTGCCAAGATGTCTCTCTTACAAGCAAGTACTACTATTTTGGGGAAGCAGAATGTGCGGAAAGAAAAGCCTGGCTGTTCTTCTCAGTCCTAAAATAACCCTTTATATATTTTTTATTTGTTGGGAGGTTTTTTTCCAAGGGGTTGTTTTTGTTTGTTTTTAAGGATCTGATTTAGGTTAAGAACGGCACAAAAAACCAATCAATATCTCAAGGAAAATGTCTCACTTCAAACAATGCTCAGCCTAACACATCTCCATTTGTTCAGCTTCCTCTCCATTTCAGTGCTATTTTAATGGGGTCTCCTCCCTTTTGCTCTAAAATAAACCCCTTACATCTTTAGAATCAATTTCTCAAGTGCCCCAAATGCCATCCTGTTGCTTCTCCAAAACCCTCGGAAATGGACTGGAAATCAGAGAGGGTCAGGTTCTCTCTCCAGAGGTTTCCAATGCCCACTGATTCAAGCGGGCATTTGCTTTATTGAGGAAGGCTACTCTCCTCAGCACATTCATGTTTCTGCATGAGTGCTACACCAAGAACTCGCACGAAGGCATAAAATATAAAATAAAATAAGTTGAGTGCTCTGCCCAGCTCTGGACCCCCAACATGAGAAAGACTTTTATCTGTTGGAGTGAGTCCAGAGGAGAGTCACGAAGTTGATCAGAAGGGTGGAACACCTTTCCTGTGAAGACAGGCTGAGAAAGTTGGGGTTGTCCAGCCTGGAGAAGAGAAAACTCCAGGGAGACCTTATAGCATCTTTGAGTACCTAAAGAGGTTACAAGAGAGCTGGAGAGGGATTTTCAGAAGGACAAAGGGCAGTGGCTGTAAGATGAAGGAGGGTAGATTTAGACTAGATATTAGGGAGAAATTCTTTACTATGAGGGGGATGATGCATTGGAACAGGTTCCCCAGGAAAGCTGCAGATGCCCCACCCCTGAAAGTGTTCCAGGCCAGGCTGGATAGGGCTTTGAGCAACCTGGGCTAGTGGAAAGTGTCTCTGCCCATGGCAGGGCAGTTGGAACTAGATGAGCTCTATGGTCCCTTCAAAGACAAATCATTCAATGATTCTGTGATTCTGTAACACTTCGTTTCTACTTCCAACACAGAAGTCACCCCTAGGTTACTTTTCTGGCTTTGGTTGAGAATGACTGTAATGAATACAACCTTGACCTGGTCCAGGATCAACACCAACATATGCGAGAAAGCTGAATCCGTGGAAGTTTTTCTTTTACATCAGCTGCAGAATTTGTGCTTACTTGTGTATCTACTGCTATTTGGCAAAAAGCAACTACCTCCTCCTATTCACTAGTGGGGAAGTTAAGGGATTTGCCAAAGCGCATTAAATAAATCTGTGGCAAAACTATGACTAAACCTCCATTCTCTGTTTTTATGGTTTTCCTCTGAGCCTTACTAGGTGATAAACTGATCTCCTATCACCTGTTGATCTAGAGCCCACGTTCTCTTCATTATCACCTGGGCTCCTATTCCAGTCTAAAATAAATAAATAACTAATGAGGAAAAAAGGATTCTTTCTACAGATTCCCACTACCTTGAGTCTCCTTTTCCTCTCTACCAGCCCATTTATCATTCAGGGAATATAAATAATTGAGAAGAATAGTACATAAAATTAATTGTAGAAAACACAGGCTTTTAAATTCTCATCTGCATTAAAAAATAAAACAGGGACACTTGAGCACTCCATTTTGTAAAGTCACTTCCAGCAGACTTTCTGCATCTGCATAGAATTAGCCGCAAGACTTAGCAGCACCATTCATCCTGTGAAGATGTTCTTATCTGGCACCCATAGATCTATATCATAGGAAAGCATTAATTGAATATTTATTGACGAACACCAGAGAGAGGCGAGAAAGAGAGGCTGATTGTGGATGGAAGAAGACAGAAGGAGGGGGAACTGAGGTTGGAAAAGTGGGAAGAAAAATCTTATACAGCTTTTCGGGACATACTGAAATACTGTGTGTTTCAGGACATAGAGGCATACATTTCAGGACAACAGAAATGTTGCAGTTTTAAAAAAGGACCTGAAGAGAAAGGCTACAATACTTTTTACTGTTGCCCTCAGCACAATCAGACAGAATGAATCTGTCCAGCACACCCAGTTGCCATCACTTCCAAGGGCAACCTCTGACATCTGCTCTCCACACAAGGGATCAGCAGAGGCGGTGAACAAGGCCATCAGAGGACTAGGTTGAATTCTGAACATCCTGTTCTACCTAATTTTCCCAAGGAAACAGGGTTTACAGAGCTGTGCTATGTTTATTACCTAACTCCTTGTCCCATTCTTTCTCTGTCAATATTTCTTATAGCAGCTGGACAATTTTAACCAAATTTGACAGAGTGAGAGAAAGAAAATTCTTCAAGACAAAAAAAAGACATTACTTTTCACAGATGTTTATGAGACTAGACAGCTGAGTGAAGGAAAGCTTTGTAAACCTCTTTTGAGAGAAAACTGAAGTATGTTCACCTCTTTATATTAGACACTGGAGAATCTACAAAGAGCATGTGATGAGAGAAAGGAGGGAGATTGGATAACGTGGGAAACCAGGCCCCATTCCTTCCGCTGCACAATATTATTTTCAACATCAGCCCTTAACTGCATTCCAACCATAAATAAAGAGACATAACTGATGTCTGTCAAAAATGCTCTGTGCCCTCTCTTTTCTACCTCCTCCACCTGAGGGAGAAGCCTATGTTGAGAGCAAAGACTTTGCTGTGAAGATTTTATAGTAAATGTTTCTTATGGATTGCTGTAGATGATAGGCTGATGAAGAGCAGCTGGAACAAAATGCTCCAGGATACTGTGGAAAGAGGAAAAAGTAGAAAGGGAAGTAGAAACATGGATGAAGCAAGAAACAGGGCGTAAGGTAGGGATAAGGTGGCAAGGTTAATATATGAGTTCTTTTGGGGGCAAATAAATGGTCTTAGGGTCAATGAAATCAATGCTGTCATTGGACCATCTGAACCTGCAGTTGTGTCACAGGCTTAGTATGGGTGTGTGGTGTCTAATTTTCTCATCTCTCAGGAGTTGAGGACACGTAACTGTTTTTCAAATAGGTGGAGAGGGATGTTGGCCTGGAGGAGAGCAGCACTGGAATGTTTGAGCCCAACCACACAAGTGTCACTCAGAAACAGAATCAGGAACCAGGACATTCTTTGGACCAACCAAAGGTGAGCTATTGCAATGCATGATGGTATGACACGAAAAAAGGGGAAAATGCAGGCTGAATACTTGCAGGAATATTCATGGAAACGAGATGTTACAGTAGGCTCCTGAGAGAAGTGATGAAGGCTACTTGACATGTTAAAAACAAAACCAACCAAACTACTAGAAAAGACACATCAGGAGATACTGTCACATTGTCCTCACTACCCTGTGACTGTCCCAGTGACTTTCTAATTTTCAGTATAGAAACCTAGCTTCCTTCCCCACCTCTTTTCAGATTTATTTTTTTTTTTAAGAGCTCCCAAACTTTCTTTCAGAAGACATTGAGAATTCTCAACTCACACGCTGCTATTGACAGAAGACCTCAGGTTTGTTTGCACCTTGACTGGGAGTCAGATAATCCTGACAAAAACATTGCAGAGACACGGCAGCTTTGCTCTCGCCAGCAAACTCACTGATGTGTGGCCCAAGGGTGTGTGTGTGCCACTGTTGTGCTTCTCTTAAATCTTTGTTTTTATAGTGCAGGCATAGCAAGAAGACAGATGATGCCAGCTCCAGCATGGGGGGTACGTGCCTACTCCTCTCCTCTCCACAAATCGCTTGAGGTCATCTCTGGTCATGAACCTCTGATAAAAGGACGAGTCCCTCTCCATGTTGTTGTCCATGGGTTCACTTTTGCTCAAAAATTCCTAAGGGTTTCTAGGAGAAAAGATGGTCCAGTGGTTAAGGGCTAACCAAAGGCTCAAGAGATGTGGTTTTAATTCCCTCTGTGGTTTCAGGCAAGACACTTAGCCCGACATCCACATAGCAAAATGTCAAAACACTGCATTTCAATGCAGTCAGAGACAAAGTGCTTCGTGGTGGAAATGCCAAAGGAAAAAACAAAACCTTTGGGTTTGGAAATTGGGCTTTTCTTTTCAAAATGCCTTTGTGGAAAAAAAACCTAAGAAAAAGGAAAAAATAGGTATAATTAGGAAAAAAAATCCAAACCGATAATTATTTAACTTTCCATCTTCTGCCCTGTATGAAGTAAGGCAAGAACAAAGCATTTCAGATTTACCCTGAAAAAAGTTACATAATTTTCTGTTTCAAATAAAAATTGTACGTTTTGATTCAGTTTAATTTGAAAGTGAGTTTCTCCTCACTCCAAACTGTAATCCCGCCTTGACCAACCAGCACAAAATTCAAGCTCCAACTGGGAAAGTATTAAGAAAATTGTGGAGAACAAAGAAAAGGGTTGACAATGAGATAATTTCAAGTCGCTTCTCATTTTGCAGTTGTTTTTCTTTTTTCCATAATAAAGAAAAGTAAGCCAGGAAGACAAATCTAATAGGAGTGAGAGTCTCTTTGAACATATGTTCTTGACACAGAGATTTCCAAAAAAAAAAAAAAAAAAAAAGCCTGGCTATCAGCCAGTTTCACTGCTTAAGACTGATGTGACAACTAATTAACTGAAATGTGGGATATATCTTTAATTCACCAGTTATGTATGTGTAAGTTGCTCTGTTTATTTATATGTTCATTTTCTCCCCCTCTTTTTCTGACCACCAGACATGAGACATGAGACACTTTAAAAGCCCGTTACTCGGTAAGATTTTGATCGCAACTTTCCTGTGGTGGTGGAAGAACTCTGGGAGGGTATTCAACATTTCATCCACAAAGCGTTTAAAGGAAGAGAGAGCGAAAGACAGAAAGGAGGACAGAAAGAGAGAACTAAGGAATTCAGAGGGATGCATTATTCAGCACGCTTGGAAATAACCCTTTTCACTGGCTCCACTAAGCCCAAATGCCCTGGAGGTTTTCACTATCTATCTTTTTCCAAATGCAGCTCAGAAAAAAAGCTCACATCTGTCAAGATCACAGTTTCAAGAGTCCCAATTTATTCAGCTGAATGGGATAAAAGCGCCTGTTGGAAAAAGATTTGAAAGGGGGATGGGGGAGGGAGTCTGTCCAGGTCCTACATCTATCTTTCTAACTCCGTGTGCGTGTGTATAAAACACACTCGTTCAAATATACACACAGGCAAAGCTGCCTGCACTTCTTCCAGCACAGGACTGTTTGTCTAACTTCCAGCAGGGCAGTTCTGCAAATCTCACATCTGTCAAGAGCTGGGCAGATTTACATGCATTGACCTATAGATATGCAGCCTAAGCACATATGGATATGGTATAAGGAGATATATACAGGAGGCTGGGAGTGTGAGGAGAAGGGAATATAAAGGAAAAGCTTAAAAATCTTGTTGACTTTTTTTAATCTCTGCCCTTCTTGATCTGCTAAATGCTGTCACAAAAACATTTATTAATATGCAAATTCTAAGTAGCAATCTGGAGCCAGTCAGGTTGCGCTAATTTGCACATTAATATCCCTCTTCTGGTTTGCCTTTGCTCTCCAGCGGAGGAGAGGAGACAGAGGAATCTCTTGCTGTATCCTTTTAAAAGGCTGCCACGGCGGTGGTCCAAAGTTTCATTTGAAATGCTGATGCACATTTGAAGAGGAGGAATACAAACAACATCTAACTCAGATTGCAGAGAACAGTGCAGAGAGAGAATGGAGCGGGTATGAGAGAAACCGCTGCCAGATGCTTTCCCCCGAAATCCCATAATTGCACCATAATTGCAGGCTGCAAAGAAGGCAGCACCATAATGAAATTGGTCTCAGAAACTGGCTTTAGAGTTCTGATTGTTTTCTCCTGTGGACTGATTTGTGTTTTCTATGGCTCAGGTTTTCTTCTGAGTTGGATTTCCCTGTAGTTCACAGATTGATGGGAGGGTGAAGAGTGGGGGGAAGGGAAATGGGGCAAGTGAGGGGAGGGGTAAGGGGAAGGCCATCTCTCTAAGGAGGAGAGGAATCGAGAGAGAAAAAGAGGGAGAGAGAGAGAGAAAAGGAGAAGGAAGACTTTCCTAAAAAATTAGTTTTCTCTTTAAATTTAGTTGTATAGAATCAGCACATAATAGGCTCAAAATATAGAAAGGAAGTTAATTCTTCATACAGTATTTAGGAATCACTTTGCTTCTAGACACAGCTATAAAATACCTGCATAAGTCCAAAAACTATGAAGGGTTCAAGAAAGGTCTACCCAATGTTCCTAACTGCAAAGGTCTCCCCTCAAAAATTGTCTGAGCCTGAATTTGCTGCAAGAGTCCTGACACTGTCTAGCAGAATATTTTTGCCTTCCTTTTACACCTTTATTTGAGTATTTACTTATGGTCAGTGTTGGAGAAGAAGCTGCTGGATGAGATGGAGTTTTAGTCTAAGCCAGTAAAGCTCTTCTTAGAAAAACTGGGGTTTTGCTTAGGTGACAAAGCCTGTAGGTAATCATGACAGCTCCATACTAGACCAGTAAGTGACTGACCTAGTACTTACAGGCACATTCCTGGAACTTGATTACATACGCTCCTATGTATGGCACATTTCCTCTTGGAGAAGGTGAGGCTGGGGAATAGAGTTTTGAATTAGTTAATGTACTTAATATTAAGACAGCTGAATGCTTTAGACTGTAAGTGTTGGGGAATGTTTAGTTAAAAAAAATTATTTTTACAGAGAAGCTGAAACACTGAAGCAATAAGCTGGATAGATTTTCTAATGGTCTTTCAGACCTTCCAATCTGATGTCAGACTGGGAGATTAAATCACTGTATTCCTGTGTATTCAGTCCTAAAGCCAAGAGAAGACTGGTTTTGTGATATGAACCTAGTCAGCCATCCCTAGTATAACTTAAATTGATTGAGATCTCCATACCCTGGCCTTATTTCTCTAGAGACTAGGTTGAGACCTTCAGCTTGCTCTTATCATTTGATAACAGACACTTTTGCTCCTGACTGCCCTAAGTCAAATGTAGTCCAGAGACCCTGAGGTGAAAAGATCCCTTTCAGCCAACTTGATCAATAGCCCAAGTCTGTTTTGGGAAATTGTCAGGCAGATTTGCCAGCGAGGTCATCAAGTGTACTTACCCAGAGTTTCATTCATGGTGTTGTTTGTAAAGCTCATGATATTTTATTCACACACTGCAAAAAGCAAGAGTTCTGTTACAGACTGAAGCTATGAAGTCCCTGTTGGTACAAGTTCTTCAGTTCCCATTAAAAACTGTAATTTTCTGGTTAACTGCTGTAGCATTATATGCCTTTACTTTACACATATGCTTAAAGATACAAATGAGAGGTGAAGAATTGCAAATACTCATCTCATTTATAAGTGTAAGGCAGAGATAATGAGGATGAAAGACGTCTTGCCTAATTTTAGCTACCTTGAACACAAAATATCTAGTTTAAACTAGTTGTCTATAGATCTCCTAACTTAAATAAGGAAAAACACCTCTCTTGGAAGAGATTTGTCCTATTCTGAGACAGTTACCTGCAGTAGGTGTGAGAATGGAGGCACCTTTCTCATCACTGTCTGCAGAAAAACCATAAAATGTAGTTTGAATTGCATGCATTATTTTGAGAAGCCTGAAATCCAATGATATGATCATCCCTCCTTCCAGGAGGTAAAATGCTTGTGATCTTAATTCTACCCTTTGGCTCATGAGGACCTGCACCTTGTGCCAAAATTTATCCTAGTGCAAAGTCAATGTAAAAATGCTAGCAAAAAAGAAGGATGCTGCCTTCTTAGCACTGTGAAAGCAAGCATGGGGAGGAAAGTAGAGTATTGACTGTTGCTATCCCAGGGATAACCAATGTAGAGATGGTTAGAAAGGGAGATGTCTTTGGTGAAAGCTGGATCTACTGACAACAGTTGCAGACAAGCAGGGGAAGGTGCAAGGTCAACCTGTAGATCACTGGAAACTAAGCACTTCCAATCCATTAATTAATTACACAGCTGGAAAGAGGGGACTGTAAAAAAAGGTGAACACAATGACATTGCTGACAACAGGAGCCCTCTATTTATCAGTCATAATGAGCTTCTTCCGCCCCCCTGCATCCTCCCTCCCCCAGTGCTACAGCTGCACTGATGTGACTGAGCACTTGGGCTCCCCTCTCACTCCCCAGCCAGTCCCCTCCTTGCCAACATGAAGGTGACTCAGTTTTTCATGTCGGTTAGGCCTGGGGTATCTCAGTCTGTACCAGGCTTCTTGGAGAGTAAACACCACCCCACCGACGTAACACATCTGCCTGCTCTTTTCTTGGGATCCTTTGCCCAACAACTCCTTCTCCTCCCCTCTTGACATCTTGTGCAGTAAGCCCCTAGCTGGAATTGAAGGGCTGGAGACAAAAGTGCCACCACCTGCCTGGAATACTTGAAGCTAATGAAGTGAGCAGACAAGCATATTGAAAGTAAGAGCTATTTTTTTTTACCCCTCAAGTGGTACAGAATTAAATCACTTGTTGCAGGAGATGCTGAGGCAACTAGCAAAGTTCAGAAAAGTTCAAAAAGACAGATCAAACAAATACACAGGCCAATCAGTATCTACCGAGCTGAATGACTTCAGAACAGGAAGTCCTTATGACATTAATTTCAGGTGAAAAATCATTGTCTACTCTTATGTTATGTCCCCACAACTGTTTTTAAAAACAGAATACCAGGATAGATGGACACGTGATCTCACCTTAATCAGACCTACCCTTAAGATAGCATGCTACAAACCAACACCTCTAGCATTCAAGCCACAATTTAGACCTGAGGCAACACTAGCATTTGTTTAGACCCAAAATTTTCCTTCTGGACTTGCCTAGCAGAATTCTCCACAGTACCCTGTTTCTGAAGAACAGTCTTACTATACTTAAGGAAACTGAGGCAGAGCTAAATGATGCACAAAGGTAGGAAGACCTCCTTTTTACAAGGCAAGTGATCTGAGAACAGATCACTTTCTGAAAAGTATAAGCCTGTTAGTTAACACAATCTGTCTCTTCCTGTTCCAACTTCATGAGGTAGTTCAGAGTTCATGCTGGAAAGTGTGTAACAGATCAAACAAGACTGAATATTTCCAGGAGGGGAGCTGCAAACTCATGAGTGTCACCTCTTGTGAACAGAAGAGTGGAAAGGTGTGAATTTGTCATTTGGGAGAGTGGAGCTGGGGTGTAGATGGTACAGCCTTAATAATCTCCTCTCATTTGCAAAGGCTAAGAAAAGGAACAATGCCTATTACTGTCTCCTGCTTTACTCCACACTAATGGATGCCTCTGAACTAGCAGAAGTCGTTCCCATTAAATTCCTGCATTATCAGGCCATTACTTGACAGGGCAAAGATTAATCGCAAACTTTCCGGGGACCATTTATTCCATTTGCCAATCTATCTCTCCCCGTTACGCTGCTTTGGTTGTGTTGTCAATTTTTCAAGTGCCAAGGAGTTTGGACCGATCCAGTTTTCTGTCCATCCATCTGTCACACACCTGTCAATCTGGTTCGATCTGAATGCGCTGTTTGCTCTGAGAAAGTCAGAGGGGGAGGGGAGGTGGGCGGGATGCTGAATGGGGTAGGAGGCAGAAGGCCTGCGTTTGAAAATAAACAGAAAACAGATTAGTAGGCTGTATTAAATAGAGAATGGAGGATTCAGAGAAACCATAGAGGTAAGAGTGAAAATTTAACAACATAAATTTAACATCTCCCCCGGTGCTGCAGGCTGACTCATATTGTTAGGCTGAGAAACTATGAATGGGTTACCTTAAAACACCTGTGGATTTATGGTTATAGCTCATTTTATTGTTCTGCTTGGTGGAGGGCAATGTGTGAAATGGATTGAATGGGAGAACAGATCTTTTAAGAAAATAAACTTTTAACTCAGTGGTCTAAGTCATTATTCAACATCTTCAGAGCTTAGCACCAGGAGCGCTCAGGAAATGTAGCAGAGGGAAAGTGAATTGTACAAACACTTGAGAGAGGAGTTAATTACCCATCCTGATTTCCTTTTAATCGGTATGCATTAAGGCAGTGAGTTTGTTCGCCGTTAGTTTGGTTTTGAAGAAGACGACCTTTCCTTTCTAAGCTGTTCTACTTCACCACCAGTGTATTTGTCCCGTGACTAAAAGGTACTCTCACCTCACTGGTGGATATCACAGAGGATCCTGCTGTTCAGCTCAGCTCACAAATTACACCCTGTGCTTTACCATGCAGTTTGTACAGATTTGTGATTTGGAAATGGTCTTGGTTCTGAATTACAATCAGGGTAAAATCTATCTAGGTTCAAGAGTGATGTGATGGGACACAGTGGCCCAGATCCTTCCATGTAACTTCAAACATTTAACTAAGGTACCGAAGCTCAGAATGCAGCCATCCTGAGCTGTCACTGTAGTCAATGGAGAAAAAATAAGCAATTCAAATATTAAGTGGCTGTATTCCCTCTGGAATTTAACCCCTTTACAGACTTTTTAACCTTTAACAGACTAGGGTTATTAGGCAACCAGTATAAGTTTCTCGGGTAGTTGTCTAAAGATAGATGGGTTGAGACTAAGCCACAAATCCATCTGATATCCACCTTTAACTCAAATGATCCTGATCTCCAGAAAACAGGTAACCCTAGAGTTCAAAGGCTGCTGCATCGGTTTTAGTATTCAGGACTCTCTTGGCACCCTTTTTCATTCCTCTTTCATATCAAATTTTCTAGGAAGCACGTGGCAATGATTATCCTACTCCTCCTACCCCCTGATAATTAACCAGACATTGCAAACAGCTCGACTCCATTCCAAATTGGTCTTACTCATGTCTTTCTTAGAGCCCTTGTCCCAGAAAACTAGGGAGAGCTCCTACAACAGAGACATCCTTGTGGATCACATACTGGTTTAGGATTGTTTGTTAACATGACAAAAAAGTAAGATCTAAATTTTGCAGAAGCCTAAAGTAATGAACAAACTCTAAGGAAAAATGGCAAAAAATTACAGCTGACAAAGGCAATTTTACAACAAGTTCCCATGAATGACATATGAAAACAAAGCTGATGGTAAATTTCTGCCCCATTACAGAGACACAGTGCAATGTCTTTCCAAAGCACCAGGTGTGGGGGACAACTTTTTTTTAATTTTATTTTTTTAAGTTTTCCTCTTTCTTTATCTGTGTGTAAGAGTGTAGAAGACAAATTCTGATTTTTAAAGTTTCTAAAACTAAATGACATCCAAAGAGTTTATGCATGTGAAGATCACTGTTCAGAAGTAGCACTTAAGCATCTTTACCCCTTCCTTTTTGCCTTTACCCCATCTTTGAAACTGAAGGTTAAAAATGAGACAAAGTGGAATGATGTTTTCGGACAAGTTTGAAAAATCAGACCTGCCAGCTTTATCCCATTGCTATGGAGTGCCAGTTTCACTTTCATCAGCTCACATTAGAGGTTTCTCACCTTCAGTCCGTTCAATCAAGGGAAACCAATGCAGGCAGATGGAACAGGACAGTTGATCTAGCATCTACAGGGTCAGATTGGAACAATCCTTCCAGCAAAGCCTCAGTGGAGATGGAAAATAAAATAAATAAATAAAACATAGTTCCTTTTTCATTCCTACCAATAACCATTCCTCTCACCTTTCATCACTCCTTTGCATGAAGTATTGGAGAACAGTGTCTCTATTTCTGTCTTTTTTCATTAGAAAGCTTCTTTGTAAAATGGAGGAAAGTGCAAGGGATCCTGGAATATTTCACACTTGTTAGGAAGCTTGCAATCATGAATTATTTGTTTGAATCCAGATTGAAATGACTAGCAGAGTCTACGGGAATATTGAAGTGACCTGTCTGGAGTAAGATGGGAAAGTTTCTAACGGAGAGCGCTTGAGTTGCCTCTGCTCCTAACAATTCACATCACTTTGCACTCTTGTCAAAGCCCCAGGAGGACTGTGGGAGAGAAGACAACTAGATAATCACAATGTTAAAGATAGGTCCTTCAGGATGGGTCTAAGACATCCTGAATGTGGATGTCTGGAGAAATGTAGCCTGTTGAGAACACTAGGTTCCAAAATTGATAATGTCAAACCATGCATCAACAAGTACATCTCAGGTAAGATTTAGGAAAGCAACAGGTGGGAGAGTAACAAAATCTTTAGAAATCCCCCCCAGCCATACTCTTAGTGTCAAATGAAGGCAAAATCTGTACAACAGCTTCCTGTCAGGTCCTCCTTCTCTGCCTGCAGGCACCCTGAAAGAGCCTGGAAGAGACTCTATGAACATACCATTACATCAGGACTACCTGTTTCTTTTCAACTCTTTCCCTGACTGTAGGTCCTCCCTCTCTTTTACATTTAAGGGACTGGGTTTGATTTTTGTTTGTCTGTGTGTATGTGTCCAGTGAATCATTCTTCTGATCTTCCTGATCTCCCCTTACCAGCCACTTCTCCCTTCCACTGAAAACTGATGTATTGCTCCTCTCAGGTTTCTTTTCAGTATTCATTTCAATTCCAACCTGATTGCTACCTGCAGACTGACTTCTCCACTGATGAATTCAAGGTTGTTATTATATTAAGTACTTTTCAGCAGAAATGATAGAACTTTGAACTTTAAAGCAATGCAATGGTGGAAGCTCCACAATTCTCCATGCCGAATAGGGAAAAAGACTATGAGAAGGCTGTAATATTCATCAGCAATTTAGAACAGGACTGGACTTTGACTCCTCTATCCCAGTATTAGCAAAAATATAGGATGCAAAAGGCTGCTACACAGCTGAAACAGCAAATGGTGCATTACTATTTTGCATGCAGGAATAGTTAGGGGCAAAAGGCATGTAGTTCCGTATTCTCATAACAAAGCTGACTCACAGCACATTTATATTGTTCTGGTCAGTACAATGCTGAGAGTAAACTTGATTTTTGAGACACTAGATATGCCCACAACAAATGTCCTAGTACGTTGCAACACATTATTTGCTAGCAAGATCAGCTAGAAAAGGACATGCAAAATCAAGCCCTCTGTGTAGCTCCGGCTTTATTTCATTGCCAAGCCAGCGTCATTGAAAACAGAGGTCAACAACTGATTCTGCAGGCGCCAAAGATGGCACAGAGTAAGCCAGAAGACTGGGGAGGTGTGGCTTTTTGAAAGATACATTTGTGAGAGACAGATGCCTCACACAGAAGCAAGATATTGCTGATCAGCTGCCTGTGTCTTTCACTAGCAGTCTCCTGGCTCCCGTTGGGTTTCTACCTGTACATGTAACCTCTAATTTTGGAAATAAAATGCCTTACACTGGGAAAAAAAAAAAAAAAAAAGGCATCAACATGCCGCTATTTAATGGTTGCTGATTCCATAGTTTAATTCATTATTGAAGTTTCACCTTGCTCTGAAACAATTAGAAGCGCTCATATGATCAGTTACCAAGTCTCAGTTGGGAGGTAACAATTTATGGCTGAGAAGCTGGAGGTGACAACTTCTGAAAGTGCCTTTCAATTGCACCTCCCCTCAGTTGTGATAAATGTGTATAATGATGTAAGTACATATTTAGGGAAAAAAAAGTTAAGGGAGAGTGATGTTTCACAAGAATCACAACCCTTGGTGCACGCTGATGCGCCATAAAGGTGTATGAATGATGTACAGTGGTGTAAGCTGTACTATGTACCACATAATAAATACCTGTGTGTGTTCTCAGAGAAGAAAAGGACTGATAGAGAAATCTAAATTAAGTCCAGTTCCCTATTTGAAGAAGTATGATGCGGCTTAAAGCCATTTGTAAAACTATCACCGCAGGCTTGGATGAGGTACTGAAGAAAGACATCGTATGAAGACCAAAAATCAGTGAGAAAGGGGTGAGCAACTAAACTAAGAAATGCCATAACATGAACACATGCTGCCCCCACCCTTTTAGCCCAGCAGAGAGTTAAATGTGCTTCAGGATGGCACTGATAACCTTGCCCAGCCGTTCTTTTTTGCTGTGCTCCCACTGGAAACATTAGAATAGGTTCCAGCAGGGTGGGGATGAGCAAAGGGGGAGCAGGTTGCCCGTCTTCAGCGATACACTGTTTATCCAGCTTAGCCATAAAGCAACGTAAATCAAGCATGTCATCCTACCTAATTGCATGTTCATATAGGACTTAATTGGTAATATTCCTGCAACCCAGCTCCTCAACCTTCATGTTGCATTGAGTTCCCTCTCAGAGACTAATGAGCTTTATACAACAACAAACATTTAGGTCTGTTGTTCTAATTCATTAACATAATGGGCAATACAATGAGTAGTTATGATAATAAACACTAATAAGAGGTACTAGCAACACTTATTCCTAGCAATGCCAGGGCTGTATGGTGTGTTTGTACAGTGGCAATGGTGTGCTACAGGGGTACAGTCCTTCCAGATCTTCTCTAAGTGACCACCCAGAGTACCAGTTCTTTGTCTGCCAGCTTAACACCTGAACAGCTGCATGCTTGGGAAGCAAGGCAGCCTTTATGTTTTAACTTGATTCCTAAAAATGGTATCTCCTTTACAGGACAGGTTTTTTCCTTCCCCCTTTGTTCTTCAATGAAGAGAAACCTTTCATTTCTACAGTCATACTGTGGTTCTCAGTGGCAGACATCCCATGAGCAAAGAAATATAAGGCTACAAAAATGTATGATTTCTGAAATTTGTGGCCAGAACTTTATCGCGATGGAAATATTTTTTTCTAATTGAAGTCTGTGCTGCTGTTATGACACTGATTCAATTATTCCTTATATTACATTCATCATAATTTTATCTTCTAGTAAAAGAAAAGTCACTTGTTTCCCTGACACAGGTAAAGAAGAAAAGGGTGAATCTGCACTCTAATAACATCCTTTTGCAATTAATCATAAGAGCAGTATTAAAATGAAATAATAGAATAATTTAGGCTGGAAAAGACCCTTAATATCATTGAGTGTAACCATTAGCAATAAACTAAAAAAGAATAAAACCACGTGGAGTAAATATTAAATATCCCAAAGACTTATAACAAAAGATTATGCAAAAAGCCACCTGACACTTTATCGTCATATTCTAGAGAAGCTGGATACCTCTTTGGAATGGTTTCAATCAGAAATATACTGGACTTTAGAGAAAACTAAAAAACTTTTTGCTGCATTAAATAAGAAACCCTTTCAAACAAGTCACAAATCGCCATCAGAGATTTCTGGATGATGCTGAGAACCTGTGATATGCAGTGCATGGTATAAAAAATGTCTTGTGCTGGAGGTGCATCATCTTTTATAACTCTGCCATCCCTCACGGACCCTACATATGTCGGGAGTCTGTAAAATGACTCAGATTTTCCACATGTTTCCTGCCAATAAACAGTATTTCTATACAGGCAATGACTTTAACTATGGTAGGAGTTAATATCTGTAAGGACATGAAATGACCACTCTGTTGACAGTCTAAGATATTTATCTTCTACGCCTGTGACTCATGCATAGTGCAATTTCACCCATATGTTTGGTCATGAAATTCCCTCCTAGAGTAA
Source organism: Corapipo altera (assembly GCF_003945725.1). Taxonomy (NCBI): domain Eukaryota; kingdom Metazoa; phylum Chordata; class Aves; order Passeriformes; family Pipridae; genus Corapipo; species Corapipo altera. The sequence goes on from NW_020884918.1 coordinate 964,933, forward strand.
CAAAATGCCGTAGGTGCAGTTATTTTTCGTGTGAAATCACCAGTGACTCTCTTGCTATGAACCTCCCTGGGGGGAAACAAACTGAAGAGGCTGGTTTTCTTTCTTGTAAGATTCAGTGAAGATAGGGAAGAGTGTCTCATCTAAGCTATTCAGATATTAAGCTTAACCTTTAAGCTAGTCATTAAAGGCAACACTAATCAATAAAGAGGGATCTGTACCTCCATGAAGAACATTTATTCCTTCCCAAAATTGGTGATATCTCAGAAATACAGGTAATTTTTGGTATATAACTCTCTCAGCCTCTTTAGTAAAGAGAAAACCCAGTTTAGTTCCATAGAAAAACAAGAAAGACACCTAAAGTGATGCTTTCTCTGAATTTCTCCCTTTCATTCCTCTGTGTATCTTTTAGGAAACAGTCTTTTCAGGAGAGAAGACACCCTTTAATGTGGTTTCTACAACATCAAAAAACAATTTGCATGAAAACCCTCTAGCAGACACTGTCATCAAACCACGCCATCACAGACGTGGAGACTCAGCAGTTCGTGTACCACTCATTCACAAAATGTGCTCATCTTTCTTGGACTGTGATCCACAGCAGCTGAAGAAAAGTCACTTCCCATGATATGGATTTTTTCCCAACCCTCTGTCAATGTTTTTTACTGATCTGAAGCAGAAGCAAAGCTGTGATTCAAGGAGAGAGCTTGTTTCGATTAATGGGGTATGAGGATGGGGAAAGACATGTTCATTTGTAACCTGGGAATTCTGAGGGGTACCTTTGCTCAGGATCAATATTGTTGGAGCCACAAGTGTCTCTACCATGCTGCCCTCCCCTCAACAAAAACACACATTATTTTTCTTCCTTTCCCATCTCCTTCCTCCTCATCCCAGAAGCTTTTACAAATCTTACCCCTTCCTATCAAAGCAAACTACTAATGGAGTTTGGTCTTGGGGAAAGGGGAGTAGGGAGAGAGGTTGATTGTTTTAGAGAGGAAAATTATTCTCTGCTTTCTCCTACCACAGCCCTTTGTTTTCCACCTGGAAAAAAAATACATCTACTTGAAGGGAATAATAGGAAATAATATTATTTGAAACAAAATAAGAAAATGAGGATAGGACTCATTGGTAACTTTGAATTCCATCTTTGACAATCTCACCATCCATTTATCTACAGTTTGACTGTGAAAGATGTATTGGTGGCAGCTCACTTAATGATTTTAGAACTAGTACTGCTGGTGCCCCAAGCCAATTTGCCATTAAACAGCAGTGACTTGGAGCCTTTCCACTGTACATTCTAATTTCTGGAGGGAGAGGAGATGAGAATTGGTTTCTCTGTGTGCAATGAAAAGTTGATTCTCACCAGTAAAGATTAGAAATCTTAACAGATCTGCAGTTTTCTGATGTATATTTTAGAGTCATTTGACATTATTCAGAGTGCAGATCCATGACATACAGAAATGGAAAGCTAAGCCTAGCCAAGAAGTGTTAGCTGCCACAAGAGCTAGTAAGCAATTTTTCTTTATTTCTTTATTTATTTTGGCAAAATGAACCCTAGAGTTACCCCACAATACTGGCTGTAGCAAGAAATCAATCTTTCTAGACAATCATGTAACGGAGACATAAATGTAATTTAAACCTTCAGATAGGATGTCCCTGCTATAATTGCAAATGCATTGGATTTGGATATATGTTTTACAGATGTTGGTCTGTTGTTAAAGCCTGCTGCTCTTTCCACAGCCTTCCAAAAGAACCCTGACCAAAACACTATACTTATGTTTCCAGAAAGTAAATGCATTCATTCAGAAATTCTGAAGACCTCTAGATCCTTCAACTGCAACTGCAAATTTTTCAGGTGCCTCTTGCCAAATTTACTTAAAACATGGCAGCACAGACCAGTTGGTGTCAGTCCAGGCCTCCCTCAGCGCCAGGCATAACAACAATGCCAACAGTTCTCTATCATTGCTTTTGTCTGACCCTCTACATAGCACTGGGCACTGAATTTCCCTATTAGATCTTTATTAACTACAATGACTTTTTAAGTTGAAATTTGTCTTCTGAAAGAGCACTCTACTCTTTTTTAAGAAACTAATATAAAATACACCACTTGTTTTTCAACAGGCAATTATACTCTGCTTAAAAAAGAAAAATCCATTTATCTAATTTCAACTTCTGGTCTCTGTTTCTTGCAATGTTTGTTCCCTTAGATTGAAGACTCTTTTATTACTGCGTATTTTCTTCCTTCTGAGGGCTGGCCACAAGGTCAGGAACCAAGAAGCCAGTGCATTATGTATCAAGTCACCATCACAGGGTTGTACACGTGCCTTCATCTCAGACTTTTTCCTTGGTGTCTGCTGTGCGATAATAGTATGTCTGGCTGGTTGCTGTGTCTCACTAGGGTGGTGGTGACTTCTTCAGTGGCAAAAATATTGTTTGTGATCATATAGTTGTGCTCAACTCCTTCCCCTCTCTCTCTGCTTCCCCTCCCACTCCTCATCTGTTTGTGCGTTTGGACATGTTGTTCCCCACTTTTTGCTTTTTAAGCTGGACCTCCCTGCCACCATCTTCTCCTCCTCCTCTTTTCCCTTACTCCATGACTTTTTGCTACTCCCAAAACCTACTTGTCTTGCAACACCACCTCCTCAGCTCCTGCTGGTGGGGCTGGCAGTTCTGTTTCCGTGAGGAGTTAATGTCAATAATGGCAGAAAATCCTATCAGCTTGGAATTTGTGACTTCATTTTATGCCAGTGAGCTACATTTCAGCATCAGTACCCAGTGATTTAGAGTGCAAGCTCTGTGAGACAGGGTCTTTATTCTGTCCATGCACAGCTATGGTATCCTCTCACTGGTGATGACTTCTGGGGGTCCAGTAACACATATAATAAGTGATTTAAGTGATAATCTGTGTAAGTAATTAGGTAGCTGTCTCTTCCTCTCACCTTCCCAGGACGTCTCTGCATGTGATTCCTGTAGCTTTTGATTTATCGAAATTGCCGGGACCCCCCCTGACTGTCTGTGAACCTGGATTAATTCAATCTGCATCTGCCTCAGTTTCTTATTGGGCGAACAACTGTAATAGTTGCTGCTTCAAGGCACTGAGGACTAAAGTTGTAGTCTTTGCATCATGGTTTAGGATCCTTCAGTGCAAAGCCTCAAGATAAATGCAGTGTTGTGTTGTTACAGAATCAAAATACTGTGCAACCTCAGTATTTAAATTTCATTTATGTTTCTGACATTAGTGTATTTTTTTGCATCTAGGAGCATGTTTTCAAAGGCTTCAAGAAAAGGCAAAAGGGGGTGACCTCTGAGTTTAACTGGAAGATGGGAATTCCACCACCTCCTATCCTTTTGGAAAACTATTAAGTATTACAAAAGGATTCATAAATCTGATAAAACTTTCTGGCAATAAATGATTGATTCTTCTTTCAGGTCAGAGTAGGAAAAAAACCAACCAACAGTAAGTGTCATAACTGTCTGTGAGAAGAAAAACAGAATTTAAAAAAATTTCTGTCTCTGACATTTCAACATGAGCACACTAAGAAATTCACTGGTTCCAATCCTAAGGAGCAGTTTATGTGGCAGAACACAAACACCAGGTCAGGAATCTTTAGAACTGTGATACTCAGTTCTGATCACCTTATGGCATGTTGTGACTGGAACTCACTGAGATGCCCAGATAAAAAAATAATTTTTAAAAACCAAGTAGAAATTTCCAAAGACTTATACTAGATATGAATAGGGTTGTGAAAATCAGGAAGTCCTGTGTGAACTTGAAAGGAAAATCCCTAGACCTGTGCTACTCTAACAGATTTTGGCTCTCAGGCTTTATTTGCTTTTCAAATCTCTTAAGATCTCCCCATTCCTTTCTTTTATATATTTTAACTTTAAGAGAAAATTAACCCTTAAAAATAAATAAAGATTTTTAACTACATAGAGACCTAAATTTTGTAATAACTGATGTGTGCTGGAAGCCTTTGCTGGAAGCTGGCATTCCTTGTCTAGTTTCGAGGATAATGAGATAGATGCAATTTTTATATTGCTATTGCAATAATAAGAATTTTCTTCATAAATTCATATTCTGTTCATAGGGTCATCCCATCACCATCTAAACTCTTTGGCACAGATCATTCTATCTTTCTGGTGCTGGTCTAATTTAGCATCTAGGAAATATCCATTGGAACTCGCATTCAGTTTTAGGATTGACAGATGATAAAAATCTGGAAACGGTTGCTGTGGACCAAAAACTTAACATCCACTTCCAAAGAAGAGTATGACATCTACCTTTGAGTGTAAATGGAACCTTAATGTTATCATTAAACAGGCAAACAGGGCATAAAAATTGTCTTTAGGGGAGATAGGAACACATATGGAAACTTCTGGAGGAGAATGTGGCCACATCCTACTACAAGCTCGATTCTAGTACCAGAGGTGGAACAGTCCAGCATTTCTTAAAGGTATGTAAGACACCCAAGAAATGTATAAGTTTCTTATTGGCAGTGCTACCCAGTTTCTGCTTGCTATCCATATTTGAATTCAAATATTTTCCATATTTTCATATTTTCAAATATTTTCTTCTTCCAGAGGAAGAAGAACATTTATCCTCTACCTCGTCTTTATTATTTTTTTTTGGTTGAATGAGTGACAATTTTTGTTTGAGAGGCAGATGCTGGAAGGCAAAGGGGCCTGGTATATCATTGGACAATTACAAATATATTAATTTCATCTAGTATGCTGTAAAGGTGGTGTGCCTAACTGAAACACAAGGATAGGAGAAAGAAAGGAAAAAAGAAACCCTTGTATTACCCTTTCTGTTTTTTCCCCCTTTCTTTTTAAGGATAGCCTATCATTAGTCATCATGAAAGCTCTTGGTGACCACTGAAACAGAGAAGGGACCTTTGACACAGCTTGATCAATCCTAATTGAATAGACCAGAGGGACAGAAGCCAAAAGGAGGGGACCCATTCTTTGCGTTTGACAGCCTCGTCCTTTTTAGTTTGTCAGCTGTCAGAAAATATTGGGGCACTCTCAGAGTGCATGAGAATGCTTTAAGTTGTCATGCAGTTTTTTGCTATATGAAGGAGATTGTTTTAAGGCTTGAAAGTGTCTGGTCTGCCCTGAATATGTAAGATTCAAACTTTGGGAAGTACCTACTGGAGTCAGCAAAGTAAATGGGAACTTTGCTAGATGAGGTCTTGCAACGTTTCCTCAAATTAACAGAAGATTTCACATCACTACCCACCTCATATCTCAATTCAAGTCATTACCCTTTTATGATTTACCTTCTTCCTTGCACAGGAGTAGGATATGAGGCAGAAGAGTCTGAGACTTAGTATTTTCTGTGGCACATCCCACTTGAAGATGTTTATTTTGTGCTTCTACATTCCCCATGTAAAGTTAATAGCTTAAGAGAAAAGTCGAACTTCTAGAAAAACTGCATATCTGGGAGCAGACAATCATTGTGTTTTTACTGCTGTAAATGGCAACATTCTTTTGACCTCTCAGAGGCTGTTGTACATCAGCCCCAGCATAACTATCACTGGACCTGGAAAAAAATACTTCTGGGAATGTAGAGATGGGGGCAGAAAGGGGATAGAAAGTGTTTGCCTTAAGTCTTCTTGTGCTCCCATCCCTTCTCCCCCAGCTATGCTGGTGTGATATCACTGCAGCCAAAGAAGTGGTTTTCCATGAGAAATTTCAAGCAGTGTATAGGGGAGTAGAGCAAAGAGATCTAGGGTTGGATAACAAAAAGAAGAAAAAGTCTTAGACTAAAGACCATCAGTAGAGACCTTCACTTCACACTCACAATAAACACTTTCATACTCAACTCTGAGGCCCCTTTACTAGCATTGATTTCCCAGCCTCTCCTCTTGCCTTCCATTACATGTAGATTTTTGGGATCTTTGCCTCTCTTGTCTATGCTTTGAATCCAAGTACCAGACTACCAAGGGAATTCCCTGCTCTACACTGTTTCCAGTTCGATGAGGAGTTCAAAATGCTGAAAATTTCCTCAGAAACTTCACCTTAATGGGTCTCCATTCTAGTGGTAAAAGTCAAAGCAATCAAAATTGCTTGGAAGTGCCACCATTTTCTCCTTCAATGTTAGTTAAGGCTCACACAATGACATCTCATTTCTCCTTCTGTATTTTGACAAGTCAGACAGAAACTTAAGCATGGTCCACACACTCTGATCACCTCCCTCTCTGCAGTGCTTATAAACCACGGTGTTTGTCTGCTGTAAGGACTGTCTCCAATATGTATTTGGCAAAGAAAATGTACACAAAGATCACAGTTCCTCAAGCCATTATCTGCATCAAGAAGATACAGCTTCTTGAGTTGTAGCAGAAGTGCAAATCGTCACATTGACAGTTCCTCTGGGAATTTTGTTTGGAATTTTGTACCTCTTTCTACAACAAAGGATTTGCTGCAAACTCTTGTTCTCATATTGTTCTCTAACGGGCCCATCTCTAGGTAATTGATAGGCTGCACAACATTAGTATAATCAAACCAAAAAAGCAACCACTCTGGTAAAAAGAGGGAAAAGGAAATCTGAAAGGAAGAATGAATAACTTAAGAGAGGTCAAAATGGTCATCAGCACTGTCATCACTGCAAAGATCTTAAGTAGAGCCTGTATGACCATAGAGGAAGGTGACAGACATCCACAGGGAATGTCTGAAGCCAGGCTGTGATGGTGAAAGTTCCTGTCATATTCTGGAAAGTGTCTTAGCACTGAAAAGCCAGGTGAACTCAGCTGCACTGAAAGCACCATCTGAGCTCTGACAGGTCATACCAAACTCTTAATGTAAAGATTTCACAGGAATCTGGTCTCTCATTATTCAGCTTATTTTGAGGAAGATGAATTTCACTGCATTGCATTGGTTACTCCCGTGAAAGCTGAGTGGGTTTTGTGTCCAGGAACAGCAAAAACTTGTGTTCTTATACTGTATTTTCTCTGACAAATGTCTTTCACTATGGCAGCTTCACAGGGTTTTAATTTCTACCTAGAGCAACAGAGATACTGATGTTGGTCACCAAGTCCCATTTAGTCTCAGAAAGGGAAGAGACCATGAGGAAGGTAGGATAAACTATTTTCAAACATTTCTTAGGTTGTAATTTAGAGTACTTGGGTCTCTCCTGAATTGAGTCTTCCAATAAATAAACAAAAATTATGTGAAACTCGGGTTTCTTTGCCTTAGTGTTTCCAACAGAAACTTTTGATTCTCTAGCTGCCCATGATTCACAAAGATGTATTGAAAACCAATTTAAGACCCAGCAGAACTGAATGAGGCACCACATTCAGCCAGATGTGGAGATTCATGCCAATGCTTCTGCCACAGGACAGATGATGAATGGCTGTTGGTGTTTGGGAAGATTCTGCAGCCCAGAGCATATTGCCTTGATCTTCAATGTCAGAGAGTAGGTCATCATACTGCTAGGAAAAAATGGGAATGCCTGGTTCTTATACCCCTCCTTTTTAACAGAGAAAATAATTTAAATATTGGGAAAAACACAAGGAAAGTAAAGTGTAATGAAGGTGGGTGGCTATGAAACGTTACTACCATAAGTTGCTGGGGTTGCTGGCAATGTTTCCTTCCAGCTTAAACAGGAAATTCAAAGGTGCGAGACAACACTGTCTGTAACTAACACGTCTCACACTTTGGCTTCAAGAAGAAAACTCAGTTTGCTCAGGATAGAGATACCTGATGGAGAGAGAAGAAAGTAATCTGTGACTGTCACCACTGATGGTCATCGCTAAATGATGAAACAGGTCTTATAAGTACAGGCTGATCTGCATGGATTCTCCTCGAGCTGCAGGAACAGGGACATCAATCCCTATGGCCTCTCATGCACAGAAACTTAACCATATAATATCTGTTGTTTCTACTGAGCTTGACATGAATCAAAGACATATTGAGATCTTTTCCCATATGATGACATTTTTTTTCTGGTCTGTAACCATATTGGATTTTCTCCTGTCTTCCTTCACATACACATTTCTCAAGTATTTGAGTGCAAGAGTCTTGGCTCATATATAAACATCTCACGGTGCTTTGAAGTCCCTCAGCAAGGAATAAAGTTCCCAGTCCAGATTCTCAAAAAGCACAAGAAAGAGAGAAACTATAGGAATAAAGTTGTGTCCTTCATACATATGGAAATATCGCGGCAGGGGGTTGAGGGCAGGACAGAGAGAGATTTAGAAACTGGAATGAGCTGGCTGGGAAAGACACATACTGAGTGACGGTTAGGCAGAGAGGGTCTAAAAAATAAAGAGACCCGAAACAGTTGCTGTAGAAAGGACATAGGTTACAGGAAAACCAAAAGAAAGAACAAATATCACCCTTTTTTTTCTTTCTTTCTTTCTTTTTTTTTTTTTTTTTAATAATTCAGAATAAAGCAGTTCTTATTTCAGCACTGCTCTCCTTGGACCGCCCATATCCGACTGCTGCTCTATTCATGTCCAAAGATACATGCACCACTTGCTAGTCGTAGCACACTTTCGAAATCATACATTAAAAAAAGATGCATTAGAAAGAGGAAACTTATAAAACAGGACTTAGATGTGTGCGGCAATTGTCAGTTTACTGTTGTGGGCAATTTGGATTTCATTGCCATGGATCTATGATGTTCTAGAAACAACTGTAAGAATTTAGTAGAAAGTATTCCTTACTCAAGTATCCATTGAGCAATTTTATACTGAAAATTTCATGAAACTGGTGAAGAATTATTGTGATTTTTTTTTTTTTGTGAGGAGGACCTTTGATGATATTGAAGTTGCAATGCCTCTAAACGTCAACTGAGGAGCAGTAAAATTTGGTGTAATTGAGAAACAGTTGCTTGACTCATTACAAAATCAGATGTGCTTTTTTGCAGAAATTAATGTGAAGACAAGAGGAAAAGAAAAGGGAAAAAAAAAGACAAGAGAATCACTATATGGCTCATTACAAGTAAATTTGATTCTGTGCAAACAACCCTGACTACAGAGACATTTGAATCAGCAAAATGAGATACTTAGCAAAGGACTGGTATATCTCAGTCTTGCTGGACTGTCCTAGCTCTTTATGCCTGTAGTAGTAATCAGTTGAAAAGAGTCATTCATATTTCACATCTGCTTATTACAGAGATGTTTTTTTGTGTTAAGAGTCTGAAAGTCCTAGATATGCTATTTCTAAAGCAGAAACAGAATAAGGAATGACACCCTTATTCTACAAAGCCAAAAAAACACCCTGTGAGCAAATTTTCGCATGATATTCTACTGTAGTGAGAGAAAGCACTTTTTGTATATTTTTTTGTGGTGCCCCTCCCCCTACCTTTTGCATGACACAAAGCTACATTTGTTTCACTGTATTTTTAATGACAAAATCAGCATTACCTTTTTATTTCACTCATTCAGAAAGACTGGGGGAGAGTGAAAGGTCAGTTTTCTTCAAATGGAAGCACATTTCTCTCACTGTACTTCGGGAGCTAACTGTGCAAGAAAGTCCATGGGAGGAGATTCCTAACACAGCTATCAAAACCAATACTGACAGACTATAACTTCTAATCAAAGATTGACCTCGCTCAGAGTGTATAGGACTCTAGGGAGAATCTTAGGAACTACAGACTGGTGAGTCTGACTTCCATCCCTTGAAAGATGACAGAGTCTATAATAAACAATAAAATCATACAGTACATGAATTATATTTTCTGTAGGGCAGCATGGATCCTGTGAAGGGAAACCCCACCTCAACAACCTGCTGAATTTCTACCAGGGTGACTGTAAACACATGGATGAAAGGCAAGGAATATTAAAGAGAAGAGACTTTTCAAGAGACAAATCAATAGGGATTGGTCCTGGAAGCAATTTTATTCAATGTCTTTGTCCATGATCTGGTAAAAAAATAAGCAGAGGAATATCCAACTTTGTAGATATGATAATCACTTTTGTGTTGACAAGGAGCTGCATAAAAGTGTACGCATGGTTGACAAATAAACTCCAGTGTGGATAAACCTAAATAATGCAAGTGAAAAAACCCTAAACAATCACTGATGGTTCACAATTCTGAACGTGAAACTGGCAGTTATAGGTTCAGGTAAGAAATCTTGGCTTCATGTGGACAGGTGTTTGAAACATTTGACTCAATGAGCAGTGTCAGCTGAAAAAAGCCAATGAGATACTGGGGACCATCATGAAGGTATCAATAATGAGACAGGATACATAATTTTGCCTCTCTCTAAAAGGTACAGTGTTACCTACATCTTGAGCACTGTGTGCTTTTCTGCCTTCCACATCTCAAGACAGACATACTGAAGTTAAAGAAGGTACAATGAAGGGTGAGTACAATGATCAAGGTCATATGGTGGCTGCCTCCTGAGGGGAAATTGAAGGACTGGGACAATTCAGGAATCTGAGGTGCAATATCGCAGAGATTTACAAAAGGTGAAAGCACTGGATGAGTTGAACGTGGAATTGTATTTCAACACGTCATGCAATAAAAGAAGTGAGGAAAAATGAAAGTGGCAGTAGATTAGTTTAAAACTACCGAAAAGAAAATCTTTATGCAGTAAGTTGCGAACCTCTGGAATTTGCTACTGCAGGAGATTGTGTGGGAGGACAATATCAACTGGTTTATAAAGGGACTAGTTGCTCACAGACAATAGTCTGTAAAATAGAGACCAAAAGGACGAGGTGTGGGAGCACAAAAGGAATAGTTTGCAGACAGTGACTTGTTTTGCTCGCTCTCCTTGAGTAGGATCTCTTACTGCTTCTGCTGAAGACTGAACACTGTGACTGATGAACAATTGGTTTGATTCCATGGGCATTTCTCGTTTTCCTTATGTATATGTGCTACGTTGATGGTAGACAATTTCCATGACCTATTCTATGTCACGCCCTGCACATGCCAATCCTGAAAAAAAAAAAGCCATGTAAACAATGGTTGGTCAAGAGTTTACTCCAGGTAAAATAGCTATAGTGAAAATTAGGGGATACAAGCCAAGGTCAGCAACATGCTAAAGCAACTCAACACAGCCTAGAGATGATTTGCACTGGGCCAGCTCCAATCTGTGTGAGTACTAACTGAGGTCTATATGGAAAATATTTCATCGTTGTATTTCATTAAAATATGATATCTCCAGGGTCAAAGATTTACAATCTCCTGGGACACTGAGCCACTTCCCCTGCTCCTGAAAACACATTGTTATCCAAAGTAGGAATAAGTTTAAGGAAGTTATTTTTCTGGGTCTTTGTAAGAAACTAGTGTGATCCATTCTGGCTGAGGATATATTTTGTGAAACCTTAGCTCATTATTTACTTTCTGGATATTTTATACCCCAGGTGGGCCAGTGGTATGAATATTTCAAAAGGGGCTTTGTTTATCACTCTGAGCATAATATAAGAAAAAAAATGGCTGTTCACAGAGTCAGCTACTTCTTCTGATCCAAGAGTTTGGGATGACCTGTAGCTGTCATTTTTATAAACCTAGTCAGCAAGGGCACTGGAGTTTAAATGATACTGACTGATGCTATGGAAATAGGTTGTCCTTTGTGAAGACATTTTATCATAGCACTCATAATTGGAAGAGTGAGCATATAGATCCAAAGCAGAGATTCACCAGGGAAGTAAGTCCAGCCTACCCTGTTAGAAAAAACTTCTTTCTAAATAGAGGGTAACAGTTATGACCTATTTTTGGTACCCAGTGCATGACTGGGAATGAGAAATCGGTAAAATTCTGACCTCATCTACTGCTTTTTGAGTCCTGGAATTAGTAAGCCCCATCCTTGTTCCACTGCAGGTGTGGAGAAGGGCCTGAAGTAGCTCTGCAGTGCAATGGACACAGTAAGTTAGGATCTATTAAAGTTTTGCACTTAGGTGAAAGTCATCCTTGGCATAGTCCTAGTGAAAGACATTCAGTAAACAGCAGAATTACACATTTAACCCTTTTGTATGAATGCAGAAAGTGGACAGTTACTGCCATCTCTCACTGCTAATGAAAGGCTGAGTGGCCCAAGACACCTATCCCTCAAGTGGAAGACTGTAAACAGTTGGAATCAGTGGAAACAAGAAGTGCTCTGAGCCTGTGCTAGCCAAACTATACAGGCACCCTCCATTATACCCTTCTTTTTATGAGGTAACTTCATTATGGACTGCCCTCAAGGATTTAGACTGACCACTGTGCTCACTCCATGCCTTGCATTTGTTTCTCCCGATATCCAAGTCTGGTTCACCTGACACACACACACTGTTGCTATGCATAAGGAAGGAGAATACGTCCAAGCCTCTTGTGGTCCACATTCACAGCACTAGAAGTTCTGTATGGAAAAATATAGGTAGCTAGGTAGCACTCTGAATTCTATCATATCTTCCCAAGAAGGCAGTAAAAAAACCCCAAAACCCCAAAACCCAAACACAACAAAAAACCCCCAAACAAACAAACAAAAACCCCAAACCCACCTTAAACAAACACATAAAAGGCTGTGAATGAAATAATACATTGGTTTCACCATAGGCTTTGTTGCTCACTCTTAAGAGTAAAAGACAGGATGGTGCAATTACTGGTAAAGTAGCACAAGGGAACCTGGCTACCCACATGGTGTTCCATATGTAGGTTTTGACTGTTTTCTTGGAAGGGCCTGAAATGCAGACAGTTTAAAAGGAACTTAGGGAACTATCTTACTGCATGCTTCTGCTCTGCATACTTCAGACTGGGAGACAGACCAGGCTGTTATGTATGCTGACTGAATTCACTGCAGTTTCATCAAGAAACCTATTTCAGCTCCAGCATAGCATGTTGCTAAATCTATAGTAAAGACAAAGCTTTCTATACACACTACAATGCTCATCAATAGACATACTAATACTTATAGTAGAAGATATTTTTCAGCTGGCCACGTTTTGATGCATCCTCTCTCATATTCATTCCTCAGAACCTCAATAATGATCTGTGAGAACTCCTTTAAAACCCACCAGGCATAAAATCATTTGCAACAGAGTTCATCAGCAAAAGGTATTCTGTAATAAATAGATAACTTCTGGGTCCCATTTTTGATGTACAGTCTGTGAGATTGCTCTGCATGCAATGGTGATAACATCAGAGCGAAGGATGTCAGGATGTTGGGAAAATTTAGGTTAATACTCTAACCCTTAAGAGATATGGGATATTTTAGGCATGTCTTAGACACAATATAATTTTTGTTAGGATAGTGTTACTCCAGAGTCATTCATTTATTTGAAGACTTTTAGATTTATTCAATGAGATCAAAAAGAAGACAAATTAAACTGACATCCAACAAATAGCCTTCCAAATACGTAAATCAAGAGATATGAATCTGCAGTTATTGATAGGTACAAATTACCAGTAATTGGCCAGACTAGGTAAGAGTTTTGTCCTGTTCCACTTACTCAAAATTCAGAGGAAAGAAATTAAATAAATCAAAAAACCTGAAAACCCCTAAGTACTAATCAGTCTATTTCATTTATCCTAAGCGTTATTACAGCCAAGTATTACCAATGTTATTACTCACTTTGATTTAGAAAAAAAAAGGTAAATACTAAAACTACTGAATTTGTCTGAAAATGAGTAGGAACGGATGTCATAAAAAAGTCTGGTTTTGACTACTTTCCACCTTAGCTGTACAGACCAGTAAGTTTTGAGCAATTGAGTCAGAGAAGCGTGAGGCTTCTTGAGTGATTTAGACTTGTGAGCGAATCAGTTGAGGTTTGGTTATGTGATCAAAAAAAAAAAAAAAAAAAAAAAAAAGATTCCTTCTTCTTGATTTCAAATATTGCTTTTCTTCCCAAAGGGTGATATACAGGATGCATGGAGGAGTTGAACCATAATAAGAGTCAGAGAGTTACAGCATCTTAAAGCCCTGGAGAAGTCCTCATTTGAATTCTATTCTGAACTTCCTGGCTTAGGCCTCTCTCTACATCCTCCTGCTTTTATTCTCTTTAGTTGTGCACTAACAACTTTAAGGCTTGTGCAGCATGTAAGCTGATTGCTTTGAATATAAATGGGAAGACTATTAAAAGCAGAATTTAGTCTTCTACTCATAAATCATAAAAGGAAGCATAAATTCTGTGTTTTAGTGGAGATTTAAATTCCTAAATGGGTTTTATAGGAGCCACATAAGACCTATTGACAATACCCCTTTATGATAAAAAGTAAATAGAAGTGACAAAGTCAGAATTCAAAATGCCACTGCTTAGCTCCCACTAGCCTTCTGAGGAAGACAAAAAAATGGCTGGAGGAAATCTCAGAGGGAAACAAATGATAACATGAAATTAAATGTGTAATATTCCTTTTTATGCTGTGTGGGGGAAAAAAGCACTCAGAGAATGAGTTGGTACATTTGCATAACAAAGGAAATCAACAACAACAACAAATTGCCATCGTGTTCAAAGCTGATAATTGCACAGATGACAACAAGAAAGCGCCTTTCTTCTCAGCTCTCTAGGGGACAAGCCTTGTCAAGATGAGGAAAAAAGGTGGAAAGTGACCCCACTTGCTTTCATGAAAATTAGCAAGCTCAGAAAATGTCTTTGGTGCAAGGGGGTGGCCAGTGAATGGTGTGAATGCTAATGAACACAACCAGGGCAGAGGCTCAGCCAATGTTCCCATCAGCTCCATCAGACGATCAACAACTGGCAGCAAACTCTTCTTCAAACCACCCTCATCCAGCTTTACCAACATCCAACTCACCTTGTCAAGAAAGTCTTTTTGGAGAAGTGACTGTTGAGGGGTTTCTGTTTTGCTTTCTTTCTTTTATTTTTTTTTTCTCCATGGATGCTTTCTTTCAAAGATGCACTGAATTTCAATTCTTCATGTCCTGTGAAGTGTGGGACTCCCCTGTAAAGTGTGGGACTCTCCTCTGTTTCTGTACAGACCCAAGTAATGATCCTCAGTTTTCCCAAACCAGTTATCTGGACATCTCTCCTCACTGGGATGAAGGTCAAGGTGTTTGCAATCGTTACCTCCTCTGAGGTTCCCAAGCCCTAGAAGTTTTCTCACTCTGGAGAGAGAGGTGGTACTTTGGGCACCAACAGATCACCAATTGTCACTGGTTTTGTCAGCATGATAATATGCATTTGCTTTGTCTGCAAGATGAAACATAATTCAATTTATCCAATGACTTCCTAGAACTACTGTGACTCCAGAAGTCTACTAAAAGTGCTGAATAGTGGTGGTATTTTTTTTTTTTTAATTATCCAGTGGTAAGTTGTCCTTGAATAGAGCTCTAAAACTCTTTGAAAGTGTGTGACTGATGCTGAAAGTCCTAGACAGAAAGACAGGCTGTAAGAGATCAGGACCAACTGATACATCCCTGTTTAACTCACCACTTCTTACTCTTCTCCATCCCTGCATCAATAATGCAGCAGGCAACAAAAATGAACAGTGACAGAGTCTTATTCTAGTCCTTCTTATTTTGGACCATCTCTAGGAGAACAAAAATAACTCCCTTTGGTAAGTCTACCCTGTCCTTTAACCTTATGGAAAATATTTATAAAATTTAACAGAGTTTCAACTATTTGATTTAAGAAAAAGTCCTTTAAAGTTTGAAGAGTTTACCACAAATAAAACCAATTCTATAGATATAAATTATTAAACCTAGTGTGTATTCTGAAAGGCAAAATATGTGCATGCATTTTAGAGGCTTTGTTACAGAATTCAACAACGGTTTTAATTTTCTGTCAATAAGATCAATTAAAAAGCAAACAGGTCCTCCTTCCACCCCCCTGAATAACACAGATAAGAAAAACACAAATGGCTAAAATCAGTCAGGTACTGTTTCACTTTTATATCCCCTGGGATTTTTATATTTGGTGTCTGATGTCTAGTTTGCTTTTATTCATTCCAGAATAAATGGATGGCGGGCAGAGAGACCTTGAACAGACGGATGGTTAAGGTACTCATGAGATCCCTGGGTTCAAGCCTAGATAACAGACAAAACAGAAACTTTTGCCCGAGGCTTTAACATCCTGTATACCTTAACCTGTCAGTCCTCACAGTTTAAAGAGTTTTATCTTGTATAAATAATGAAGCATTTGTAGGGAAAATGGGTGCAGGCATGAAAATTACATCACTGGGGGACTCATTTAGGAAGACTAAGGTCACAGATTCAAATTGTTCTTCAGCAAATGAAGAAAAGAGCAGGCAAAGACTTTCCTGTCACATAGACAAATACAGTGAGCCACTGGTCAGCACTCAATCTCTCTCATGTGGGTGAATTTACCTCCTCCACCCTTCTCCTGGTGGTCAATAAATATGAGAGATCTTAATATTACTCTAAACAACTGTTAAAACATGTTGAAGCCTCAAAAAATCTGTCATTGTGTAGAATGCTTTCATTACAGTCAAATCTAGGCTCTTGGAAACAAAACTGACCTGCTCTAGAAATAGATGGAAAGGAATAAACATCTCTATGGGACTGCTAAGAGATCCTCTACCTATTTTGAGGCTCCACTCATTTTACTTTTTAAACACACTTAATTTGAAAGCATATGAAGGATGTTGCTATAAGACTAAAGAAAATTTCACATCTAACTGGTCCTTTTACAACCCCAGATGTTTGTGACTCAGGACATCATCCTCATGCTATAGAGCACAGGCAGCTTTGCTTCTGTCTCTGCTGTGTCTCCACCTATCAAATGGAAGTGGATATCAGTTTCCCATGGGACGCAGGGAGCAGTCTGCGATATTCACTGGTTATACAGCTATGACAAAGTGAAAATATGAATCTTAATTATCTGAACAGAGCTGGGATGCAAAAGTATGTGTGGACTTGAACACTGTGTTGTTTGTTTACTTTAATTTAGATGAGTTACAAGAGTAAGGCTTTCTTTTCTGAAGCTTGTAGAGTAGCTCATCAAGACCTAATCAGGCAAGTGGGTCCTTCCTCTGCTGGTTTCCCTGCCTGGCTGAGAGAGCTTAATACCTGTGTGAAGCACTAACTGGCATTTCACTGGGTGCAGGTTCCATTAGATGCATCTTTAACGTTTTAATTCTGACAGGTTTCAGTTGAAGCAACAAGTCCAGGGTGTGAAGACAGACAAGTGTTTCCAACTGAGGACAGCAGATGCACAGACTGGACCGTAAAAACAAGGGAAATGGAACTGGTTTGCATTGATCCTGGTTGAATGCAGCAATCTGAACCATGGACAACTCTCTCCAGCAATCTGTGTGAGTTGTACCAAGAGAGATGAAGCAGCACACAGAGAGAGGAAAGAAAGGGTAGAAATAATTTGAAGTGAGATTCTTCAGCCTAAATCCATCACAAAGCTCAACCAAGTACATATGCAAAGCCAGTCTTGAGGTGCTCCCTAGAGGCCCATAAAGTCAGTTGCCTAAGCTACTGGTCATTAGCAAAATGTTTATTGTTAATGCTGTTAATTTTCTGCAGTATACTTCAGTTTGCTGTTATAACAGATAGAGCTGGAAGCTCCTTCCTCAATATTTGAACCTAGTTCCTAAACAGGAACAAGAAATTTCAGACTTTATGAAAATAATGAGAACTGTTTGCCAATGGGTTTCTTGTGACTGGATTCTCTGATGTCTAATACAGGAGAACATCAATTAGCTATTTCTTCTCTGGAAGCAGTGGGAGTTCCTTTCACCCACCATTCTACCCGTTTCCAAAATTCATATTAGAACAGAATGTATTTGAATCTTTTTACCCCCACTTCTTAATATATCTGAAATCAGCTGGGTTCAAAAGTTGAAGGACAGACACAGACTGTGATCCTGCCCCTTGAAGCCAAATTTAAAGTTTTAGATTAAGTCAGAACTACTTAAGAACCTCCATGGCAGTACTACATAATTTTTCCAGTGAAACAGGTTGAGAAAACACAATTACCATGACCAGTCTTCAGATGAGCTGATCAACCCGTGCCTTACCAACAATTGCCCCCCTCCCACCATTTGGTCAGACCCTGCCTGTGTGTATAAGGATGTAGTGCCCTATAGAGTTTGGAAATGTCTGGCAAAAGTTAAGAAATTTCAGTTTCATCAGGGAAGGAGCCAAGGTTTAAACCCAAATGACAGATAGTGAAATGAGGAAAAAAGGGAAAACAGGTTACATGCACTGTTCAAGGAATGAAGAAAGGCTGCAGCATAAACCCACCTTTATCTCCCATGGATCAGCTTAGTACATTCAATGATACCTCACATTTTAAACATTGGTGATTTGGTGTTTGGTACAATCCTTCAGTACTTGGAGGATTGTGTGTAGGGTTTCATAGGCTTTCCCTTGAACCAAACTCAGATCTTTCAAGTGATAGTTTACAGCAGAAGCAGGGCTATTACTTTTCTCTCATCAATTTATCCATGAAATCAAACCATTTCCATTAGTCAAGAAGAATTTAAACTCCTGCCATGTGTCCTCCAGACACAAACCCAACTCTGCGCGATCACTAGGTCAATTTCTAGCAAAAGAGCAAATGCAACCTTCCCAAATCCTATGTCCCTGTTCCTACTTAACATTGAATTTCTCTCCCCTTTATTTATTTCATTTCTTCTACTCACTGTGCAATGAACCTCTCCAGGTCCATTCATTCATTTCACATTGGCAGCATGTCACTATGGGGACAATCTATTGAGGATGAGATGAAAATAATATTACACTATCGAGCTGGTAATACCTGACTTTAATATCTCTTAGCAGCATCTCCATAGTGCTATGTCAGTGAAACAGGTCAGACAGTGCAGATCTCTAGTATAAACCAAAGGGGGTATGGGGGGAATACTTCTGCTATCAAAATTAAACTTCTAATACATCAGCAACAGAAGGTGAAGGGGCAGAAGAACTGCAAGGAAACCGATCCATTACCTTTCAAGTAGTGACTCTGAGCAGGAAGCTAATAAACATCTGTATTTAACTCCAAGCACTTTCCCTCCCTCTCTTTTCTCCCATCTTCTTGTCTTGTCTGCCACCAATAATACACTAGGTTGGTTATATATAGCTCATTTTAGTGACATCATAACCATTCCTTTGGTCATTATCATGTTACTTAAAAAGATTTACGATCTGTGTGTTTGAATAAAAAAAAGGATGAAGGAGGGATGAGCCATGAGAAAAGATATTCAAGAAGTGTGGTTAAGACAGCCCTAAGAAGCTCTGTGAGTGGCTTTGATCTCTAAATCCAGTCAGTAAGCCTGTCTTGTAGGTAAGACATAGGGCAGGGTGTTGGGACAACTTGAGTATTTTTCTTGATCATTCCATTTTTTTGCTATGTAGCCTTCAAGGATTGTTTAGCTTTTATCACTGTTTCTGCATCTCAAGCTTATGTGTGAGAGAATATCTTCTGTGCTTTAATGGCTAGATGGATGCATTCATTTTAAACATATTCATTCCTCTACTTCATTTGGTATTGTCACAGGGGAGAACTGGGTTCAACAGTTGGCTCTAATAGATCCAAATTGTGGGTCAGATCTGCTCCTGAATGCCAATATTTCATCTGAGGAAGAGGATGGAGGTGGATAGAGGAATATTTCAAATTCATTAAATATCCTCTGCTGCCTCAGCAAGTAGCTTATCAAGGGAATCATTAACAGTGTGAAATTTTTAAATGTGTGTTTACAAATGAGTCTATAAAAAAGATGCCTGGAAGAGCTGTTCAGCTCTTCAGCTCTTCCAGGTGAGTTTCAAAGGCCACATCAGACATGGATAAAATGCAGAAAGTTGAAGAGGTCAAGTCTGAAGCAAACGGACCTCTGTTTAACTCTTCATGTCCTGGTGATGTTGCCTGACTTCCTTCTGCCTCTCTATCACTTCTCAAGCTGCCTTTCTTGTATTCCTCTTTACATGCTGATTACCACAACTTATCCTTCCAGCACATACTGTTGGCTGGTGTACCACTGCTGCCTATACCTGTGATTGTAAGCTTTAAGTATGAAATCAGAGTCTAAAGCAGAATTAAAACCTACATCTCTTCCTGCAATTTTTTCATACTTATTTCTAGAGGACCAATCATTTTGAGATGATCCTGTTTGCTCTGTTACAAGCCTGGTGAAAAGTGTGAATGAGAACTGTGTTGGGGTTGAATAACTTACCAGAGAGAAAAAGCCAAAAGAAAGAAAATAAAAAATAAAGTTTTTAATGGGTTTCTGAACTTTCTGAAAGGCTGCAGACACAGCATCCTAGTTTTTGAGATCTATGCACTGATGAGTTTTCCCCTTTTTCTTTTGCTGTTAAAGTTCCTCATGCAGCCAAAATACAAGTGGTCCCTCGGCACTGATTTATATTATTTTTAGCGATGTGCAGGCAGCAACAGTTTTAAGCCCTCAAAGCCTAATAATATTTTTTCCTTTAAAGAAGAAAGAGAAAGAGAAGTGATCCTCCACAGCAGATCGGAGCAAGAGAAGGTGACTGATAAAAGTTGTGACTGGCAGATTGAGAACCATACCCTAATTAGATGGGAATTTGGCATTTGCATTGTGACTTCTGCCCTGGTAAAGCTCTTCTCTGACCAGAGAAAGGAATAAATTCAACACTTCTTAAAGCCATCGTGTTATAAAATCTGTCCAGCTCTGTGAGAAGCCTCAAATTAAAATTATTCTAAATTCAAACTCTGAAAATAGCATGTTCTGAAAATAGTTAATTTTAAGGGTAAGATACTGGAATACGATTGAGGACACTTCAGTCTAATTACCAATTCTGTACCAAAATTTCAAGGTTACCATGGGCAAGATGCATAAATTCGGACATGTTCGTTGAATGGACATGTTCTTTTGCTTGTCTTGTTTCGTCACCAAAAAAACAACATTGGGAAAGGGCGTTCTCCTGGCATGCAAGTCCTGATCTCAGGCTCTTCTAAGGCATAAATAGCCAGAAGCAATTCAGTACTGGCATATCTTCATCAGAACACTGAGAGCAGAATCATCGGTACAGATTTAGTCATCTACAGTATTGGCATTTACATCTGAGATAGTCATCTAGGTCACCTTCACAACCCATGAGAAATAGTCAATTCTAGAGGATGATCCATTTAATTCAAATGTAGATGTCAGGAGAATCACTCTCTGGAATTGCCTATTTCTCTCCACTGTCTGTCTATAGAGTTTAGGCAATTAGGTCAGATGTGTATTAATTACACACATTTATCCATGAATCCCAAGTTGTGACACCCTACAGAAGACACCCTCCTCAAAACATCTAAACTTTCCATGGTTGGGTTTGTGGTTAGTTCTCAAAGGTGGGATTCTAGTGACCTATGTGAACTCCCTTCAGATCTCAGTTTTTGCCATGATCTAGTAGAGCTCAGAGGGTTAGAGTAGGGGTGAGTGCTGACAAAAGAAGGAATAGGTTTACAGAGCCTTTTAGGCAAACACTTTTGATGTCTTACATAGGTTGAAGAAAAGCAATACTCACCTACCTCCAAATGTGAGCAATTCTGTCTGCAAGGGAAGTAATGCAGTTTGATTTGTGAAATCTTTTTTCAAGTGTCAGCGATGGTGAACTGCCTGCTAAGACATCCCTTTCATGAAGTTGGGTGGTAAAAGAAACACCATTTCCTCTACTCTGGATCCTGATTTCACAAAGCTGATCAGAACTTTATGTTTAATTGCATCTGTTCAACAACCTGAAAGGTCACAGATGGGGACAAGGCAGGAAGGAAGACTAAAAGGCACTGAGAAGAAGACTACTTAAGAAGATGAACTGGAAGAAAGAAAAAATAAAATGAAAGGCAAAGAACATAAAGAAAATGAACAACCCAGCCTGGAAACCACCCCACTGCCACAAAGGAAGCCATTCATTTACATTCGCAAGAAACGCAACAGCAGCTGGAGGTGTCTGGGCACTGCCATTCCACAGATGATGTCAGGCCTGCGGAAGATTTTTCAATTAATCTCTCTTGACCCTGTGCCTTGAACCCTCATTCCTATTTTTAACAACCCCATTCTGTTGAATGACCTTGGGACCTAGTGACCAATAATGCCCATTTAAGTAACTGCGGGGGTGTCGGTAAGTATGCAAGGAGAATTTGCAAAGGGCTCATTATGTAAAGAGTTAGTTACCACAAAGAAGGACTCTCTCTCTCTCTCTCATTCTTGCCTGTAGGCTAGTGGTTGGGGACCTTAAACAGAGACTCAGTCGCACTAAACACACAAGAAATGCCCTAAAAAGGCCATTCTGCATGTAGATGGCTATAGAACTTGGAGAAAAGAAGAAAGGTCATATGAACGTATACCAATCAAACCCATCAGCATCAGGAAGAAAACCATCAAAAACTTCATATTCCTTCTTTCCACTAAAATATCAGATAGAAAAGAATTGCAACTAAAACAAGGAAAAGAAGCACCAGATCTCGTTTTACAGCACAGTGTAGAAACTAACCTAGTCCTGTTAATCATTTTGAAAGACTAACTCTGGAAGGATTTGGCTTCAAGTTCATGTATGTACATTAAATGTATAGAATGATTTTTTTTAGTCATAAGATAATAAAATGCACTAATCCACTTTGTCTCACCAGTGCTACAGAACACAGTTTTGTGCCCACAAGATACATGCTTGAAAACATCCTGGTATAGGTACAGCAATAAGCCTTGGATGCAAACTTAGGTTTTATTCCAGTATGAAAATATGTGTTATACCCTTCCAAGCATTGTAGGGTTATGAACATGTTTTCTTTCCTGTCTTTAGTACATGTGTTTGGCAGGCTGAAAAATAGTGTCTCTCTGTTTTCTTTGGAGAATAAAAAAAGGGGGAAGTTACCTTCTGTTGAATGGTGACATGATGACAACATGGGAATGAAAACACAATGTACTGTGATTCTATGTAAACCTCTCTGTACTCCTCTGCTGATGGAACGACAACCATCTTGGACCTCACTCTAGTTTTCAACCATCTATCCTTTCACAAAATGCTCTGGATCAGAGAGAGGGAATGACAAGAGATAAGGGCAAGGCTTAAAGAAGAATGAATGATAAACCTGGTAGACTGGATTGGATTTAGAGATACCCACTGCAAGGAAAAGGAGAATTTTCTTTGTAGTGTTCCCATTCTTGGAGTTTTGTAGGTAAGAGCTGAAGAACAGGTAAGAGGATTTATAGGAGTTGTTGGTGATGTTGGATTAATGCTATTAATCAGAAGGTAAAAACTGTCATCCTGGGTCAGACTAAAAGTCTGTAACAAAATAACCTGTTTCTGACAGTGACCTGTAACAGATGTTTGGGGAAAGTGTATAAACCCATGGCACTTACAGAGTGATCTTTCCCCTGGCTGTACTCTCGTGTCTGAAATCAGCAGTTTAGAAACTTCCTGGGTTTTCATTTCTCAGACTTGCAGAAGTTTTGTGTGTAAAACATTACAGAATCCAGCAGTGAAATCAGGCATTGCTGATGTGTACTGCTGGAAGCCATTCTCCATCTCAAGAATGAAAGAACAGTTTGATAATGTTACTCCAAACAGGCTTTAGTCCTTGACTAAAACCACCACTGGCATATAGCGAGAGCCTGTTATTTTTATTCCGGGGTGCCATTTAAGCTCCAGGACTGTCAGATCTTACCAAAATGCATGAACCTACCAACATGTATAAACCCAGTGAGTTACATGCTGAAGGGACACAGGAAGATTTCAAAGCTCCCTTCTCTGCGAGTTCATAAATTATGATAAACCTGTTCACCCAGGATCTCTCGAAAAACTCTTCTCTATGTAATGTCCTTGTACCACTCTTGCTGGGTCATCGGCTAGCAAGGCGGCCAACACACTCTGCCCCAGTAGCGTTACACAAAACTGATCCTAAGCAGTGATCAAAGAAAAGCAGAAGGGCAAAGCACCAGCAGAACAAAGAAGATAAGGACCACAGAAATCCATCAAATTTTAAAATGCATTGGATGCACTAACGTCTCAGAGGAGACTCAGATAAGGACGAAAGTAGCTCTTCTTACATATTCCTTCAAGGCTGAACTTTGACGCACAGACTTACTTACTCTCCAACAGGTTTGTTCACCTCTTTGTTAATTCAAGAGCCTTTTCCTTGTAATGGAGAGATTTAATTTTGCTGACCTCTGTTGATGATTAAAAAATAAGAACTAAAATCGAAGTGCTGCTGTGTGTGTTTCTCTACCGATCATACAAATCTCACTTGCCTCTGTTAGCTCCTATCACTCTAATTTCATCTAAGACAGACCTTCTGTGTGTGCCTCTAAAACAATCTTGTCACTGCTGTGTTCAGGCCTTGTTTCTATATTCCATATTTCCTGACATCAGGTAAAACCTCCCTTTTTTTCTTGTCTATTCCCATTAGTTTCTATTATAGTTGTTTTCTTTCCTTATACCTTTTAATTCCCCTTTTTCTCTAATTCGCTGTCTCTGTACTGGTATTGTTTAACTCTCAGGAAGTATTTTGGGACATGCTTGATTGAAAAAGATAGAGAAGATTAAATTCAAACCGTTCTATATTTTTACCTTCATTCTTCCGCTTTCCCCTACCAGTATAATATCTGTAATAACTGAAGTATTTATATATTTAGTGTTTTCACAACATTTTTTTCAGTCAAAATATTCTAAATTCATTGGTTTAAAACTAAGAAGTAGTAACATATGTGATGGATCTAAAAAGGATTCTAGATTTCTTCATTAAAACATGCTGTATTATTTTAATTGTATTATTTATATAACACTCCTCATGTTTTCTGGAATTTTAAAATAAATTCATGTTACAGTTATAACTTCTCTTTGATGTTATGTGGAATGCCTAAAGTATTTTGGGCTTTTATTTCTTTCTTTTCAAGAAGCATTTGAGACATTGACTTATTTACAGAGACGGAATTTTCAGGGGGAAACGATTAGATATGAGGCTTTGGTCATTACAAATTTAACCCCCAGATAATCCTCATTCTCCTTAACTGAAAACTTGAATCAAATGGATTTTACTTCCTTTTTATTCTGTACATGGAATGGTAGGTTTTTTTCCCCTCCTTAGAAAGCTGTGCAGCATGTCAGGGTGTTAGAATTAGATGGTATTTAAGGTCCCTTCCAACTCAAACCATTCTATGATTCCATGACTCTACAGCAACCCTGAGGGGAAAAAAAAAAAAGAGAAAATCAGCCTTCCACCTGGAGTTTTGACTCATATTCTCTTTCCTTCAAGTCTGACTTATTTGCGAAAACTTCTAATAAACATGAATCTGACAGTCAGCCTAATACGCTGGAATCAAAAGCTATTATTGACTTTACCATATTGATCAATGGTGGCCCAAGCCCCGTAATAGATTACGGTGTTTCTCTCTAAACTCAACTGCTCAACTGTTCGCTCTCTGCATTAAATGAATGCTCCTCTGTCAGGAAGTGTTAAAATGACCTGGTTCAGAGCCTCTTGCTCCAGGCCTTGCCCTTCCATGGATTGGGTACATGATGCACTTCCAGAGCCACGTAAACACTGAAGCAGCAGGTTGCTACTTCTTTTTGGAGGTGTGTTTCATGTGGTACTTTGCTACTGGATCAAACCCCTGTTTTGTCCACTCTTAGCAATGCACCCATCCCATTTCTCATGGTACATGTCACCAGCATCCATACTGCTGTGGGCTCCACTGTGGGCTGTATCCTCATCGTTTAGACTGGGTATTGAGCCACAGGGAGGCTTATTGGCCTCTCACACAGAAAGCTCATGCCTAAGAGGGAGTTTGAAGCCACTTCTTTCATGTCAGCAGCAGGCGTACGAAATGTTGACTAGCTCCTCTCTCCATATGTTCCTTAAACCAACCTTCTACTCCCAGCTCTAAGCTCCAAGAGTGTCGCTAGGTGAAGATAATCTTCCTCTGCTTGAGGAGTATGGTAGGATGACTTTTCCATCAGTCTGAGCTCATAGGAACACGGAAAAGGAATATCTTATGCCTAAAGGTGAGTTACACTTCATCAGACTGCGCAGTCATGGTCTTCTCTGTGCCATCTGGAGGTGATAACTGCAATAAGTCCGGAACAACACCAACCTCCTCCAATAAGCAACAACAGCAACTAACTGGAAGGCAGTCCCCATATTTTGTGCTGTTGTGGGATGGCATTTTAGGCCTATGATCAATTCGGCTAAGGTCCTAGTGGAAGCAATGTTTCATGAGGGATTCAGAAAACACAGGCAATTTTGCTATTTCTACAGCTGCCCCTTCTCTTGAAGCCAAGAAAAAAGAAAAAAAAGGCAACCACTGCTCATGTCTTGTAAAAATATGCAATTCAGAAATACTTAAATGCAGAAATGTCTAAGGAAAATTTCTTCTTCTCTGAACAAAAAGATGTAATCGGTACTGAACAGCCAGTTTCAAAAGTGTTTCAATATTATCTTTTCACAGGAAAAAATTATACATAATGTTCAAGAAAAGTGAAATGAACACATAAATGCTGTTTTCAGTGACACCTTATATTTTTCCCAGATTGCTCTCCTAAGTTAGAATATTTCCACAGGATTTAATCAGAATAGAAGCAAAAAATTAAAGGAAGGCAGAGATGTTGAGTGATCCACTCAAGATAGGTCTTGATTTTTCAGTGAGACCCAAGCAGGTCAGGAGCAAGGTGTGTACAGGATCTACCCAGAGGAAAGCTAACACTGCTCTTCCCTGAGAGCAAGCCCAGAGCCAACATTTCCAGATCTATAAATAAACAGTCTTTCCTTCAAACTGGAAGAAAACAAAACTATGCTGTGAAGCAAACAACGGACACTGGTATTGAAATTAAAAGGATGTGGAGAACATGAGAGTTTTAGAACAGGTGGCATCAAACCCTTCCTGAGCAAGTCAAGGGCTCGGCGTCCCCAAAGCAACTCGGCAGAGAGCTCCCCAAAGCAATCTCTTACACAGTCTTCTGTAGTATGTAAATTTATTGAAATACAGTCCCCTTTGTCTACTGGGAGATGAGTGCGCTGTGATCCGTCCTCTCAACCCACACTGACACAGGCAGCTGACATAGTGGTTTTGAAGATTTCCCTTTTGTTTTTGCTGCCAGCTCGTGGGAGGGGGAGAGAAAGAGGAAGGGGAAAGAGGAGGGTGTAACGCGCCTGCAAGTGTGTGTAGGCAGGCCAAGAGAATCTGTGCCACTGAACACCCAGATGGCAGGAAAAATTCACCTTTTACTAACTGGATCAGCGGCAGATTTTTATAGCGTGTGGGTGGGAGAGAGGGCAGGGGCTGTGAGGAGGATGCAGAAAAAGCAGAGCATGTAAATGCACATATGTTTGCACCAGAAAGAGGGAAAGAAGGGCACACGGTGGATGAACAGGCTTCTCTCTGCATGTGTAGAGCTGTACAGGGGACAGAAGCTGAGTTACGGCTGTGTGCTTCAGGAGCAGAAGTCCAAACACCCCACAAACTTCTCCTCTGCCCTCCTGTGCAGAGGCACACAGGAGGTCTCCAGCTCCTGTTACCCTTGCAAGGTATGTTACAGGACAATTTCCTTCTCCCCAGATCCCTTGAAATGAACTTTGAAAATAGTAAAGGTTGTCTGTCTTGAGCTGTACTTTGTCTACACCCCTTGAGGAGACACAGTCCATGTGCAATCCAAGGCTCATTTGGATTCTATGACTTCATACTCCTGACCACGAGACTGTGCCCCTGCCTACGCCTCTTTGCAATCTGAATTCCTGGGTTTAGGAAGAAATAAGCCAGTGAAAATCTTTCAAACCTACTTTTCTGGGCTCCCATATATCTACGTTACTAAACTAAACAAGGCCATGGACTGTTCTTTGACCTTGCAAGCATGAAATCCTTGCACATGTGTAGTTAAACTTTCTACCTTCTCCCCAAAACTGAATGGACTGAGTCCCACTTGCCTGAAACAATCTGTGTCATCCCTTAGACTATACCTGGGGATGATGGCAGAGTGATAACAAGCATGGACACAAAACATAGCAAGAGGCATGCTAACAGCAAAATAGTATGGACAGACCCTTGCCACAGAATCACAGAATAGTTAAGGTTGGAAGGGAACTCTGAATGTCATCTTGTCCAACTCCTCTGCTCAAGCAGTGTCACCTTCTTGTCAGTGCTTGAGCCTGTACCCCTAATTCACCAGAGTACAGGGATCCTTAGGAAGTCCTAACTCTTTCATCTTCAGGGTTTGAATCACACAGTTTCCACTCATAGTTTCCATTTATCTGAGCTACCTGACATGCTGGATGGCTTGTGGTTCTTGTCACTCAAATACAACTCAGAGAGACAAGAACTTTGGCTGGAGCAGGTGAAGTTTGCTTTGACTGGGAACATATGGGATACACATAAACAGTTCCCCAAAGATGCAATTAAATACTTCTAAATATCCCACACTAATTGTGTGCCTGAACCAGTACTGATGCTCATCCTAAAGGTATCTGGAGATCCACGAAATTCTCTCTGTGATAGTAGGTGTAATGAAATGCATGGAAGATAGCTCAAGGCCATGACCATCTCACTTTGGGGGTATTTCTTAAAGATTTGTAATTGAGATCTGTTAAAAGACTGACTCCAGTGAGATCTGACTAGACTTGGGAAGATGTAAGCCTTTTGGTGGCTGAAAAAAAAAGGGAGAGAGGGATCATTTTAAGCTCGGTTGGAGTAAGTATGCAAAACTTCACAAAGAAAATCTGATAAAGAATGATCTTAGTCATCTTCAACAGGGACTGTGCTGTGATCTTACATCTCTGATGTCCTCAAGCTATGGGTCCTAGGTGTTGTGTTTCAAGATAGAATGGACCATTTTGATAATTATTTTGACTTTCTGGTAACAGAGTTTAAGTCAGTAAGTCTCAGACTGAAAAAGTGTCCTCTGTATCCCTCAATCAGCAGAACAAGCAGAACTCTGTGCACATAGAAATATTTTGCCCACTATCTGTTTTCTGATAACTATACAGGAAAAGACTGAAGTCTTCATTCTTGATTCAGCCTGAGCCACCAAAGAGATTCCCTGCACTGTGTTAACAGACAGGTATGTAAAAACAACTGGCACGTGCCATGGGGGAAATCTCTAACAACACCTCAACAGTGAGTATCAAGGCAAACCTTTTCCAGTGCCTTCAAGAGAAACCTGAAAGCAAATGAAAATGGGGAAAAATAATCCTCTCACGTCTCCCTCTCCGAAGGCAGCAGATGCTTTAAAATTCACCAGACAAGGTCTGCCTTGTAGCAGACAGTAGGGCGGAGAGGGTGGCTGCTCCTCTGCTCCCCAGGCCTGCTCCCAGGGATCTGCATGTGCAATTTTGGCATTTCCATAGATCTGTTTGATTGTTATGCAGATATTTGGTACAGGGAGCTGGGTTTGTTCCCTGACCTTCCCTCTGTGGGGGAAGGAGCCTTGTGCATGGCAAACAGCATGTCACACTGGCCATCCTTAATCCACCAACTGGCCAGTGACCAGGAACTGCTGCGAGCAGCTCTTCCAGCTACCTCCAGCAGTTTAATGGCCCACTTGTGTTACACAGAAATGTATTTCTCTGTCTGGAGATTACAAACGTGGGGTTTGACTCTCCACCCTCCCTCTAGCATTCTTTCCCTGACCCGGGGTGAGGTTATTCCCCACGAGAGGAGAAACCCTGCTGTAGAATTTGTTGTGTTAGAGGAAAGGGGCACCAGATGATCAGCATCAGTAATCAATGGTGAGAAACTCAATCCTTGTCCCAATTATGCTCCTGCTCATGTGAAATGAGAGCTGAGTATTTCCATCTCTGCTTATAATGAACCACACCTTAACAAGGGCCTGCTTCTAAGTCCTCTGAAGTCATCTCCCTGTCTTCAGGAGCTTCAGGCCCATAAGGAGTTATCTTCTTCATAGACAATAGAATGATTATTAGATGCACAAATCAGTGCAATGGCACTGACTTCTATGAAACCAGGTCAAAGTACATTAATGGAGAACTATTTCAGGAGCTTCTCTAACGAAGGAAGACAGTATTCCCTGCAAGAACACAACATGGCTGCAGCTTCTGGACAAGTTCTGTTGAGCCATTGCTGTATCTCCCAATACCTTCCATGAAGTATTTTGCACAGTTTTGATCTCAAAAGAACTACTTAAAATATATGTGAACTTTTATTTGCAGAGTGTTTATTTTCCTGTTTTTGGAAAAGGAAAATATAAAAAAAATTACACTACTGTAACAAAATAGGTTAAAGATTCCTTGGGTCAAAGGGACTTGTATATTGGTGGCAATACGCAAAGTCCACACCTCTAAGTACTTATTGTAATGAAAAAAAAAATATCTCTCAATAGTATATATAATGTTATATATATATATATATATATATACACACACATATATGTATATATAAAATCAACTACCCAGTCTGACTTCATTCAAGGTGCTGCAAGTGTCATTTACTGTGTATCTCTTTCCTTTCTCAGCACTTTAGGTGTTGTCACAGACACGCTAAATGGTCAGTCAAGGAAGCTCATTCTGAACAGGTCTCCTCCCTCACGATGTTTTCCCTGAACACTTGTGATTTTACCAACTCATACTC
Source organism: Corapipo altera (assembly GCF_003945725.1). Taxonomy (NCBI): domain Eukaryota; kingdom Metazoa; phylum Chordata; class Aves; order Passeriformes; family Pipridae; genus Corapipo; species Corapipo altera. The sequence goes on from NW_020884918.1 coordinate 995,311, forward strand.
TTAGGTGACAATGCATCATATAATGTAAAATTCTGTTGATATAGAGCAGATTTAATGAAAAATATATTTTACACTTTGCACTTCATCCCGAACTGGAAAGCAAAAGTCACTTTTTTCCCTAAATATAAGCATTGGGCCCCTCTGAGATACTCTGACACCCAAACATTTGATATTTGAATTTGAGATAGTCTTCCCATTACAGATAAATCATTTTGAATGGATTGTCATTGGAACCAAGTATTTAAGATGATTATTTTAAGGACAGACAGGCTACTCATTCCCTCCGCTGACCCTAGAAGGGGTGTTGATAATCAGCTCAGATGTAAATATCTGTCTTTTAGACATTTAAACAAACCCTGTTCCTGAAACTCAGCTTGAGTGGGGAAGTGGAAAAGGCTTTGTTTGTACTGCAGACTTCTGTGGGCAACACTACAAGTAGAAGATCCCTGATCCCTACTGTGACGCAGGTGAAGCTACTCCTGCCAGTTTAGGAGCTCACTGAGCTCATGTAGGGAGTCTTTAGTCGTCCCCATACTCTGAAGAGATTTACTGTTGCATCTGTGTTTGTGCCAAGAAAACTTATCCTAGTTTCTGAGTTGTGTAAAAGCTCATACCATGGATAAGATTGAGCTGGCATTATCAGAACTAAAAACAAGAATGTATCACCAGAATATTTTAATATCTCTCTGAATACACTGACTTTAAATGCAGATTTAAGCCAGATTCACCAGAATCTGAGCTGCCACACAACACGGGATGGGTTCGACAGAAAACTGCGTCCAGTTTCATGTGAAACTAACCAGAAGAAAAAAAACCAAACCACAAAACCATCAAACCAAGATAACAACAACAAAAACAACAACAACAAAAAGAAAGAGCTGACTTAAAAATTTGGAAGGGAAAGTATCAAACAAAGCAAAACAGCTGTGCTGCAAATAACACTAGTGTTTTTTGTTTTCATGAAGAAAGATCCCTTCAACAAAACAAAATTTAAAAAAAGTATGTTTGCCTGTATCGTTATTCAAGACGAATTCCCAGATTCTCTGAGTACATGGATAACACTCTTCATTTGGGTTTTAAACCACAGGAGTATCCTACTGTGGACAATGGCAGTATGTAGGAGATTGTGTAGTGAAGGAATAACCTGAGTCCTGCCTTACAGCTTTACTATCCAGCTGATTTCCCCAGGCACTGATGCAAACATCTGGGCATTCATGTGCATGTTGACATTTATTTCTTTATTTTTTAATGCCATGGGGAATTGAGGATTAGGTTTGTTATTTCCACTAACCAGGTATTAAAATACCTTGAGCTGATCACGCCCTTTCTGAGTTTTGACTCAAAATCACTAGGTAGAGGGAGGATGACACAGCCCTAGGAAATAGTAAGAGAGATTAATGCAAGCCACAGCGGCAGCACAAACAGCACCCAGATGTAATGCACCGAGTAAACAACTTTTCTTTTTCCTTCCTTTCACATCGTGGTAGACGAGCCACCAGAGGGAGTCCAAGAGATCTCCAAGAACTGCAGGATAAACAGATCAGCTTTTGGCAAAATGAGGGTAATTTAGCATTTTCTACCGGGGGCTGCAGAGTTCAAACCAATGTGAGCTACTTTAGGTCACTGCAAAATCTTCATCGCGGCAAGATTTCTCAGAAAAGCTAAATCAGACTTAATTTACAGTTTAACTTTTCCAAGAAAACAAAGGGAATAAAGAAGCAAGTTGATATTTTTAGTATTATTGTTGATGATAAAAATGTATTTCTAATTAAATAATATTATGTGTTTCTAGATCAATGGAATGAAAAAGAAGGTCAGGTGACCGGAATACAAAGGGCAAATGGTGCCTTATCTCTGCCACTGTACACTTGCTCATGTGTATGGAAATACAGATATTTAAATACAAGAACGTTGTGTACTGTTCAGTCTTACTGCTTGGTAGCAGGGGATGAGACACGAGGTTTCACGCTTCCTTTCAACTTCCAGTCTGACTGCAATGATGGAGGAGGAAACCAGCTCTCCCAGGGGACTAGAAAGGGGTGAAGCACATCACAGGCTGCTGTTTATAGCTGTGATGGATAAATAACGGGCTTAGGGACATGGTTTTGTGGTGGACTTGGAAGTGCTGTGTTAATGGTTGAGCTTGATCTTAAAAAGGTCTTTTCCAACCTAAATGATTCTACAGTAATATGTCAGGTTAGTGAGACAGTACCACTGTGGAATTAACTCATTTCCCTCCTTGTAAGGTAGGGCAAGGAATAACACTGGTAGGCCAGAATTATTCACATGCCAAAAAACCAGGGTTGTACTCTGTTACAGATATTATGCGGAAAAAGTCACCACATAAATGTCGGGAAGAACATCTTACTCAGATCCTACTCCTCTTCTCTGGTCTCAGTTGGGACTATCACCTTAATGTCCAAAAGTTGAGCATTTTTCTTCAACATGGAGCTACAAAAGTCTTGCTTTTACCTTCCTTCTAGAGACTGTTGGCTGGAGAGCCAAAAAGTTCCTTTTTATCCAACCTGTCTTTTGTCCTACAGTAGTGAAATCCTACAAGACTGGTCTGAAAACAGATGGGTTTCTGCAGAGTATTGACATTTTCAGGAGGAAATGCTTGTATATGTGGAGGAGGAAGGGATTCATATATTCCTGGGTAATATGGGGCAGATTGTGTTTGCAATATCATGCTGGTAGTGGTAGCTGAGCTGTTCTGTACAAGAAAATATAGTCAAAATAGGTGAGGCAAGGGAAAGGTGAAAGAGGAGCTAAGAGATGTGACTGTGGCTATAGAGTGGACTAGTGGCAGAGAACACCCTCATCCACTACACTAAAAAGACTGTTCCTTCACCATATTTGAATTTTCCACTTCTCCCATGGCTGTATTGGATTGAATATGATATTTCTACAGGCCTCTATAGAAGAGTAAAGAGCTGAGATATTAAAAATAAATGGTGAGATGCTCAGGACAGTGATTTGTCAAGGAAATCGGGCTAAAGTTGGAGATGAATGGCTCAAGTGACACCTCCTGGGCCAAAATCCATCCAAAGTCTGTGAGGTGAGACTTGAAAAAGAAGCTTGACCTCTTCCTCCTATGCAAGGAGTGTGAGATAACATTCCCTGTCAAGCTGTCTGTTCTCTGGATCAGCAGATTAGTTGGAATGATTAGAAGAAAAGAAAGGATATTTTCCACTCATTTATTTACAAATTGTACCTAATGAATTATTGATCAGGCGAGTAGACCTCTGCACAGCCTTCTAGGAATCTGTCCTTTCCAAGTCACACTCGTGGCCCCCTGGCCCAGTAGGGCAAGTGGAGATGTTTCAGCCCTCACACTAATGGGGTATTTGGCTGCAGAGGACACTGTTGTTTTTCTACAGCTTTTTTCAGTGCAAAATGAATCTCATTAATTTAACTGAAAAGCAACAGAAATGGGGACAAAAAAAGCCAAAGCTATGCATCTGTATGAGATAAAATGTTATAACCATCACTCTAAATCAGAAAAATAATTTCCCTGTTGTTGAAGTAGGTGAAGGATAAACACAAGATTCAAAGCCAAGAGATTTGAGCTCCTTCCTTGTCTCTGCCACTGAAACACTGAGCAGATCACTGGCTGTATTAGCCAACGTAACTACCTGTCAACAATAAGAGTGCACAACCTGTGCAGGTCTCATCCATGGCTCTCTTCACAGCCACTGGACATGGAACCAAGAGCCACACCAGCCTGGAGTTTAATTTATCCAACTAAACACTGGTGTCTGCTCAAGGCCAGTGTGAGTCATGCCCTAAAACTCACCATCTGTCCTTCTCACCTCTCCATTATCTGTGAAGGGAAATGAGGAATAGAAGCCTACACTGTATGGACCTAATCTACCTTGATCAAGTGAACACCACCACTGATTAATCTGTGTCCCAGTATTTCTTGTTCTTGTCTGTTTTGTCTCTGCGTGTGTGAGTGTAAACCCTAGGCCTTATTGTCACATACGTGCAGGTTAACACAATACACTTTTATCTGCACCCTTTTGTTTCAATACTTCTTTGAGAAAGAGATGAACTAAAAATATAGGCATCAGAATATGGATCCTGGATAATAATGTGGTCTTGGATTCCACTGTACACAATACAGTGAGGCCCCAGTTTTCATGGTTGCCCCTTATCCTGCACTCTCAGACAGCAACAGCTTGAGCTGTTCCATGCAAGACCTTTCACCAGCGCAGGGCAACATCAAGGTATTGAATTTAATGGCAATAATTTAAATTGTATGGTTGAATATCTGTTTCTAATCTAAACAGCAAACATTTATGCTTCATGTAACCTCAGCTTTATTTTTTTCAAGGGAAAATAATAACTTTTTATTTATTATTATTGGGCTTTTGCATAGCTGGCAAGAAGGTTAGAGTCAGTCTCTTTCTCTCTCCTCCTCTCTGAATACCAGCTGTTCTTCATGAGGGGATATATGAGCAGTTTTATACAGTTTTAATATCCACCAGAAATTACATCTCACTGCCTTTAGGGACTGAACCTTTAAAATTCAATTTCAAATAAATATAATTATAAAATAAGGCAGAGAAAAAAAGGGCAAGAGAGGGAAAGAGAGTATCAAAATTCAGTTCCTTGCTATAAGAGCTTCAGGGCACAGCCAGTGGGGCTGTGTTCTTTAGCAACAGTAAGAAAAATGGCCTGGGGCTCTGAGATTAGCATGTTGATGTTTTGGTCACCTCTCTCTCTCTATGAAGCCAGAGATGGCAAAATCCCATGCTGCAAAGAAGGAAGGGGAGCAGGAGATTTGCAGAGGAAGTTTTCATATCTTCCCCAAATCTGGCATGATTGGAGAAATATTGAAAGAGAAGAGAATGAAAACAAAACATGAAACAGCTGAAAGAAAGAAAGGAGGACTGCTGAAGTATCATCTCAGGTTCTTTCCACAGAAAAGATACCTACCTCCAAACAAAGTAGGGTCTCCGAGAACACAGCTGTAATTCTGGCAGAAAAAAACCAACCAAACTACAAGCACTAAAAAATCAACCATTCCAAGACCAACATTGCGGCTTGTTAATTTCCCTCAAAATATGACAGGGAGTAGATCATCTTGTTTTTAAAATGTAAGACTAGTGTAACTGTGTGGACATATCAGTCCTCAGAGAAGCATTGAATTTTACTTGAATGTGCAGTGTTTCTAACAAAGGTATTATTTTTAACTGCAGCAGACTTCACATTAACATTAAATTAAGAAAGTCCTTTCTTACAGGTCTGGATAGACCTGACCTGATAGGTGTTTCTTCTGCTTAGTGAAGCAAAGGAAAACAAAACATATTTAGCATTTAGCAGCAGTGGTCTGCTATTTATTGCTAGTAATACATAACATAGTGCTGTAACAACTGTTGGGACCCCAGTCAATGCTCATCCTGAGTATAACAGGCTGTGTTAGCAGGAGAAACAGATGCTCAGAAAGTGCAGGTAGGTGAGGGAGAGGTTGTAGGATAGGACTTTGTTCCCTTGTCCCTCAGATTATCCTGAATCCAGGGAGCACAAACATATTGAAAAAATCATTTCAAATCTGAGGATGGCCTGGTTGCAATTATGGCTCACCAGTTTGGTTGGAAATATCACTGGTTCTATTGGATTGATGAACAAATTCATGTTCATTGGCAAAAATAAATACAAAGGAGTGGCTTAGAAAGAAGAGGAGGTACTTGCACCCTCCACACTGGCAACAGATGCTCAAGGCACTCAGCAATTTGCAAGACAACTTTTGCATGTAGGTGCCCAATTCCATGCCTGGTACCCCTCCCCCGTGTGCTCCCTCTGCCTCGCTTCCTGGGAGGGATCTACTCTGCCCCAAAGAGAACATTAACACTTCAGAAAAGATGCACATAGTGTAAGGCATATGATCATAGGCTGTTTGGACCATGTGTAGGCTGGGCTCCAGGAGCTTATTTCTGATTTTCTGAACTAAATCTAAGAATGTATGTCCTCTGGAAATCAAGGGAAAGAAGACATTATGGGAAGAAATTTCATTGACAATTCTCAAAGTTTAGGCCAATCAAATGACATAGTTGTGAAAGACTGAGCATCCCTGAGGATTTCTGAGAACTCGAAAAGTACCTAAAAAGAGGGAAACAGGTTTACTAGTCACAAGTGGAATTAGTAAACTAGAAAATAAACTGAAAAGACCAAACACTTCTTCGGGTCACAAATCTCACGAAGTTGCTCAGAGGCCCAGGTCTTGCCTGGAGCAGATTTTGTTACAAGTTCTGTTCTGGGACCCAGTGATCCCAGGAAACCTTTTTCCTTTTCTGTAGCAGTTTTGTCAGTCGCTGCTGGGACTTCAGTGGAAATCCTTGGAAGTAGATTTCCTCTACAGCCTTTCCACATCACGCTCCGATGACCAACTTTGCTCAGTACAATCTGCCCAACCGCAGCAGGACACAGTCACAAATCAGTCGGCACTTAGGGAGCCCCTTCACTTTTATCTCACCTTGCTCTCCGTCTGCTCCCTTCCCAGGCCTTGTCCTTTCTTACACAAGTTGTGTATCATCAGATAAGCAAGTAAATATCATTTCGGAGAGCTGCCCCCTCTCGCCATGCATCTGAATGAGCACCAGGTTTGCAGTTATTTGTTTAGCCACTGAGCTGAACAAATTAGATTAACACAACACATGCAGCGAGGGGAGGAGGACACGAGGAGGGGGGGCCCTTCTGACAGAGGCAGGAAAGATGCTGGGGAAGTGCTGTTGTCATGGCAATTAACCCTGTCTTGGAAACGGTGTCCTTCGTTCCCCCAGAAAATCTACTAGGTGATTCCCCTTTCTTCTCCTTTCTGTGTGCTGCAGAACTGGGGCAGAGCTGCACAGGATCAAAGCTGTGCTTCAGAGCTCGGGAGGTTGTGACAGTTGCGGTTGTGTGAGGAGAGATGTGTGGGAGAAACTTCCTTCTGCTAAATTCGGTGACACACTGTTAACAAGACAATACAACAGCAGGGTTGGTTGCTGTTTTCTCTCCCTTTCTCTATTTTTTTTACAGCCCAATGAGACCTTTCATTGTATTTCAAATGTGTTTCTTTTAAAGCTGTTGTGAAGATTCCCTCCTACTGTTTCCACTGCTCTTCCTCTTCTTTCACTGCAGCTGATAAGCATCTCACTCTATCGCGTCCTGTTTTATACACAGCATGGGGTTGTGGCAAAACAGCTTGCTCTTCCCCCTTTGAGATGGGCATCTCAGAAGAAGTCCACTCTTACACAGCCAACTAGTCACCCACATCTCTAATTTCAGGGAAACTTGGCATGTTCTTAACCCACGGAGCTGGAAAACAGGGCAAAACTTTTCCAAGGCATACTCTCTGTTGGTGTAAATCAGTACAGCTCCTCTGAGGTCAAAAGGCTTGCTGTCAAGAAGGACTAGATTAAAGTGTGGGTACATGAGAAAAGTTGTTATCTGTGTTTTATAGATGGCACAGAGTCAGAAAAGGGTGATTTACATGGAATCACTGCCCTGGGAGCAACCAGAAATTTCCTGCAATGTAAACCAGCAAGTCAAACACAGAACCTCTCTGGTATGAAGCAGCAGTGACCATCTTTAAAACATTGCTCTGGATAGCCCAGAGACTGGTACATTTTCCGAGTGGAAATTACCAAAAAGACCATAGGGAAATTGAATTTGTCAAAAGATAACTTTGCCTGTGTTCTACAACTTTGACTTGGAGCTGGTATTTTTTTCAACTCTGCCCCTCTCATTGAAAGGTCTGGAAGCAGTGACCTCTCACTGTTGGAGACACAGCACTGAATTGTGATCTTCTGTTTCTGAGATAAACTCCTCTGCAAAGGGGGGAAAAGTGCACCCAGTGTGTGAGAACATCTCAGTGATTCCTCGTCCACCACAGAAAAAAAACAGGCAAGTGCTTAAGTAATTGGAAATGGGATGAATCTAATTGCAAGAAAAGCTTTACTAGATTAATCAATTTAATGTCACCTCTGATAATTCTTGAAGCAATTCCATGTAGATAATCAGGATGTATTGATAATCCAAACTAATCAAGAGCTGTGGAGTGATGGAAAAGACTTTTTCTTCAGCATACTATGGTTACAAAAAGACACATGGAAGACTAAAACAAGAATTTTTTTTTCCTTTCTTTTTTCTTTTTCTTTTTTCCTTTTAACGAAATCTGTCTCTAGAAAATTTTAGTCTGGTAGAAAAGAATTCAAATAACTCTGTTTATCTAAGCAAACTGGAAAAGGCCTGTTCTTTTTCAGGATATTCACAGATTCTCTAGTATTTTCAAGTAGTCTTCAAACTGAAACAGGGAACTGCAGCCACCAGGAATTAACTGGCACCAATAACGTTCACAGCAAGAATTCTCTGCTTCTCAGTGGAAACTTGCAAGAAGGGCTGGTGGGTGTCCAGGCAAAAGGCTGAGCTCAGTTAGAAAAAACTTGTGAGGTTTATCAGTTAGAAAGCATTGAATCTGCCCCTGTATGTGGTAACAATGACCAAAACGAAGCTCTGGAGTCAGTAAAAAAAACAGTCTTGGAGGAATCTATGAGCTTTTAGACACTGTGACTGAGCAAGTTATGGTTCATACCAGGTTTAGAAGGGATAATGCATGTATGAGCAGCGGCAGAAAAAGCAGGGTGAAGGCAACCATTTCTCAGTGCTCTCCCTGCTGCAGGTGTAAAGGAGGGTGTTAGATGGGATGTCAGAGAATACAAAGCCAAGAGTTAACTAGTTTGTTTGCTGCTTACAAGACTGAATGGTCCTTAGAGGCACTGCTATCTAAAGAGGCTTCCAGCTCCTAAATGGCATTGCAGAGGGAGGTTCCTGAACCACTATGTTTATATACAGAAAATTATACGTCCTCCTGCCCAGAAAGGTGCTTCATGGCTTCTGCTGTGGCCAGAGAAGAGAGCTGACAATGAGAGGAGAGATGCTTATTATAGGGCTGACATCTCCCTGTTTTTAACATTTAACAGCTGAGATCACTTTGTAGATTCCTCAGGGCAGTGGGAAACAGAGCTGATGTGGACCTTTTGGTGAGGGATTTTTTTTATTTAAAAATAATTCTGATTTTTTAATTTGCTTTTCTACTGTCCCATCTTAACATTCAAAGAAACCAATTTCCTAAAATGTGAACCCCCCCCCATGCTAAATATACTGGATTTCCCAGGGTGTAATTCCTCTTAGCCAAATTCAGCAGAAATCCCTGCACTTTTCCATAACCCAGTAGGCTGCCATAATCTGCTGCAGTATAGCAAGAGAGAGAATGTAACTGATGTTTAAGGCAGGCATCTGGAGAACCAGACTCCTAGGTTTTGTCTCTGCTTCCATCAACAACATGGCAGCATCGTTTTCATTAAATCTCTTAGGACAGAACTTTCAAAAGCAGAGTGTTTAAGCTCGGACACCTCCATAGGTCTTCTGAGGTCTGCAATCATCGAACCTAAGGCCTTTCGGTGGCCTTTGAGTGTCAAACCATGAATAAAAGCATTTATGCCACGCCTCTAATATGATATCTAGGCAGCTCTGTCATTCCTAATTCTAAAGAGAGGTTAAAAGTATGAATCCCCAAAAGGCTACTCCTGGGAGCTGAGAGAGTTGCAAGGGGCTCTGGAGGAAGTGCCAAGAGGTCTGAGAAGTCAACATCCCACCCTTCCTTTGCACCTTCTGGGAGTAAAACTCACTCCCGTAGAGAGAATGTCCAAAACAAAGTTTTTACAGCCCTTAATTTGTGCTGGATGCTCCTCAGCAATGCTATTCCAGATGCCAAAGGCCAGCTGCAAACTCCAGAGCAAGAGCTAAAATCAATTTGCAGCCAAAGTAAAAATGCCTGGATAGCTGTCCCTGGCTCCTTTGCTTCCCAGTAAAGCCATGAAATAAGCTACTGCCTTTGGTTACATGGCTAATTTCAGAAATGAAAAGACCAGTAGCAATAAGGGCATCTCTGGCTACATATTGTGGAGCTTGAGAAAGAAGATGCCAGTAGCCTTTGCAATCCAAGCTGCCATATACCCTCTTGGAAGCAATTTCCTTCCAGTTTTTAGAGAAAATATAATAGGGCTACTTCTGTGGAAGAAATTCAATTTTAAAACATATATTCAGGTGACTGAAGAAGGGCTTAGATAAACTAGAGTGAATATTGCTGAGGGGCAAAGGAAAGAGACAGAGATTATAAAAACAATGTCAAAATCAGAGGCATCCAGAGAAGGATCTGCAAGATGAAAATATTTCCCATTATGACATAAATAAAACTGCACTTCTCTGTATCTCGAAGATGGGCATTTTATTTTCCTCTCTCTCTCTCAGATTTATAGCAAAACAAAAAAAAAAGGAAACTTTGCTTTCACAGTTGACTAGAACAGTTGAAATCCTCTGACTGTGCTAAATCCAACAAGAGCAAAGCCTGATCACCAGTGCAACATCTGCCATTTGACAGAGGCTTCTCAGAGACCTCGAACACCAGGAGCCTGCTCTCCTGCTAAGTGAACTGTTACTTTTCATGTTCGCTGTTCCTGCCGTTCCTCTGTCGTTTTAGGCTGAAGAGGACTGGTCTTATACACTTCAAGGAAGAAGGTGAAAATCTGGGGGATGTTTTCTTGTATGTACTGGTTTGTGGTTTTTTAGGTGTGGGTTCTTCTTTTTTTTTGTTTTGTTTTGTTTGTTTGTTTGTTTTAATATTGATAAACTAGAGCTATGCCTGGCATCCAGGCATCTAATATTCCTCCAAGGTGAGTTCATCCTTGTGCTGAGCACCAGCAGAAGGCTGGTATGTTGAGGACATTCCCCATCAATTAGTTGATGAGCAGGACATGGCAGGACAGCAATGGGTTTCTGCACCAAGCCTGTATGTACCCACACTGCTGATTAGGCAGGAGCAATAACACCCTCCGTGTCTGAAAAGTGACTGCTGTCCAATGCCATTATTTTCCTCTAACAATAAATAAACTTAAATAAATAATAAACAATAAATAAATGTAAACGGTGCTTTTCCCTACATGGTAGCCTAGATCTTGTCTTGGTATTGCCTTTTCAGGACTGTTCCTTGATGTCCCTGCAGGAAGTTAGACATCAGTTGGTACTTTGTACCCCAACAGGACATCTTTGGAGACTCGAAATTCCACCTACCCTTTGTAGATACAAAACAAAACATGAGAACCTGCCTGAGTTGCTCTATGGAGTTACACTGTCAAACTATACTTTGCTCTTTAGTGTACTAAAATCCAAACACATCTGTACCGAAATATCCCCTTATTTTACAAACAGAACAAATATAAAGGAGGAAGTGTGATATAGGGGGATCAGACCTCCCAAATCTCAGGTTAGTACCTTAAGTGCAAAACAATTTAACCCTCAAGGGTGTTTTGGCATTTTCATGGAGAAAAGCTCTCGGAACTTGATTTGGAATAGTAAATGCCTAAATTAAGTCAACTATGATTCAAATACATGGCACAACAGAGACAAAAGCTCACCCAGCTATGTCCTCCATCAGTAGAAGGAATGCCAATTCATGTGAAGAAACACACACACACAGAGATTACATATCTCGTCATAGTCTCAGTCATTCATAGTAAATCTGGATATACAGAGCTGTAGACTGGATGGATCCTCTATTATGACTGCTTCTTGGATTGGCAGAGGAAATACTGTAATTCCTTAAAGGCTAGGCCAGTGAGAAGGCAGCCCTGGCACTCCACTGTATTTAAAATGCTCATGTTAGCTCAAATTCTGAAATTAATAACACTGCATATTTTTGGCTGAAGTTAAATTGATCCATAATGATTTGTGCCTCTCTCCTGCCTAGTAACTTTTCATTAGACAAACAGATGTATTAATAATACTTTGGTTTGGCTTTAGCTTCTCCTAACCAACCACACTCAAAGTCTTTGTGCTGGTGGATGGCAATGGCTAAGAAAATTATTTCTTTCTGTTGCATGTGGAAACCTTTTAGCTAAAAAAGACTTGGTTACTATCACACCAGGCTTCCTTGCACTCATAGTTCCCTCTGTATAATTCATTAACTACTGTTTTTTCTTACAGGGAGTCTGTGACTCTGTGGTACATATTGGGTTATCTCTCCTTTACCCCACCTAAATTGCAAACAGTTGCCCCCAGCCCTAAGAATCATAGAAAAAAAACTTGTATGTGAATGGAAGAGCTTAAAATCTTGCATGCAAAAGATGTTGCTCTAATCCCTATGACCATCAGATGCCTGTTCAGGAATGGGATCAGAAAGTGCAATGGTTTGCCAAAAGACCAGAAACTCCAGGGTCCTAAAGGACTGGTAAAGCTGGGCTGTGGTTTACTCTGACATCTGAAGAGTTTCAGATAGTTATGGATCATGCTCTGCATTGACTATCTTTAGCATGACCATCTTTAGGACGGTCAGTCCCATTCGTGCTACACCAACACTTGACCAGGTGTCTCGCCCATTGTGCTTCAACTTTCCACTTCAAAATGAAGTTTTTCAAGTCTTCCCTGCTGAATTTGAAAGCTCTTTAGGGCAGTGCTCACCTCCTCCTAGATGTTTGAATAGTGCCTACGGTACTGGGGCTCTGATAATGGGTGTGTTGTCTCCAAACTACACCTTATTACAATTGTGAATCAAGGTCTTGTCAAAAACATACACCTATAATCAAAACAAACCAAAATAAGTACTCCTTTTGGGGATGATTTTTACCATATTATGAAATGGTGAACAAAGAAAATAAAATCCCAGGCTGACAGTTCTGAAGTGTTTTGAAGGAAAACACAAAGGGCGGAGAAAGGAAATGCATCCCTTGTCTCTTGCATTATTAGTTTCTGGAGATATTTCTCCTTTCCTTCTCTTCTTCTGGAAAAGTGGGAGTGGCAAGAGAGAGTGAGAGAGGTGGGGGGGAGGTAGGGGGGAAGGTATTATAAAGTGAGAATTTAACCCCATCAAGACCTCTTTATAATGCTTGCACAGCAAACCGTGTGTTGGCAGCAATAAAAATAAAGAAAGTAATTGTACCTCTGTTAAAATGACACGTCATGTTTTATAAGTGTATCAGGTATTTTCATTGAAAAATTATATTTCAGCAAAAGAAAAGCACAAGACATCTCATCAATGTTTGCAACACTTCTATCCCAAACAGTTTCCTTTTTTTTTTTTTTTTAAAGAAAATATAACTGATAAAAAGTTACCTTGTGGTAGTTTTTCAATCCTTCCAAACAATGTTAGTAACAATTTTTTTTTTTTAATTTTTCCTCACCGTCACTTTTTGAACAAGTCCCCCCATTCTGTTCCTGAAGTGAGAGTAAAGGCATTGCCTTTGACGGAATGATTCTGGATTGGGACCAGTATTTGCAAGGCTTGAATGTTATTCAATAAATTTTCAAGAGTTTTAAATTTCAGGACAACATCTCACCTTGACTAACATTTCTGAGTTTTTTTTTCACTCTTCTCTACTCCCCCCTCTCTTTCCCTTTAATACAGTTAATCTCTTCCTGGGTTTTGCTACAATAAACTCTCTAGATTGGTATTATTAATAAAACCCTACCATCCTCCCCCTCGTTCAATTAATCTATGCATCCTTTTTTTGTGTGAAGGTGTCTGATGTCAACTTTGATGATTTAAAGGCCATAAAAAATAAAAATAAAATAATAAAATCACCCAATAAGCTCTTAAAAAATAAGAGGGGGTGAGGAGAAGGAGGCCCTGTGGTACAAAACTATAAAAGGTTAGATTAGACTTTAGCAGAAAAGTCTCTGTGATAATTACTGTTATCTGCTGATCCATAAACTCTTCACACAAACTGCAACAGTAAACCAAAAAACTGACACTTTAATAGCAATGTGCTTTGTAGCGCGGGGACATCTCTCCTCCTCCTTCCCACATCTCTGTGCCTCCCAATGCTTCATTTCCTCACAGCCCTCTGACAGGCGGAGCTGACAACCCGGATTCCCAGCAAGCAGTGAGCAGCTAGAGGTCGGCACTAATTATTGCTAAACTTTTGCAGACTCACAGCATGATCTAGTTGGGAAAGGAGGAGGAGGAGGACAGGGTGAGACAGACCATCATTCTGATAGTTTGGGATATTTTTTTTTTTTGGAGGGGAGAAGGATATAAGAGGATACTAAGAAATCCTGGGGGAAAAGACCTGAGTGTGTCCAAAATACAAGTCCCAACAAGGTCCACCATTCCCTGCTGTCCCTCAGCTGGCATTAAGTGTCCCAGCCCCACTCACTGGAGTAGGTTTTCATCACCAGATGTGCTCCAGTCCCCAGCATCTGTGGTGCAGCACTTTCATGGTTCACAGCAGGAAGAGGTCTATCCACCACACAGATGGAGAGAGAGAGATCCAGAAGCATCAGGAAATCTTTCTGGACTTGGCTTCGGTGACACCAAATAAAGAGCATATTTATCAATGCCAACTTAAGGATGCAGCTCTGGACAGGAAAATTGAATGCTCTGTTTCTCATGTTTGAAAATCGTTTTATGAGTGGCAACTTTGTGCTGTTCCTGTAGCTTCACACAACGTCAGCCCCTCACAGATACCAAGGTGGGAATCAGATAAAGTGAAGGAACAGTATAGCTAAGAAAGGACAAACTTTAAAGAGAGGACTGGAATCAGTGAATTGCCCTACACATAGACATGAAAAAGGTACTCTGAAGGTAATGATTCTATAAAACAATTAAGAGGAAATTGCAAATTTGAATTATAATGGAAGACGTCAGGTAGCATAAATCACTGAAGGCAAAAGACCTCCACTTCCTTCCACTGGTTCCATCTTTGTCTCATTTTTCAACTCGTTAAAATTTAACAGGAAACTATCAGCCATCTCTAAATATTTTGAGCCACATCACAAATTTCAAAAGAGATTCACATCCAGTTTCTCATGTCGTATAATAATAGTGAAAATTCCTCCTGAAAAGATTTTAATTTCTATTTTATAACATGAGGTTTATTGACTCATTTTCTATAGAAAACTTAAAATTTGATAGCATCCTACTCAGTTCAAGGGGAATACATTCTCAACGACAACTTCTGCAACACTTTTATTTAAAATAATGTTATAAGACCCAAAAAAACCTAACAGACCAGTAAATTTGCAAGCCGATAACAACTGGGACAAAACCAGCTCAAGAACTTGGAACAAGAGGTGAATATAAAAGTGTTCTAACAAAATGAATTAAAAATCGTAACAAATAATTTTTCCCCGTTTCTTCCTGATTCAGAGACTCTAGGAACACAAGGAGACACTGTGAGGTTTAACCTGATCTCGTATACAAAATCTTCAATTAGTCTTACACAACAGTTTCTGCATCGTGTCCCTCTATTTTGCCTAGCATATGGCACATTTTAAAACACAGTCCAATTTTCATGTGAACATCCTCTACTGATGGAAGACCCATCATGTTCCCAGATAGACTGCCCAGCAGTATCCCCTTTTGCATATTCTTTCATGTCCTTTTCACTTTTTTTTCTGCTTAATCACAACTTTCGGCTTCAGGATCACATTACATAAACTGTGTGTGCTCCTAAATCTATATATTTTTTTAATGTAGTAGTGATATTCAAGCAAAGAAACAAGTATTCTCAAAATCTGAAGAAACAGGTGCCTGGAAACAGATTCCTGAGATCAGAAAGTACAGTCCTCATTCTTCCAAGAAGCCATTATCCTGATCAGTAGTCTTTCTGTGAAAATCCTGCATAAAATATATATGCATATATAACCAGTTTGAGGGAGAGTCTCAATATACTAAAAGGAGAATGAATATGAAGCAGACAAAAGATTTTTATTTATTTTTTAACTACACTGCATAATTACCCTGTGCAACAAATTGCCACAAGGTTCCACAAAAGTCAAAACCTTACCATAATTCCAAATAGGATTAGACATTTATATGCATAATGAGAACATCCACAGTTGCACTGTCTCGAGTAAGAAATGTTAGGGAAATAACCCTCTTGCTTCTAGGTATAAGTCAACCACATGGGAACAAAGTTGAGAAGAAACTCAGTTTACTCTGTACTTACCCCTTATGTGGATTTTAGTGCTTGTCCTGTAATACCCAAAGCAGAGGTAGAAACAGACACTTGGTTCAATCAAGCACTTCTAACAAGATTCAGTTACAGAAGAATAATTTTGCAGTAACTGGTGAACACACAAGGTACGCTCCTCCCTTGGATTAATCTTTTTTGCTTACATAGCTATCTTGAGTATAACAGATATCCATACTGTCTAGAGATATAGGAGAGATGTGCACACATCTATAGGATTGAACTGGATATGATCTTAGAAAAATCTTTAGGAGGTATCGAAACAATCACAGCTATCTATCCATGAGATCAAAACATTATCAAATGGATTATATGCCCTCTCAGAGTTGCTTCTATAAAATCCTGATGATTTCACTCCTATTGAGACTTGTAGGACTTTGCCATAAGAAACGATACATCAAGAGTACTGTGGAATTGGTCTCATTACACCTGTGGTAGGCAAAGGGTATGTTTTTATCAATGGCTGATAATTCAATTAAAAGACTATTCTGAAAAATTAAAGCATGTATAGATTTGAAGACTGCAATATGCTGACAATCATCTAAGACTTGGCACTGAGCTTCCTTGCTGATTCAATCACCTTCTGGGCTTACTAGCCCACTTCTGCTTCTGTTAATGAGATAAACCCTGCACTACAATCAAGCAAGATTTATGTTTTAGTCAGAGAGATCCTGGGTTACATACCAGTAGACTACACGACCACTGACAAATACATGTCCTTTGTAAGGGACAACAGTCCACGTCTATCCCATTGCCCTACATGTTTCTCTCTGCTTTATTGGGCAGAGAACTCAGGCAAAAGACTCTCCAGCAGTGCCTTTTCTAGCCATTCTGAATGTCATGCTAGTCTGGCATATATTCCTGTCTTTTCTTCTTCCTCTTCAGTCTTCTAAAGTTTGTGTGGATTTAGGTTGGGTAGATGTCTTCCTTAAGCTCAGTTCCCATCATAAACAAGTGAACTATGACAGACAAAGTGAGAGAAAGCAAGACAGAGCAATTTGCCATGTGACCAGTTCAGTTTTGTGCAGACCCCAAGACTGCATTTAAAAATTCTCATTATCAGTATGCTGCATGATTGTTTCTAAATTGTGAGGCTGTAACAAAACCAACCTTTAAAATCACCCAGCTGGTACCCTGCAATGCACACAAGCCCTGAAAGCAGCAGTCAAATCTATCTTTGCCCTTGCTGTGAGCTTTCCATCACGCTAAAGTCTCATTAGTCCAGACTGAGACACACACAAGAGCACCCAGCAACCAGCAGATCCTGCTCAGAGACGAAGCAAAACAACATTGGCGGGGGGGGCTGGTGTGCGGGTGGGAAGAGCGAGGGGTTAAAAATATCTCAGAACCTCAGTCTCTCTCCCGGGCAACTTTCAATCCCATTTATTTATTTATTAATTAAAATCATTTAAGACACAGAAACAATCTCTGGAGACATAGAGTCTCATTTAGACTTTTTGTTTAGGTTTGTTTTTTTTCCAGTTGGTTTTCTTTTCCTTTTTTTTCCTTCCTCCCTGTTTGGAGCATCCTGGAATGATCTCTGTGTGCCTCCTGAGGGAAGGCATGGCACTAGCAAACCCAGAGGCAATTTCCAGGCTCTTGTTAGGCTAAGAAAGACCCACAGGAGAGAGTCTGTTTTTTCCAACTTTTCTGTCTGACCACAGCCTACGAAATAAACCCTGAAGTTCTGGCTCCACTGAAGTCAACGGCAAAATAGCTACATCTTCCCTGCAAAAAAAATTATAGTCAGGGCCCCTCAACTTTGAAGATGGTCTCAGAGGCAAGAGATAAACTTTGTCCCCTTTCTGCTGCCCCTTGGAAAACAATCTTGAGGCATAACAGCATTAGGGGAGTGGAACTGGGTCTTGTCCGAGATATAAAATAGAAAATATAACACCCAAGTTCAGAATGCAGCATGACTTCTTGAGATAGAGTTGGCCCAGCAGCCACTGACAGCCGAAATGGAGGAGCCAATAAAAAGCCAAATACCCAAGAAGTAGTGCAGTAAATGGCTTCATACATTTAGTTTGCAGCTTCCTAATTCAAAGCTATGACCCTTCTCCACGCCAGCAAATGAGGCAGGAAAACACTGAAAGAATAGCTCTTGATTTGGATGTTACAGTCACCCGTCTCAAAACTGCATTTAGATCTGACTCAAGTTACCAGCAAGTCTTCCGAGTGCCTTTGCTTAGGGAAAGCATGAAGTCTGGAAATGTTGGAGAAGGGACTGTTTCAGTGCAAAAGCCCTGAGATTGGGTGGGGGCAGGAGAGGAGGAGAAGAGTGTACCAAACCCACTCCTGATGTGTGCTTAAGACAAAACTGAGGCATGGAAATACATGCAGGTATTGGCCTGAAATCACTGAGAAACCAGAAGCACCACCAGGAACATAACCCCACTCCCTCCAAATCTTTGTTTAGTAC
The DNA here is from genome assembly GCF_003945725.1 of Corapipo altera. Lineage (NCBI taxonomy): Eukaryota > Metazoa > Chordata > Aves > Passeriformes > Pipridae > Corapipo > Corapipo altera. Next base: position 1,013,746 of record NW_020884918.1, read on the forward strand.
CAGGACTCCAACACCTTTACCTTCTTTCAGCAAAGACACATCCTTATCCCTTTCTGAAAACTACTTTTTTCTGGTTTAGATCCATTCAACTATGTCGAGTCCTTTTCCAGTCACAGAGATCACTACATGTCTCTGACAAAAAGCTCTGCATTGTCACAGTGCTCTATAAAGTCCTTCTTCTGCCTACATCTCATTCTTGTTTTTTTCCTTTCTCTTCTTTTTCCTTTTTTTTTTCTCCACAGCCCCTCACATTATTCATCATAATCATAAAACATTCATTTGCGCTTCTGACCAATTGGAAGACCCTCACGGGAGGCCATAAAGGGGGGGTGTCAGGGTTATAATGAATGTAAATGCCAGGTGTTTAAGCTGGATAATGTGCAATTTGCAACTCAAGCAATCTGCACAATAAGCAAACCTAACGTTATGGTACCTGATAGGGGCACGATGGCCATTCTGAGAGAATGAAACATTTTACGACCTCTATGTTGCCCTGATCTCATGATCTAATAATAGTCCAGACAAAATTAGTTCCTGCTATAATGTCTTCAAATGTTTGGGGGGGAGGTGGATGGGGAGGAGGGATTGCAAGGAGTTGGAGAGGGGGATGAAAATTATATCAGGTGGCTGAGCTGAAGTTTCAGAGGATCAAAGGGAATTGCGAGCTGGATGTGCTATTTAAGACAATAACCTTCTGCTGAAAGTGAGGAGGTCAAAGACAGGTCTTTCATAACTATCTCACACACACATATAAGCGTGTACACAGAGCTGTTCCCCGGGATTTGGCTGCTGATGAATTAAAAATAGGTTGATCGTTGTGAAAGGACTGATGCTCTGGCAGTGCAGAGCTGGACAGCCCGATTCCCCAATGTCTAATTGAGCGTCATCGTTCAGAAATTAGCTAATCTCGAGCTGGAAATAACTGTGAAGAGGAGTTATTCCCATCTTGCTCCCCTGATCTCAAAAGCGAGTTTCATTTTCTTTCTTCCCTGCACGACTGGGTCTGGCTCAGCAAGGGAAGGGGAAGGCAGGTCTCCATCCAATCCTCTCACCCTATCAAAGAAACAAGTGTAGTTGCTGCTCTGTTCTGGTAGAAGGGACACCCTGAGGAAAGCTTCTGCAGTCTGCCCAGTGCTCTTTAAAATGCTGTTCAGATTGTGAGGAACATTGGAAAGAAAGAGAATAGGAAAAAATATGTTCCCAACAGATCACTGAAAGCCTCAGAAAGTGCAGTTCCCTTTGGGGAATTCAGTCAGGTTTGTTGCTCTAACCCACGTGACACAAACACTTTCTTCTCATGGTATAGCAACTCCAGACAGTGCTCACTGCACCTCCACGGGGCAGGAGGGGAATGCAGAGACTAACCTGCTGTCTAGGGAAAGCTGTGGACACTGCAGACCTCCATGAACACCACCAAATAATCCTGCTTATCCTTCCCTATTTCCACTTCTTGGTTTCTCTTTTTCCACCTCAGCACTGCCTGTTGCTCCTTTGGGTGAGGCTCAGGATATGCACATATCTTCTGGCATCCTGGTGCTCAACCACAACCACTTTACTCCATCTGACCTCAGCAGCCTGGTCTTTGGATATCACCATTTGTCTCCACTCTATACTGGGAATGCCAATTCATAAAGGCATAAAAATATATCAGAAATGGTAACTTTCTTTTTTTGCCTCTAAAGTAATGTCAACACTTAGCACTGTCCACCAAGCTGGATGCACTCCAAGAGTCCATATCTCTTTAAATTTCATTTCATAATATGACTTTTATTTATTTATTTTTAAATTCGAATCCAGAAGAGAAACATTAAAGCCTGTTGCTTTTGTTCGGTTTTGTTTTCTCTTTTCCCTAAACACTTTATGATGGATTCTTCCTCTATGTCGCTTATGTTTACTATTAAGTAGAAATGTGTGTGCGTGGCAGGTAGATAGATATCCCACCTGTCTGAGCTAGATAGCTGCGTTTGATTCTGATGTTGCAAAGCTCAGCTCGCCACTGCCACTCTTCTGCTCTCATGAGCTTTCTGGTTTGTTTGTCAGAGACCTCACTTTCAGGTCATTTCTGTTGGACTAATCTAATTTTGAAGTTACAAGGTTTTGCACCAATCCTCATTAACATTTTTAGAGTTTTAGGAGAGAAATGTTGATAATTTAGCCACAACCTCTCCCTGAGATGTTCCCATCAGAAATTTCACGCATACATGAATACAATAATTGCCAAACAAGCTGTGATCAAATTTGGCTTGGTGTAGGTTTTTTCACCCCCCCAAACCTCTGTGAAATCAAAGGAAGAAGCCAAATGTAAGGAAGGATTTGCCATGGGTTGATATGTTTACCAGCATTACACTACATTTTGTACCCAATGCCAGAGTTTCCTCACCCATTTTTTCTTACTGCATTTTGCTAAACAGCAGATCAAGGCTTCCTTCCTTGCAACTTTCCTGCCCTTCTGAAGTCTATAGATTTATATCTGAACACTGTTTCCTAGATTATATATCAAGGTCTACAACCTGGCACACCGTCCTTCCATTCCCAACTCAGCTTCCTGCAGGATGTTCCCCTGGAATTTACCCACCCTTGACCACACAGATCTCTTGAATCCTGGGAAAGTCAGCCACGTGCCATTGCACTCCGACTTCTACTCTAGATGTAGAATAGAGAAGATGATATTTCAGCCATTTCTTGGTTATAAACTGACCCATGATAAGGTCCCTCAGCCTCAGGCTGTCCTAATCCTCAGCTCTTTCCCATCTGAAACCTCTGCCCCAGAAACCACTCAGTGCTGCACCTGGTCTCTGTGAATTCATTAATTTCAAGTGACCTGCAAATAATAACATATACTTGCACCCAGGCATTTCTCTACTGTTCTAAAGAAAAAAAATCCTGGGAGAGGCAGAATAACTAAAATGATTCGTCATAAGGATATTAAATTTGAAAGGGATGTTGATTCTGTGCAACACGGGACAAAATGGAGTTACTTCTCCTTCAAGCTCCATCTCAACCTTTCACGATGGATTCTCCTTCCCAGACCAGCATCAGGTATCTAGCATATGCTGCCAAAGGGATTTAGGCACTAAATATCAGAACCTGGCAAAGCTGAACAACTCCTTTCTTGTTGACCTGTGTTTCAACAACATAGCCCTAAGCAACTGACATTTTACCAGAAAAGGGATAAAAGATAGCTTGCCTGATTTTCTGTTATAATTTCCTGGTTTGGCTTTTTGATTGCATGTGTGTGGGGAAAAATATATCAGATCTTGGCAGGGAAAAAATGCCCCTTCAGAACCTGAATTCTGCAGATTTTGTTTTCTGGAGCAGATGATGGTCTTTGTTTATAAGAAAAATTAGGCCAAATCTAACATTTTCACAGATGGAGGAGCCTGAATTATTTATCAGAGGTTCATGATTTTTCTCTTCTTTTTTTTTTTTTTTTTTTTTCCTAACTGGTAAATAATCAAGTCCAAAAAGGCTGATATTTATTTCAAGACTGGGATCAGCTCCACACCAGCAAAGCTAAAACAATTTCTCTCCATTTTACTCCCTTCCTTTTTCTCTCCCTCACTTCATTTGGAGATATTCCACTTGCATAAATAATTAAAGATTCATTGGCCAAGAAAGAAGGAGGAGAAGGAAAAAGAGACACTGACTTTTTGGTATTGCAGTTGAAACATAGAAAGAAAAAAGTTTCTTACAATGGAGAACAAACAAAATGGAATAATTTAGCTGGTTCCAGCTGTTTCAATCGAGGACATAAGGAACACTGAAGTAGAGACTGATGAGATAATATGTTCCCATGGAAACTTTCATCTTAATGCCTAATCATTGAAAGGTTGGTTTAATTCATGCTTTTGAAAGCTTTGCATTACTCTGTCTTAATATGTTTCCTTCCCCCCCCCCCCCATTTACTAGTTTCTACATGCATTTTTCTCTTCTTTTCTGTGCTTAAAGCCTATAAAAATTATTCTCATTGACTGTACTCATATAGCAATGAGTTCCACTAGATCAGAGTCTAGAGAGACACAAATATCTCTGGAACAAGAATGGGAAACATGTTTACTCTGGGTCTCAAATGAATTATAAAAACTGCTTTTTTTTTTGTTTGTTTTTAGCCTGTACCCTGTCTGAAGGCCAATGAAGTTGAAGAATACATTCGTAAGCTGAAGGAGATGCTACAATAGAAGGAGTAAAGAAGATAGAAAACCAACCAGGAACTCTTATAAGTTGAGGTTAATATGAATTAAGAAGTACTTTGCACTGGAACCTTACTGGGGTGTGGAGATGTAGGTTGGGGTATATTCAGCTTACTCATGATGAATGCTGAACAAAACCCCACAGGAAAATACAATACCAATCAGCTGGATCTACCCATATCTTGCCAGTCTTGAGGTTCTCAAATCTGCTTCTTGGGTTCACATCTAAGTATTAACTCTGGTCTACCAAAAAAGAAGCCAAAAAACCAACCACCACCTCCCCCTATCATATTATTGCAGCTCTCACATACAGTCAAGACTGGATCTCATTAGGAAAGGTTAGTTTCATAGCAAGGAACTATGATATAGAGCTAGCTAAATAAATAAATAAATAACATATACCCTAATTACCACATGTGAAACACCTTTTTTAACTCTAGAATTTACTCTGTGATAGAAATGATTTATGTATGCATAAGACAATACTTTCAATACTTTGAGAAAGTTGTTTCATTATGGTTGCTGATGCCTCTTTGGCATTTGAAAAGAAATGCAGGACTGTCTGCAGCCTGAAGAAAGGCTACGTCCCTTCTCCATACCCCAAGAGGGTGACATGATAATCCTCATGCATACATGTAAGGTCCAGGCTTTGACAGAACCTCTTGTGAAACACCCCATAACTTACTTTTAGCACAAAGTAAAGGGACAGTTGTGAGAGATCTTTACTTGAAATTCAGCAAAGACTTGGCACAACAATCAGAAAAAACCCCATCTGATCAGTCTGCTCAAAGTCCTGCAGATGCATTCGTGTCAAAGCAGCTGAAACTAAATTAGTTTTCCCTTTGACGGCCATTAAACCTCAGTTATGCTCCACTGATTAGTTGATCTAATGGAGAGGTCAATTTTCATGAAAAGTGGTGGATAGGAGAGCTAAGGAGATGGGTCATTTTTCATTCAACTATCTGGCTTTGACTTTAAAAGAAATTGTCTTGCAAGAAGAGTGAGATAAATACAGAAAAGTTTAATGAATGTTCTAACCTCTTTCCTTATAAACTTCAACTCCATCACACTATTATACTTTGCTTAATCTCAAAAAAATAACCTCAGAAAAAAACAGGGTGATGTCTGGACTAATCACAATCACAGTACAACAAATAATACACTGGCCAGTAATTTATCAAACATTCCACTTTCACTCCAGAAACTTTTTCCCATGTTCATCTTCTTGCCAAGCTCTACTCGCTTCCCTGCAGAACACAGAAGGGATGGATGGCTCACTTGGGGACAAAGGAATCAGGCATCCCTGCAGCAGCAGCCTTTGCTTCCCAGTTCTGAAAAGTTTCAATCAAAGGAAAAAGTACAAATCTGAAAAGGGTAAAACTACCAGAAAGTCAAAGCTTCTGTTAAGTGAGAATCATGTGTGCTGGGAGCATTAGCCAGTCTTACAAAATGCCGAGCAATCACAACTGTCATTACTGCCACAGGGAGAGGAGTGCTTCCCAGGGATACGTGGCAAGGGATCTTTTCCACCTAGATAATTGTAAGTTCTCTCACCTAGGGATTAGGTGCAGGCTTTGCACACTGTTGCAGAACAAGGAATTTGGCTATTTAAATGTATTTGAAGACACACTAATCAAATAATTTCTCCATGCCAATGTAATTAATTTTTTTTTAAGGATACAAATTCAAACTAGGATATTTCATTTAACAAAACAGCCAGACGTATATTCTGAGATTCAAATAAATAGCAATTCCAAGTTAAAAAAAACAAAACCTGGAACAAACAAACAAACAAGCCCCCAAAAACAAAAAAACAAACAAAAAAACTAAACAAAAAAACCCCCAAACCCATAAGCATTTGAACTACTTAATACATTAACAGAATATTTTGTAATTAAACATGTATTTTACAAACCGTATCATGACAGAACTAACTGAGTAGCACTCCTCTGTAAATATTTCTGGTCTAGCTGACGATATCTACAGAACTTAAACTTTTTGAGATTTTTTCTTTGAATGAAATGTCAGTGATAAACTAGGATAAAACTCAGTATGTAGCTAAAAGGCTCTTATTACATACCATTTAACTGTCACCACTCAGTAATTGCAATTACAAATTACTGTAGCTTTACAGTCACCAATCTGAGATTAAATACTTGGGAAAACTACTGAATAGACACCCCAAAGTAAATGGTCTCTGCCCTAGTTTCCTAACAATTTAGTCATTGAAATGCTTGGATAAAGCAGAATGGGGTGGGTTGCAAAGTCTGGCACAATGAAAGAAAAGAAGCTTGCTAGGCAACACCAAATCACAAATTGTCACTTAATCATCAAAGGACACGTGGGAAACACCTCAAAGGCACAGACTATGCATGTGGAAGAGTCCTAATGCTGTATATTATGGACTGTATTTGACAGGCTCTGAAAGCTCAACAGACTTTTTCTCCATATGTGATACTTAACTAGGAACCATAATTTTCAAGACAAATATAGTATTTCAGAACAAACACAGGAACAAAGGAGCACTCTGGACACATCAATTTCTTAGAACAAATTAAACCTGCTCCCTCAAATGGTCACATGGAGCAGCACATGGATTGCAAAAGAAAGAAAAGAAACCCTACTAGAACACTACTCCACTTGCTCTGTTAGGAGATGATGATAGAGAATATTAGCCACAGGTGACATAATAGCCCTACTGGTTTAGACACTACTGGAAAGTGTCTAGATATGGCAATGAGTAGATAAGAAAACTAGAATTGGCAAGAACAGCATGTCTGGTAAAAGTATGTTTAAGGAGGAATTTGAGATAAATAAGATAGCAGCTTTGGAAAAGGTGATACCAAAACAATCCTGCTTGGAGACCTCAGACTCCAATCTGGCTGAGCATCTTTGGTGTTCAAGGGATGTCTGTGCAGCTCTGATTCCCAACAAAGTGTGAAATCGGCATTTGGATTTGAAAGCCTTATTCTAAAGCACCTGAAATTTGTATCTGCAATTTTAATTGATTGAGAGATGGTTAAAAGGCGGGAGCTAAGCACAGCCTGCAGGTACACAATGCCCGACAGCCAGTGTTAACAAGGACATACTTAGCTTGCCTGGAGAAACAAACAAGGACAGAATTGATAACTATTTCATGAATGAGCTGTAACATGTTGTTTTAAAAAGATGCTGTCAGAAGAAAGATACAAACAAACCAACACGTGTTATTGAAGGGCAGTTGCTATTATCTGGGCTATTAGCAAATGGAAAAAACTATTAAAGGAGAAACAGTGTTAGAAATCTAATTCACTTTTCAGCATTAACGCTATTTACTGCTTCACTCTTCTCTTAAGTTGGAACAGAGAAAACGGACTAATCAATTTTCCGTCCTAGTGCTAACACAATTTCTTAGCAGGGCCTGAAACTGTGGTTTTGGACTGTATACTCAGAGCTTACAAAGTAGTCAGACATGATCTCAACAGAGAAAACGAGTTATAATGGATGAGCACCATCATTTCTGGGGATTATTTAAATTTTCCTATGATTTATAGTAATTTTTTATTTTTCACTTGCATTTAGAGTGTCAATAAATTATTAGGACTTTGTTGTATTCAACACTGTTCCCAGAAGAAAACTCATTCCCCCCCAATTCACTAGCATATACCCAAACAATAGGTAATGAATTTGTGAACCCAAATACTTCCCCTTTCCCTAACTGCTCCTTTTCATAAAGTGCTCATGTCCCATCAGGGTTCTAAAGCAATATTGTGGCACAGGAAAAAAACATCTTCTGAATCCTGTTCCTTTAGCTAAAATCTCATTGCTTAAGTTCACAGCCAACTTTGCTATCTGTGGACCCTTTAAATGTGGAGGACTATATAAGGGATATGAAAAAGAAAGAAATAACAGGGCATTTAAGGCAAAAACAAAAAAAAGGGGGAAAAACTATCCAAAATTTAAAAGAAGTATTTGCAATATTACTTAAATATTTTAAAAGTTTGTAAATGTTTCTGCTGAATGAAAGTTCATGTAAAATCATGAGCATTTGAAGTACAGGATAACCACATTAAATGCAAGCCAAAGGAAAACACTATACCCTTAGTACTATTTCCATTTAAACTGCTTAGCCACACAGTTGCAGACATGAAACAATTCCGCTGAGGTCCTCCTACACTCAGGAAATTCTTCCTGGGTCACTGACCATCATTTAAAGGGCACATCTAAGCCCAGTGTCCAGTGTGAATTTTTCAAATTAGCCTACAGTTGCTGTCTCCGCAGTACACAATTGTGCTCAAAACCTCCGAGCTTTTCAGAAAGACCCCTAAACCCATTTAACAATAATAAAACAAACAAACAAACAAACAAAAAAAACCCCTGTCCACATAAATATATGCTTACTATATTTCACATACTGTGCAAACATGTACACAGGCCCTATAAAAGTGAGAGACCATCTCCCCTCAAGGCTGTCTATTAGATTTGCATGCCTGAGAGCGACCGTGATTCAGCCCAAGTGACTGGGGCCTGGTGCAGGAATCACTGTGATCCCATGGCCTCTATTACATCCAGAAGGTCAGGATAAATGATGTGCTCTGTCCTCAAAATCCTCTGAGTGCCTAATACTGAGGTAGGCATGGGAGAGCCTTTTGCTACGGTTGGTTTAGATAAACATCCTAACAGCATGATAGTGTTGGCTTAACCCCAAAGCTATGTCAGCTGTTTCTACTGTCCAGAGACCTTTGTGTACCAGGGATGTGAAAGTCCTGCCAACATCAGAGACATCTACTACAGAGTCCGCCTCATCATCCCTCCTTGAAACTCACCTTTGCAGTGACACTTCCAAACCACTCAACACCCACGAGGCAGCCAGTGTGCTATCACTGCAACTTCCCAACCAAATCATAATCCGCTCTATATTACCTTTCTCTCCCTCCATCTGTTTGCTCTGGCCTCTCTCAGGCGTTCACATCTCCGAGTAGTTCAGGTCAAGGACCATCTTTTCATTTTGCATGTGGTAAGCACTTAGTAGTCCAGGTCTTTTACCTTCAAATCATACCTCCTGCGCCCATGGCAGCATACACTATAACAAGCCAACAACAACAACAGTCCTGAGGACTGGCCCAGCTGTGAAGTATGACTGGAGTAGCCCATGCTAGCCTTAAATTTCTCCAGGGTATCCACTCCCCTACTGTTCCTTGCAGCACAGTAGAGATGCTGCAATGACACCAGAGCAGTGCTGTGGTAGCCCCCAACGAGAAGGACAACACACACCTCACAGACACAGACAGAAAACCATCCCTCCTCCTGTGCAATGCCCTTGTCCTTGGTCCCTTTGGACATCCCTTCCATCAGTTCAGTGCAGTCAGGACTGGAATCCTTGGGTCTGTGCCAGGAGTGAGTGGAAAAATCCATCAAGTTAGTAATGTAGATTCAAAAATAACTTTGCACTAATTTCCCACTCTAAAAACACCCTCAGCAATAAAATCCACTACTTTCTTATTTCACCACCAGATATCTGAAAACCTGAAGCACTAACTGAAGTCCCCGTTTTTCTTCTTCCTTTAATTAAAACAAAACAACCCCCTTTGGTCATCTAAGATTTAAAAAAAAAAAAAAAAGAGAATGAAAAAAATAAGTGGGAAATTACATTAAGTTTTTTTATCCTGTTCCAGTACATGTAAAGCTCCATTTTCTCCAGAGAAATAAATTAAATAAGATCTTATTCTTCTGTTTGTTTTAGAAAGATAAAGTGATGGCTTAAAAAAGCCTTTAAGAAGAGGGCATCTTCTTCCTCCATAGTGCTTTTGCAGGTATCCTCTCTCCTGTTCTATATTAGGCCAACTTTACCCACTGCAAAACAGGTAATATCTTTCTTCACTTTCTCCACTAATTCCCTTGCCTACTTCTATCTTAACCTCTCCAGAGAAGGATCTGACTCCTACGTATCTACTTCAGCAGGTCTACCTCCATGAAAATAATTAGTGTTCCCAGATTTTTGCTGATGTCCCACAAGGGATCACCACTGTTAAAGTCCAGATATACTCAAGTGTTTTTTAATGTCTTTATAAGATATCAAAGCAAAGGGTTGTAATAGGATCCAATTTGAGTCTCTGGGAAGCCCTATCCACTTACTCCAATACAGACCCCAAGAACTTGGACTTGAATATTGTGTGTACAGAAGCTTAGATTTAGGACAAGGTTATAAGTGCATGAGTAAATCCTTCTTTTTTCTGGACATTTAAGTGCGTTCTTATCTATGCATACAGCATGTGTTTCAGTGTTGTCCAAAAAAGGACTGATTTTCCAAATTATTGTTGCAATTTATAGATGGTACTATGTTGTTCACGTGATTTAGATTTTCTTTTTTCTCCTAAATGCTTTGTTTTGCTGTCACTGTACGTACGAGGACAGGCTTGAAAAACCACCTTAAAATTATACAGGGTCTCTCTTATATACTTTTCAGTTTCAGTTTCATGGTGTTTAAAGCAGCCTGGTGATTTTGAGTTCCCTGACACTGTTCTTACTTTCCAAGACTGAGATTCAAACATGCCACCTCGCAAACAAGGCACCAGCCCAGGTTTAGTGGCAGAGCTGCCAGCGAGCTGTTGGGTAACACACTTAAATCAGCCACAAAACAGCTGTCCCAGACTGTAAGGAAGCCTGCTGGGCTGCTTAAACTCTTCTCCTGAGTGGGCATAAAATTGAGTCGTGTCCACTTGAGGGTAGGAATACTGCGTGGTCTTTTGCACAAGCATGCCCCAGTGATCGGGAACAAATTCTTTCCTTTCAGTCTATCCCTCTGGATTCTGTGCACAGGATTATGACAGTATAAATATTCTAGGGACCAGGGACTTGGGGGCTGAGTTAAGGAGGAGGAAGCCAAAGAAAATACATTTTAACTAGCAAGGACAGTTGCTTCTCCTCTTTCTGTCACCTTGTGGGCTTTCACAACAGAAGAGATATTTTATTTGTATTTAATAAAGCCCAGCGGTAGAGCTGCTTATGAATCAAGCTGCATCATGCATGGAGCTAGAAAAAAATATATATTGGGATTTTCTAGCTCGCTAGAGTTATTAATCTGGCTCAAAGCCTGCAGTAGGTTTTAATATATTAAGTGAAATTGCAGGCCTTTGCCCCTGTCTTTTTGCTAAGACAACAACATACATACGCCATATTAGATTCCAATTTTTGTACATTTCAGATAAGGATTGGATTAAATAATGAATGAGATTCCCATTAGCCTGAAATTTTGCTTATTTCAGGCAACCTCCTCCTCCCCCCTCCTTTTTTTTTTTTTTAATCAAAATGACTATACTGTGGAATATTTTTGCATTGATTTGAAGGAATTTTTTTTACACGCTCATTAAATTTGCATTTACACATCTGACAATACTTTTTTTGTGTCCCAGACACTGAACACTACATCAAAATAAAAAAAAAAAAAAAGAGAGAGATACACTCTGCTTTTGTTTTGAATCGTGTAAAATCTTTCTCTAGAAGAGTGAGTAAAGTTTGGAAGATTTTTGGGATTCCCCATCACTAGATAAAAGCAAGTGAAAGATTCCTGTGTGGGTTTTGTGGGCATCAGATGGGTGTCACTGTAATTAATATGAGACACAGAAGACACTGGTGCTTTCCACACTACTTGATCCCACCTTCTTTGTATGGAATTGTCTCTTGCAAAGCACGTTCTGGTATTCCTGCCTCCAGGACCTCAAGTGCTGGCTTACCACCACCCTACTAAGCAGATGTCTTTCCTTGGGCTGCTGTTAGAAAATTCCTGTTAAGTTCAGAAAGCAGTGATATAGAGCTGTGAAGTGAATAGATCCCAGGCTGGAAAGCAGAGATATTCAGTGCAGTTTATTTATCAAGTAAACAAGTGTTTTCCAATGTTTTTCTGTATATAAGCCCCTGCCACAAGAAGGCAGCCACATCTTGTGCTTGAGCTACCCAGGAAAAAGTTCTACCAGTCTGTCTTTAGAAATGTTAGCAATAGGTGACCAACAGCTGAACATTTGACCACAAAGTGTTCAAAGTCTAACCAAGCTGTGCAGCCAGAGTACCAAAGCCAGTTACTCTTAGACAAGATTTTAGCCATCTCTAATTCACATATTGGAGGGAAAGCTTTCCCTTTTCTGCACTAAACCTTTTATCAAATAGCAATATGGGGTGTAAAGTGATGTTTCCCTGTTACTTTGAAACACTGGATACGGGAATCATTGTGCCACCATTTGCCTCTTCTCACTATTAAAATGCTATATAAATATTTATGCTGGTTATCTCACTCTTAACAAAGTTCTCCTGATATTCAGAAAATTTTCTTTGCTTAATTTCCTACTACAACTCCTAATAAATCTCCCTTTGTACTATCATAAGCAGTTCATCTTCTGCCTTGGAATTTACATCCTTGTAAATATATGGAGATAAATATCACGTACCCTTCCTCCCCCCCTCCTCAGTCATTCCTTAGCCAAGCCACACATATTTGGTTCTTTTAATCTCTCCTCATAAGTCAACTCCTCACAGGCCCTTCATCATTTTTGTGGCTCTTGTCTGAACTTCCTTCCATTCGCCCACATCTTACTGGTGAGAAGATACCAAAAATGAAAAACAGGATGAGCCACTTTCCACTATACGTATCACAGACCTGCTACTGACACTGTGCAAGGATCTCTCCACAGCCCATAGGGCAGGTGTGCTGGAGGCTGGTTCCTCCATTAAGAGATTTAGCTGACAGGAAATGGCACTCTGCAACTTCATGTGAAAATAAAGCTGTACTAGTTTTATACAAGTCACTGATATTTTTTCCCTCCCAGCCACACACACCAAAAATTAATTAAAAAAAGTCTGGAAAATATGCTTATATTTATATGTTTATAATCAAAATCTGCAAACACTGATGTAACAGAGAACATAATATTTTCACCCATATCTGACTCCAACAAAAAAAAAAAAGAAAAAAGAAAGGAAAGGTGATCTAGGGACTAATAGGAACTAATGAGCACACTATTTTAGAGAACAACCAGACTTAGGCTCTGTCCCCACCTTCTCCACTTAAATACCCTTCTGGTCTAAGACTGTGCAACTCAGTGACAAAGGAAAAGGTCCTGAGTGACTGCATTTCTCTGCATTTTAGGGAGCTGCAGGCTTGGTTCACTAGAGCAGATAAAGCACTGAGATTCTCAGCCAGGCGTGCAAATCCTTTCTTAGCTATTGGGATATACTGGCTTCTCTCAGGCTGCTTAAGGAACAAATGCAGTCAGCACAGTAATGACCTACCACCCAACACATAATTATATATTTTCACCATTACAACGTCCTCAAAATATTCTTTTTGAGTCAGAAAATTTCTGTGTTGGGTGCTATACAGGCAAGGCACAAAGCAAAGAGCCAGCTGCCACTCCACACACTCTCAAACTGTTTCGGCTCAGTGCCAACAAATGGCAGAGGTGTACAAAAGGACAGTTTTGTTCAGCTTGAAAATCAATGATTTCCACATGGTACCAGCTGACTATGGTTACTGGAGTTTTATTTACAGCAGTTATGAGAGCCTTTTAATTGTGCAGGAAATAAAATATCAAAGGACTCCTCCCCTTTATCTCCTTTTTGCAGAAGAAAGATTTATTTTACAAATCTACCCTGTAACACATCCATTCCACTTTTATTTTTCCACCAAAAGATATACTGATTATTTACAAACACAATTAAATGTGGAGAGGAGGGACTGTAAATTGCAGGTGCTCAGGAGAAAGGTCTACCAGACCAAATTTAAAAGCTAAATTCAGTGAATATAAAACACAGTGGTTCCCATGCTCTTTAGTGCACAACCACTTTGCAGAAAGGGAGAGAATAGGGTGAAAATCATGAAGAGTTGGGGAAGTCAGGACGCTTGGGTTTGTTCGTGTCTCAGTCACTGTCTGATAATATTAAGACATTCACCATCTTTGGAATTCAGCAGTTTTGCAGGTAAAAAGTCAGATCTTACCTCTGTAGTTTTTATTGGAGCTAAATCAAATGTATGAGAGAGAGCAGAGTGAAAGGTAAATGAATGACCTGTGCTTCTGTGCCTCCTTCTCTATTCCTCCCTGGCTCACATGTGGACTTTGTAGGGGCTCAGATACACTCAGAAACACATGCCACAGGACAAAGAGTGGGTTTATTTGTGCAGATAGGTTAAATTTCCCACTGATCAAGATGGTCAGGTCCCTCTTGCAGCCCGTATGTTTCTGCCCTCTCCCAGGGAGTCATCACAGACTTGCACCCACAGTTCACGCTACTCTTTACATCTGAAGTTCCCACAGATTTCCACTGCTGTCCTCCTTAACTGCTGTCCCAAAATCTCTCACCTGGGGACTGCTTCTCCAGCATTTTTGTCATGGTGGTTAAAAATCCCCTTACTACAACATCCAGTGGAGAACCCATTGTGCACTGTGATCTCTTGAGTCCCAGGGCTCACTCCACTAATGGGCACATCCAGGTCCTCTCAGAGCAGGCCAGCTGCCAAAAGCAAACAGGTCAAGAATTGGAAGCAAAATCCAGAGTAGCAGGGTTAATATCTGTTAGCCTGAGCCAAGGAGACTGTGGGTCTGGGCAAGGCATTCCTGAGCGGGCAGCTGTGAATGCTGAAGCCAGTCCTTCTTAAGTCTAGCTAAGCTTCAGCAGCAGCAGTTTGGAAAACCAAGTAGGTTATAATTATGCATCAATTAGATATGTCTGGCCCTGCCTTGCAGCTGAACAGACAAATTTTCAAGATCCCTACCAACAAGTACACTATACTAGGGTTTTCTTGATAATGATTATCTGCAATGTAAAGCTGATCTAGAGAGCAAGAAGGGATGGATAGGTAGAAAAAACCTGATTTTAATTTGCTTGAGGGTTGGAAAAAAGGTCAGAGAGAGCAACAAGGCAAGGGAGAATCTCCTTCCTCTTCCAGATTTGAGAAAAGTCTTCACTGTGTTTCTTCTTCCTTTCCTTGTAGAAAAGAGACCCCTTTGCTCAGAGGCAGCAGAACTACTTTGTAAGAAATCAGGAAATGAGTAATAAATACAGCTCAAAAGGAGCTGAGTTGGCAACTACTATCAGATTGTTCAAAAACTGCTATTCACCCAAACAAAAGGAATTGGAGGAAGGTGGGAGCGGGTAAAGGGAGAATCTACTGAAAAGAAGACAAATAGATAAAAGTAACTGTCATTCACTTTCTTTTTGTGTTCATGACAAGTTCTTGTTCCTTCAATGTCCCACACTACTGGCTCTATTTTCATTTACACACCAGATGCTTGCCCCAGCACCACAGAGTTGTTGGAACATTCTGCTTACCATGGACAAGCCATATTTGTATCTAAGATTGGAACAAGAAAAGACCTGGCTCCTCTGACATGCTTTGGGGGAGCTCCAGGCAGTCCACTCTGTGCCTTGACCTTTCTCTGTCCCTGTGCACACGTCCAGCAGCTACATCAAGGTGACCTAGATGGTATCTGGGGAAAGCAAGGAAAGGAACAGAAGCTGGAAGAGGCTTATTCTCTACTGTTCTCTCCTTTTCCACCACAACCTCTGTGGGCAGCTATGGAAGCAGATATCCAAGTGAATGATCAGACATCCCAGAGAAAAGCAGTTATCCTAACTCCAGAACCTAAATGGGGAAAATTATCCCTCCTGCTCCTGCCTGCAAGGGCAGAGAGCACTTTTTGTGTCCTATGTGTTGAAAGCAGAGTTTCATTGTAGTGGGGTTGTTGTTCAGGAGAGCAATGGATATTAGCCAAAATCTGTTCTTCCTATCAAAAAAGTGACCAACACAGGCCCTCATAGCAGATATATTTACCCTGGAAATAAGGAAAAACTGTTTGTATAAGGTCATACAATCTATGCTGTCTGGAACAGGTTTTATTATCTTTCCTTCATCTGGTCCAGACAACGTCTGCACTTTTCACACCAGCACTATGTTCCCAAGGGCGGGGTGAAGCACGTTGTGACACAGGAATAAAAGTCATCCTGACTTCAAAGGGTACCTGGAGAAGCTCTGGGCTTTCAAGGGAAAGCATCAGTTCAAAGCTTATAAGGAGCTGTGAACACCATCCTACACAAAGGTGACACAATAGTTGGCACCTTTCCTTCCAGTGATGCAAAGCCTCTCAGGATATTGCTCAACAGTTACTTGGTAGTTCTGAATCACTGTGCAGCAAGTTGTAAGCCGCTCCCCTTGAGTTTTAATCGAAAAAATTTCATCTTGAATTTGAAAAGAAAATTATATTTAGCTACAACAGTGATATAGGAGACTCTAAACTCAGCAAAAGCTTTTCTTTTTCCCCCAGAAATTCACCGTAGACCTCTCCTAGGAGGTGCTTTCAACATTCATTTCCTCAGTGTCCCCATTCCCACAGTAGGGAAGTAAAAATTTTCACTCTCTCCCCAAAATTTTAGCAGCCTCAGCATACTGAAGACTACAGTTGCCATCAAATCCTAAGGAAATCTGCTACTATTCTTATCAAGTTGCCTTTCTTAAGTAAAATGTTTCACATTTTCCCAAAACATTACCATTTCAGATAACTTTGGAGTATTGACATATTTTATAATGTGAGAAAATCGTATGACCAGATTTTTCTTGTCTTTGCAAAGAAATAACTGCGTGGAACCACAGACAGACTAAATCAGTGAAACTCTATCAATGTCACTATTACAATAATCAGATTATTATACACTTGACCTTGTGGTAATCACTGCAGTTTTCTCTTAACCTGTCTCACTCCTGTTTTAAACACACCTTTTCAGGTCCTGCTGGGACCTTGCTTGCTGGCTCCCTGGTGGAAAGATGTCCTGTTTTTATGAAGTGTGAAAGTAGCTTCTTTCCCTGCACGCTTCTCTATTATTTGAAGCTTAGATCCTGAGAGAATTTAGAGCTTTTCAGATCAGACCCAAAGGAAAGTATGTCATCAGGAGGAAAAATCTTGCATATTTATAATACCCTGTGACATTATTTTTAGTATCTGCAAAAGGGTTAATGGCTTCCTTATTGAATTCAAGGTTCCAATACCTGTTTATAAAGGTCATCATAAATCTGCTACAATTAACAGTTTCCCATCCCACAGCAGCTTTGTCAATCTGTCCATGGCTCTTTCCCAATGAATCTTGTTTCAAACTCCATCCTTCCCTTAGTAGCACCCAGAATACCCAACAAATGAGGATGAAATAATGAATGCAGCTAATGACTCCTCAAGTCCAGCACCTATTTCAGACAGTAATTAGGAGATGTTTGTGGATAAAGAAGAAGAAAGAACAAGTCAATCCCTCCTGGCCAGAACCTTTTATTCTTGGGAAATCAGAGATTATGGAAATTTCTTGGAAATGTTTTAGGCGGGTAACCACACCTGAGAGTTACCATAGGCACCTTCTCTGGAAATTTGCCTAGAATGAATTCTTCTGGTGTTCTTATTTATTTAATTATTTAAACATTCCATTCCAGGAATGCCTCTTGATCTTCACAATGTCTTGAAGCAATTAGTTCAACATTTTGCCTCTTGGTTGGGGAAGATTTCTTCTTTTCAACAAAGGAACTTCCACCTTATACTTATGTCTTAGCGTCTCTACTCCAAGCTATCCCAAAGTCATACTTTGCTGGTGCCTAGCTAAATTTTCATCCTTTTATCTCCAAGTGGTCAGGACTGACTGTACCCATCCTGGATCTTTCAATGATACTAGTATTTTTCAAGGACATGGCATTTTTCTAAGCTAAGTAGCACATCCTCCATACACCGTGAAAGCTTTGGAAATAATAATTGCTTTCTCAAAGTATGAAGCCAAGCTAATGAAGCTTGGCTTGCTACAGATTTGTATCTTAGGCCTCCCATGCTCTCCCATCTCGACAACCCAGCCTCCTCCACTGTGTCCAAAAGCCTGTGAGCTCTGTGGCTGGTGCAGGGTACAACACATGCCAGCTGCATTGGCTGGTACAGGGGTGCAGATTGGAGCTGCTGCCCTGGCTGAGCTCTGCCCACCACATCCTCAGAAGGGTACCCCTTTTCTCTGGCAATTTTTGCACAACTACTGGAACTGCAACTCTCATCAAAACTTTAAGGGGGTTTTAAATGTTGTTGAAACCAGTTGATAGGTTAAAAAATGTCATGGGGGAGTGCAGATGGAAATGGGGGTAGCGCAGAAGCAGGTGAACAAACAGATGTGGGTGGACTGTGTGAATGAATAAACTATGTTTTCTTTGGAAACAAGACCAAAAACATAGCTCAAATCCAGGGAAAATGGAGGTTTGCCTCAATCCATTCTTCCCAACAGACCACCCTACAAATAGAGGTAGCACGAATGTTTGCTGAATGTCCTTGCATGTGTACAGGCTACTGCAGCTGAGCAAGCAAGAGTAAGAGGAGGCAGAGCTCTAGCCTTTTCTGAAGTCTGAGGTAAGCCCCTTACATACAGTATCACTAAGGAGCAAATTCTTCCTCCCCCTTGCACGTCTGGTGTGTCAGATGCCTCCTCTCTCTACACCCACTGATGTTTCCTTCAGAAGAAGAAGAGCAGAGATGAAACTCCAGTGATATCATATTTCTGTGTCACGAAGGTCCACCTAGAGTGAGCAGGGAAATGACACATCCCCTCCCAAAGTTACCAACTGTGGAGGATTCCCTATCATCATATTTCCATTTATAATTCTTTGAGTGGGTTGATATTTGGGTAGGTCAGTAGGAAAAAGAAGGGGTGTGAAGAATTTAATCATGTCTGTTTGCCAAAATGCAACACAAAATCTGCTCCAAACAGCAACATACATATTTGAAAGAAAAAGGAGAGAGAAGGAAAGTACAGAAAACTTGGAGGGATACCTTTGCATAGCTACTACCAATTTTCAAGTTGAATGGATTTCAAGAAAAAAAAAAATCACTGTCAGGAGCTAAGATATTGAGAGGTCTCAGCCCCCATGATGCCCAGTGGTTGTATCACACACCTTATCCCTCTCTGAAGTTCTGCAATTTGAGATATTTTTTCAGGTTCTAAATATAAAAGCAATAAAAACAGTTGATTATGATGGCAATAATGATTTAGGAGGATCCTTTTCCTCTAACGCTGAGTTTGACTATAGTAGGGAAAACTGTATTATCCCAGCAGTGGATCTGTCTGTACCCTAAATGTTCTTACCACATTCCCTGCTATAGGTTTAAAGCAGCAGCTTGCATCTTTTGCAGGTCTCTCCCTCCCTCTCCTGCTTGAAAAATTACCACCAGAATCAGCAGGTCCCGCTTCAGATAATCTCTGTTTCTCCCCTCCTTCCTCTCAGTATTTCTTATCCCCTCTATCAGAAAGTGTAAAACAATGACCCTTTAGGTCAAAATCTTTTGTTTAAATCTCTGAAAGATGAGTCTCAAAATGGATTTTAAAAAGGTCAGAGATCTAAGCCTCCAATTCTCTGTGAACATGAAAAGCCTGAATTCGCTCCAAGACTCCACTGAGCAGAAAGACACAAGGATGGTTAGAAATTTACATGGAACTGCTGTTCCTGAATCTGCTTTATCATTTTCCCTGTCTTTCCCACCTACAGCCTCCATACAGAGGCCACAGCAGCTTCCCTCTGCAACTCACAAAAATCAATAATGAATGGGAAAATTTGAATTCTTCCTCTCCATGCTGCACTCTCTATTCTTTTTTTCTGTAGTGGCAATGCACAATACCCCACTGAGGTACCTGTCCTTAAAGACAGCTGAAGCTAGAGGGAAGGGGAGGGAGAAAGGAAAAAAACACTGAAAATAAAAGATAGGAAAAAAAAAGCTGGAATCATCCAACAGGGAACATATTTCACAGGCTTTAAAGGGTTCAAATCACAACTGTACCTGATTACCACGAAGTACATCATTCACTTTAGAACCAAATTTACCCACACAAACTTGGTGTTCTTCCCCTGTTTATTACTGTAAGTTATTGCTCTCTGAAAAGCTGACTCATGAAACCCAGCTTATGGAAAATGTTCTATATGTTAAGGCAGCAAATCCTCACACCCTTCTCAGCTGCTGTAGTTTGTGTCTCTGCTACTACAAGTGTCAGGCAGGACATAAAGCAATAGATTTGATACTCTGGGTTTCTTATTCTTGCTTCTAACACTGATGATTTATGTGATACTGAGCACAATGCACTAAATTAGACTTCACCTTTATCTACCTAGTTGTCTATAAAATCAGAATTGAGCACCCAGGACTCTCAAAAACAAACATTAAGACATACTGAACTGCTTCCTCCCAAATGTAGGATTTTTATAAATTATACCTTTTTTCCTTAATTATAAGTGTGTACAGGTTGGAAATTTATTTCCAGAAAAGATGTGAGATGGAAACTCATCTACTTCTAGAATCATGTTTCTAACTGGTGAAAGGTCCAAATACCATCAAGAAAATGAAAACTATGTTCAGAAACAGAGAGGGGGAAAAGGAGAAATGGCAAATTTGAAATGCTATTCTCAACAGAGGAGTTGTCAGGTATCAACAGTTAATGTTGTCAAAAGTGCTTTGGAAGAATCTCAGGAGGAAGGTGCAAAAAAGTGTACAGTGGTTGTTATTTGCTTTCTGAAAGCTAAATATCACATTTTAAAGGCCAGAAATGCATGAGTCCAGAAGGGTTTAGGCACCAAAAGGGAATCTCTTCAAGCCAAGCCCAAACAGACTAGAACTGGGGAGACCTACTATTTACATCTGCTTTGCAATTAAGCAACAGTACAAACATAGCACTACAGCTTCCCTTAGCTCAGTGCTAAAGCTCCTGGTCCCCATCCTGCGTGGGTCTCCTACACATACTTAACTTGGGTTTCATTGAGTTCAAAGGGATTACTCATGCATGTAATGTTATTCATACGAGTGAGTGCTCACTGGATCCAGGGGGGAAAAACAACCCTTTTCAAAGATTCGGAATATTCAGCAGCCTTTATTATTAATTATTAGTCTGATTTACTTTTCATTTAATATCATGCTGCATTTCTTCTTCATGTTTCATAAACATGCACACAAAGATCATCATCTGCTGTTGTGGATTTCAGTAGGAACAAACCAAATAAGGTATCACGAGAAAGACTCTTCTCAATTTTAATTCTGGATCAACAAAACCTAGGAAGCCCTACAAATCACACCTGACAGAGACCTTCTAAGTAATTTTAGTCACCAGGGGTCTGGATTAAGTCTGGCTGGGAAATGGATTTTCCTATATACTCAGATAAAGAAAAAGAAAGATTGGAAAATGTAGCATTTTAATTGGATTGAGTCTATGGGAAATATCAATTTTTCATTGAAAATCAAAATACTTTATTTTCCCCAAAACTTGATTTTCTTCTTCACCTCTCCCTTTTAATTTATCAATGCTAAATCAGTATTTTCGACGGGGAAAAAAAAGTGTCCTCATAAAAATCTAGAAAGGTCAAATACTTTATTTCTCCCAGACACAGCTCTGACAAAACATGGTCACTAATCCTTATTTGGAGACAACTCACAAATAATTCTCTTCTTCATTTTTGGTGTCCTTTCCTCACTCTTTCCAACTGATGGTTTTTCTGCTAGAAAGCTGACAAAATCAGACCTACCTCACTCACGTTGCATGAGTGCTCACTGTATCCTCAAGCATGCCCTGCTGCTCTGCCACATCTATGGTCTTACGCGTCTTAGGAATAATAAAACATGGGGTTTGGAGTGGGTAAGAGGTACTGTCTGTAATAGACATTCTCCAATGAGCTGTCTTTCAGAAATAAGGGAAAATGTCATTTGTGGTGATAAATTTATTTGGTGACACGACCAGGTTGAGGACCCCACAGTCCCTTAGCACTCGGAATGTGCTAGAGGGATGAGCCACCTTATAATTGACAGGGAGTTGGTCTTCCCTGTGGTAATGGAATTAGGGTTGCTATCTCGTCCCAGAGTGCAGTCCTGAGAATCCCACGCATGCTTTATACAAACATGACTGGACAAATCATGATCTCCACAGGAAACATCACCAAGTTTCTGCTCTGAAAGCTTTCCCCAGGCAGAATGTGGCACTCCCCACTAACCTAACAGGGAAAGGACAGACCTCCAACTCCAGGATACGCAAACACCCTTTTCTGATCCTCCTTGAAAGATGGAGTGATCTGCCCAGGTCATGCAGCAAGTCGGTGGAAACCTACATCTTCCAAGTCTCATCCCAGTTCCTTCTCCACAGCTTTATACTCTTCTCTTTGTTTTAGCTGATGCCCTCTAAACTGACAAGTCCAACTTCCAGAGCCCTCCTGGGCCCGTCTGTCATCCCAGCTGAAAGAAACTCCATTCTGGCTGTCCAACTTGGGCCAGCCCTAGCAAGCAGGGCTCACAGATGGTTAAATGCATTTGACATTTCACTGCAGGGCCTGCAGCAGAAATCCTTGCCTGCTGTATCTGGAGCCCTGGATAGTAGCGAATCAAGGCTCGTGGCTCCAGCGCTGTGTGTGCACACTCTGCTGTGAGTTAATATTATTGGCTCGCCCCTCAATCATGCCTTTTCCAGCTAGCTGCTCCTGTCAAAGTACATCTCATTAGGCCTGAAGGCTCAATGAAATGGAAATTCATGTTTAAATTTAAAAACAACATATTGACCCTGGGAGCCAGTGATGTCTACATTTTTAATAACTTACTGAGAATAAAAGGAGTGTATGTGTATGGAGGGAGGGGGAGGGCTGGGTGGCAGGAGAAAGAGGGAATGTAGAAGTGGAGGGAGGACGAGCAAACAGGGCGAATAGCCAGCCAAGGACTCTGGTCCTCTCCACTCCCCTCCAGCTCCATTCTCACTTTATTTGTCCCTCTTGCTGCATGGAGAAGATCTCAGGCTTCACTTAAAGGGATCTCATAGCCCCAGGAGCAGAGCATGCCCCTAATCTGATACTAAAACAACGAGGGAGGAGAAGAGCACTGTCTGATGCAGCCTGTCCACATACATACATGCATATCCATCCATGGGCACGTGCACACACACGTGT
Organism: Corapipo altera; assembly: GCF_003945725.1. Classification (NCBI taxonomy): domain Eukaryota; kingdom Metazoa; phylum Chordata; class Aves; order Passeriformes; family Pipridae; genus Corapipo; species Corapipo altera. Next base: position 1,036,873 of record NW_020884918.1, read on the forward strand.
GAACCCTGGTCCCCCAAGCCCTGGGCATCCCAGTGAGTCGTGCTTCATTTTTACAGAGGAGTAGTGTGCTGCAGCGTGCGAGTAAACACGGATCTGCTTGGAGGAGGGCGTGGAGACAGCTACACCGCATGTGATTTGCCGTGTGGCACAACCCCAGCCCCCTACGCCTTGCTGTGACATCAATCCCAGAAAGGCACGTACAGCTCACGCCGGTTAGGTAACCTGGGGGGGGGAGGCAGAGACAGCATGTCTCATCCTGTGTGATTACAGGAGGAGTGATGCTCCTTCTGCTGGGCTTTTGTGTTCCCTGGTAGCACCCAGGGAGCTGGGAATGGGGAGGCAGAGGTGGGAGGTCCTCTTACTGTGTGATCACTGCGGCCCCCATGGCAGTGTTTCTTGAAAACAAGCGATCTGACAACGTCATCCTGGCTGGCATCCAGCCTGGGGAATCACACGCTGTATGGATAAACCCACTCTGGCTGCTGTGTCTCCAGACAGGGATGGGTTGCTGTGTTGCTGCACTATAGCAAGAGTCTCCTGGTGCAGGAGGTGAGAGTCAAAATTACTAATATCTGGGGACAACACAGAAAGATGAATTTGCAACAAGCTTTAGAATTTTGGATGGAATTGCTGTAGATGAGCAAAGTATGCCTATCAAACTAGGAAGAGCAGAGATTCCTCTCTAAAGAACTCATTTTTTCCGTGCTCTCCTTTCTTTCTCGGCACAGTATTCCAAGAATTTTGACCAATCCTTTCGTGATGTCTCTGTTCTTTAACTCAGCCCTAGTCATCTGTCTGACTCAGGGATGTGCTTGTCAGTGTAGCAAGAATGTGAACAGAACAGGACTGAAGACTCTCTGACCTACATTCCCGTTCAAAGTTGTCCACTGCAATTCAGACTAGTTCTAAACATTGTAGGCATGTGAATTCCTCAAATTTTCCTCACTTTTAATATGAAATCTCCTATGTTGTACCACTTATCCCTCTGTTGTCCTGAAAATTATCCTTCTATCCTTATTTCCAGATGTTAGGGCTTGCCATTAGCCCTGTGTTCATGTTTCCTATCTTTATTCTTTGCACTGTTTGACCACTTTCACTATTTCTCTAGCATTCTTCATTTTTACACTGATGGTTTTTGTTTCATACTGTTGCCATTTTCAAGATGTATTTAAAGATTGTGTTCAAAGAGTTTAAGGACAGATTTCTCTCTCTCACCTCGCTGACATCACTCACCACAATTTCCACTCACCGAACACCTTGCTCTTGGCTAAAGCATCTTTTCTAGGAAGCCATCCAAATGTTGATTTGAAAACTTCAAGCAATGAAAAATTCACCCATCTGAAGCAATGACAAAGTTCAATTACACTCACTGATTACAAAAAAAAAGCACACCTTACTCATAATTTTTGTCTTGCTTCCTTTTGCAGGTGTTAGTCCTTGGTGTCATTTTCCCTGATAAGCTAGAGAATTTTTGTTCTTCACATCATCTAAGCCATGAAACTCATAAGCGCTTCTCATCCTCTACAAGCTTGCTCCATCTGCCTCATCTTCTCCTTTGTGGCTCACAGAGTGATTCTCCATCCCTGAAACCTTTTTCCCGATGTCCCAGATACCACTACAAGCCCTCACTTGTCACCCATCCCCCCAAAGTGCTCTGGTGAAGTGGGACAAGGACCTATGGTGGCATTTCACACTGGTGTGTAGGGACTGTGAATCTTCTCTGCAGGTCAGATACCAGATACCTTGACCCTTCAGTCAGAAATCTGCACATCTCACTGAAAGACTACAGAAGTCCTTGAAGCTCCTTCCACAAACAGAAAGAGAGGGAGGGAGGCAAAAAATCTGCAGGGTCACATGCAAAAGCTATTAAATAGCCTTTGGGCTTCTATTTTATTTATTTATTAAGCTAGACGAGGAGCACAAAAAGGAATGGAGGCACTTTGTTTCTCAATTTGTGTCTATTATCTATTGAAATTTGACATAATGTCTCCACAGTTCTCCTTAATATTCCACTGTATATAGAATGTGACTAGCTCCACCATCTAATGTGACAGCTTAGGAAGATTAAAAAGAAAAGCTAAACTAGCAGTAGTTGGAGATGAGGAAAAGTAGCACATTTATGAATAATTTCAGCTGAATTCTAACAACATTGCATTCCCTGGACAGGACACATTTATTATCTTATTCACCATGACTACTGCAACATTAGTGATTTGTTACTGAATCAATTATTAATTCATATGAGTGAATAAGGCTCTGTCACTTAACTCTTCAGCTGTCCATACCCACTACACACTGATTGAGATTTTTAACTGTGTTTTCTCTCCCCTTATCTTTACCCTTTCTGAACATCCATAGTGAAACAAAATGATGCTTTTCATTTCAGTAGTCCATTTGGCAAAAGCCACTTGTTTTCCTTTTATTTGTGAGACTTTACCCTGGGAAACTCCTTTTTTGACACACCAGCTTGGTACCCAAATTGCCAGGGAGTCAACTGGTTGGGTAAGGACTTGATCTGTGAAATAAACTGGTTAAAAAGATCAGTCAAATAGAAACATCTTCTCTCAAAAGCTTCTTAAGTTCCCACCACTGTAGCAGCAGGCACAAGACTTTTAGTGTTTTGATGTGTTTGGTCACTGGAATATAAAGCCTACAACAATGAAACGTGCAGTTCGGAGGTTTTATCCTCCAATGGTGAAACACAGGAACAGACAAGATCATGGACTCAACCAAAGCCACCAAGCAAAGCAGAAGCAAAGATACAAGTAATACCCACACCATCTGATCTGATGCTTGCAGCTGATACCACTCTGTCTGTCAGCTAGTTAGGGAACCAGGCAACAAATTCAAAGAGATGGATTGTAATCAAGGCTCCGTCATGGATTTACTGCCGTGGGCAGTGATGGTCACATCTGAATATTGTCACCCTACTGCCTTTGAGAAAAGACACTAGAAAGAAAAAGGAACATACTAAAATCTTCAAAATATCTATTAAAAGCAATTGAAATGACGGTCATTAACTTACACCTTGTCATGTGCAGTGTACAGCCTACCTCTCAACGGCCATTAGGCAGAAGGTAAAAATAATCATTTTAACAGTAACTACTATCAATGAAATATATTGTGATTAGTCACTAAGCTCTGCTTAAACCTTATGTGTATGGTGACTGAAGAAGGCGAGCTCCAGGCCAGGAGTATTTGTTGTTACAAATTCTCCTACAGTCCAGTGGAGCAAGCTGTAAGCAGCTCGTCTCTGCCTGATGTAGGCAAGATGCGCCCTTAGCTGCATTCCTGGTGCCCCAAATTGCACTGTGTCACCCTAGGCTGACAATCAGACAGTCCTTAGCGGTGACCAAAACAGTGACTGTTGTACGAGTGAATGATCCAAATGTAGCCACCTGTCCTTTCCAACAAGCCCTAAGAAAAAGGCCGCGGCACCCCACAAGTGTTCTTGGATCTCTCAGAAGGCTTGAGTCTATCCATGTTCATCATTCAACAACACTGTCTTCAGAGAGTACTATAAATGTGTGCACAGTCACCAAGCACCCTGGGTGCTTGCTGAACATACCTGCTGAAAATTGCTGGGTTTGTTTTATAGGAAAGGGCCTCTGACCTCCCAACCCTTTGGAAAGGTTGAAGGGTTTTGTTTTTTGCCTTCACTCTGCCCTTCTCAGTCTCTCCCCAAAAAATTTCAGTGGGAGTGATTAAGTTCCAAGACAAGGAAAAACTGATTTGATGTTAAATTTAAGCCAAGATCTCTCAAACGGACTTGTATATGTTTACCAGAAATTGGTTTGCAGAATGTAGAAACATGTAGTTTCTGTATCATACGTCTGAAGCACACAGGCATAAGGCCATCCTTCAGCAGTGATGTCTAAAAATGAAGGGCCTTCCAATGTCTATCACAGACGGACACAGTCTCTAACCAGTAACATCCTTTCATCCTTCGGATTAGCAGAATTAGCCAGTAACACAGGCCAGTATAAAGCTTGGGAGATAACACTGAAATCAACAGAGATCGTCCATTTGACTTTACTGCTCCCACAAATGAAGCTTTCAGGGCATGTGGCTCACATCCTTATGATCAACCTGCATTTCTCTCAGTACAGTGCACATCAAGGGTCAATATGAAACCTTAATAGCCAGGTTTTTCAGGATAGTACCTACATGAAAAATTTCCTCAAATTGTGCTGTGTAATTCTTTAATGAGAGACCAGAGAAACAAGATAACATTTTTAGGGAGGTGATTCTGCACTGTGCTTACTCACAACTGATGTCAGTTTGCTCCTTTCAGTGTTATCACCTGGTGTAAAGGTTTCTCCTGCCTAAAGGAGGACTAAAGACATCTAACTTATGCACAAAATCTGTCTTCCCACATCCTCCTCTGAACTGTCCAAGCTATGAGCACCAGAAGAAATAAAGTAAATAGCCTAAATGATGGCAGGTCAATTAGAGGTTTGAAATCATGTCCAATTTCATAATCTAAAGAATTATAAGTAACACAGAAAGGATTTGTCTACACCCACAAGTGTAAATATTTGATTTTTATCTTGACATTGTCCTTTCAAGGAAAGTCACGGAGGGGAACATGGAAAGATTATAAAGGGGATACTCATGTATTGAAGAGCCAATGCTTTATGGACAATGGTTAGGTAGCATAGGGAGGATGCTACCAAATCCCTGTGGCTGTTGGAGAAAGGGACTAGACATGACAATATGACCCATTCTGTCTAATAAAAGAGGTTAAAAAGGCCTTGATTAATTACTCTGTGTGACATCAATCTTCACGTACTGTCATGACAAATATTTCTCCCCCACACATCGTGCAGTCGCACAGATTGACATCCAAGTGCAAACACAAATAAACATTACACTGCTTGATTTGCTAAGAGAGGGAGAATATTTGAGATACTCATGAGGAGGCCAACAGTAAAAGAAATAATGCTCAACCCTCTACAGTCCTATTACAGCCTAAACAGATCAAGATCTGTCTGTTTATTTTGTAAATTTTTTGTTGTTTTGTCCCAACACACCTGCCTCAATATTGTCTAATATTCAAATTCTCTCTTGGTTTGACAAGGAAAAGGAGATTAAAGTTTTCAAAGTAATTTGCAAGAATTTTATTCCATGCTTCAGAAAATGAAATTCACCTCTTTGTTTCCCACAATTGTCATTATATTTAGAGTGGCTGTGAAATGCGGGCAAGGTCTCTGCATCAGCTGAACTGGTTTGACATGGACTCAGAAAAACAAAGCTACTCATGGAAAACGTTTGTTTATAAAAGCCTAAAAGGACAAAACCGGAAAAAAATCCTCTATCATTTAAGCCTGTCCATAAATCTCAGTAAGACTGCAAAGTTGCAGCTTGCTTGGTATATTTTATAGACAGAGATCTTGCTGACTTGGCTGACACTAGCTAGGAGGCGGGGAAGGCAGAAAAGTTGAGATTTGGGGTGGGTAAACATTCCCATCCATCAAGTGATTGGATTTGCAACTAAAGCTGTGAAAGCCACATCAGATTAATGTTGCCAGGGCAGGAATGATGTGAAAATCATCTGTCTTTAATTCGAGGGATAGTAGGGACAGGGAATACACATGTCGGGCCAGGGCAGTCCTGGACCCTCTGTACCTTCAGGCCAAGGTGCAGGAAAAAAGACTCCCACACAGATCCACATTATGTATAATCCTGAAGCACGTCCTCAGCTCTTTGCACTTGATGCGGAGCAGGAAGGGGAGGGTGGAGGGCAGAGTCCAACAACCAGCCCTGCAATTTCCCTTCAGCTTCACATCTCTTTTGTTCAGAGCAAAGATGCCCCAATTGTGCTGAACCATGTGAAAAGAAAACCTACAGAGGCTTTTGTTCTCCGAAATCTCTCATCGAAGGAAAGAGCTGAGACCAAGCAATTTAATTCACTTAGGACTTTTGTGTCTTAATCCATGGAGCAAGGTTTTCAATCAGCTGTGGGGTGACAGGGGAAGGCAGCTCCGTGCAGGCTCCCCTGGGTGCAGGCGGGTGGGTGGAGGGCAGAGAGGGAGGCGAGGAGCTGAGCCGTGATCAGATCTCCTACCCAGCCCGAGAGGAGCCGACCAGGCATTACTCCACACCAGCTTTCAGGAATGCAAAGCAGCTTATGCGTGTAGGTCATTTCAGGACACTAATGATAATTAAAACGAACCCTAAAACACACTGGCACACCAAATGATGATGGGAAGTAGAATCTGTGGGTGAAAAGGGAATAGGTCCAGCTCCTCACTAGGGGGGCAGAGGGAGGATGCACAGGAAACAAATTGGCTTTAAAAAAACCTACACATACAAGGAAAATCTGTAGAAAGGAGGAGACTAGCAAAAAACCAAAGAAACCAACAAACAAAAAAACCCCAGCAACCAAACAAAAGAGGGACAACACACATTTGGACTGAGAGAGCAAATAAAACTGGATGAGTAATAGCCCAGGTTGCATGATTTGGAGAGTACCTCAGCATATCTAGGAGTCAACTGCTTTCCATCCTCAGTCCCTTCACAATTATGTAGCCCTGCCAGGGCAGGGACAAGGTGAGACCCTGACATTGAAACAGGCAGAAGTCTACCAGGGTGTGGGAATGACCTCCGGTTCCACGTGGAACAGCGTGTGTTTCACTCTCTCTACACCCACACCCTGATCCAATGTTTCCAACTACCAAAGGTCACTGCTTCCCCTCACTGCTTACAGATTGGTTCTGCAGAAAAAGGACTAGGGACCAAGATTTGTACAGTACTTGGAAATCAGAAGTCATCTGAGGAAACAGAGCAAAATTTTTGTTTGTAAGGCTGACCCTTATATATACACATAAACTCATTCACACACATACAAACCTTTCCCCCTCCTGGAACACCTGGCTTTATAAAAGGTTTGCTTCTACTTTAAGGACACAGTTCAGGAAGGGCAGCTCTTGAATCACATTTCTCCATAGAGCACACAGCTCTGAAACTAAATGTTATCATGAAAATCCCAGTGGGCTGAGGCTGGGAAGGAAAAACAGACTCCTGACCTGCAGTTGTTAAAAATGGCTTTTTGCAGAAGAATGGTAATGTGAAGCGCTATCTTACAGAGGGTAAAAAAATAACACTGAGAACTCAAATTGCACACACTGAAGTTGCACACTTTTAGCACCTCAAAAAAACAAAACAAAAAACCAAAAAACCAGCACAGCCTGTAGTCACTGTTGGAAAGTAGTACTGGGACAGGTCTGTGGTGTGCTGAGAGCCATGCATCTCATGCCATAGCAGGGGGTTAAAGAGAGAAGTTTGAGTAAGACAGAAAAGAAACTCTTGACTCCACTCTGGTGACACCCGACCTGGAGCACTATGTCCAGTTCTGAGATCCCCAGCACAGGAAGGACATCGACCTGTTGAAGTGACTCCAGAAGAGACATGAAAGATGATCAGACAAGTGGAGCTTTCCTACAAAGATTGTCTGAGAGAGTCTGGACTGTTCAACCTGCAGAAGAGAAGGTTCTGGGCTGACCTTATTACCATCTTTCAATATCTGCGGGGAGCTTAGAAGAAAGCTGGGAAGGGACTTCTTACAAAGCCATGTAGTGACAGGACAAGGGAGAATAGATTTATTCTGAAAAAGAGAAAAAAATCCTTCACTATGAAGGTGGTGACATATTGGCAGGTTTTCCAGAGAAATTGTGGGTACACCATCCCTGGGAGTGTTCAAGGCTAGTCTGGATGGGGCTTTGTGAAATCTGTTCTTTTGAAAGGTGTTTCTGCTCATAATAGGGGCATTGGAACTGGATGATCTTTAAGGTCCCTTCTAACCCAAATGATTCTATGCTTCTACAATTCTTGACCTGGTTCTTCCTGAACTCCAAGTGCTCTAATTCTACCAGCAGAGACACATGATTCTCTAGCCTTGAAAGGTCCAGGTGGGTGACTATGGTGGTTTTGAAGCAGCTGAGCTCATGGGTCAAACAAATGACACGAAGACTTGGTGGCAGCTGGTCAGTATATTTAAAGATTACAGGCCTAGATGCTGCCATCAACACCCTGTGGAAGTGCTCTCTCTACCTCCTACCCCCAGATGTAAACCACTCATTGACCCTCTCTACCAGAAGCTAGGACTTGAGAAATAGCTACAGACAGATCCTGTTCACTCAAGATCTTGATAGAAAACTCTGTAAAAAGTGAAAATTTTCATGGAAAGAGAATTCCAGCTCAGTGTTACTGTAATTATCAGAAATGGGTTGAATTCAAATGTTAACAGCTACGTTTACGATTGCAAGGTGGAAATAGAAATGCTACTTGCATCAAATGCACTGTGCCTCTGACAGCCATATCAGCTCCTTCTTGACAACTTGAGGAAGAAAAGGAACTGTCATCCATGGTTCTCAAAAAGAAATCAAGACCCCTGTGAGGCCAGACAGCTACTGAGAGTCTGATCTGAATTTACTGCTGCAGACGGAAGGGAAAGTAAATGGCACTTTATGAACTCCATCATTTATTGACTCGCCAACATTGTTTGCTTTTGGGGAGGATGGTGATGCTTTTAAAACCTATTTTTCTTCACACTGTAAAGGGACTTGCATTTGTTTGACTGACTGGAGTGGCCTGATGGCAGCATCACCACCTCTTGTGGCTGAGCATGCTCCTTCTCCCTTGTTCCTGTACTGAAAATGCTCCATTTCATAGCTGTTTTACTTGAAGCCTTCTGACAACCCCTATAAAGATACCTCCTGGAAACCCCAGGCTTCTGCTGGGCTAGGAGGAAGCTGTTGTACATTAAGCAACAATAACTAGGAACACCCAGAGCTCTTGAGAGCCTCCAGAGAAAAGGCAGTATCCCTCTGCGTCCTGTCAGGCTGAGCATGGGCACACAGAGCTGTAGCAGGCATCCATTTCAGTTCTTCCTATCTCAAACACTGGTCTAGCAGAATGACTCTGGTTTTAAGATCCTCGTATATGGCATCAGGAAAACTGACTCACATGGGAATCACCTTCCCAACTGCACCCAGATAGAGGTTAGGTCACTGGCTGGATGTCCGGTGCCCTCCAAAGTTGCTCTGTCACTCCTCTCCTCAGTTGGACACAAGAGACAAAATATAACAAAAGGCTCATGGGTTGAAATAAGGACAGGGAGAGATCACCCACCAGTTACTGTATCAAGAAAAAATGGACTTGACTTGGGGGAATTAGTTTAATTTATTACCAATCAAATCAGACTGGGATAAGGAGAAATTAAACCAGATCTTAAAACATCTTCTCTCCACCCCTCTCTTCTTCCTGGGCTCAATATCACTCATGATTCTCTCCTCCTCCCCCCAGATGGTGCAGGAGGACTGGGAATAGGGACTGCGGTCAGACGCTGCCTCTGCTGCTCCTTCCACCAAAGGTGTTGAACTCCTCACGCTTTTCACCTGCTCAAGTGTGGGATCCCTCAAACAGGAGACAGACTCCCATGAACTGGTCCAGTGTGGATCCCTTCCACAGTGATGCGGTTCTTCAGGAACAGGCTGCTCCAGCGTGGGTCCCACATAGGCTCACAAGTCCTGGCAGCAAACCTGCTCCAGCCTGGGCTGCTCTCTCCAGGGGCCCCAGGTCCTACCAGGAGCCAGACTGAAACAATAAGGGTTTGTTTTTTCTGCAGGAAGCTAACTGATGGATCCTCTCTCTCATACTAAGATGAAATGTGTAAGAACTAAATATCTTTTATAAAGCAATAAAGCAAGCTTTGTAAAATTCAATTCAAATTCAGCAGCAAGTTCAAAAGCTATTTCATGGGAAGGGGAGGTGGGAAGAGATGGAAGGAGAAGAGAGGCAAAGAGAGAGATAGATGTGCTAGCAGAGGTTCAGGTTGGACATTTAGAAAAATTCTTCATTGGAAAGGTTGTCAAGCACTGAAATAAGCTGTCCAGGGCAGTGGTGGTGTCACCAGCCCCGTAGGATTTAAAAGCCATGTAGAGCTGGCACCTGTGGACATGGATTAGTGGTGGGATTGACAGCACTGGGTTGGACTTGGTGATCTTAAAGGTCTTTTCCTACCCTAGTGATTCTATGATAAGAACTGCTGGAAAATGAGATGTTTTTTAAGGAGCACTTCTGCACAGCTGCTAAGTTTCCCCAGAAAGGGCCAAGGATGCAAGAATCACCGGAAGCATAAGCAAGAAGAGGTATATGGGCTCTTAGCCCTCAGGTAAGCCCTGTTCCCCCTGTGAATGCCATGACTCTGAGGAAGGTGTGGGAGCAGTCTTGCCAGCTCAGTGCAGAGGGACACGTTTCTACTCAGCTCTTCATGTCCACTCCCACTTAAGCTGCCACAGAATAACCTTGTGCTCCCCGCTGTGCCACTGTGCAAGGGCTGGCAGGGGAAGGGGCTCAGGGATAATGAATGAAGCTCTATATTAGCCACAGAAGCACAGGACAGTCAAATGAAAGGGTAAAAGTATGGTCATGAAAGACAAGCAGTCACTCCGACTGTGTGCTGGAGGTAATTACTGCTATATAAATAAACCAGAGGGAAAAAAAAATCTTTTAAAAATCTAATTACCATGCAGCACTGTGGGTTTCAACCTTGGTCAAGTACAGGCAGACCTGATTTACGCTCCATCATAAAATCCTAAGCACGAGGCTGGTCTCCCTCTCTCTTTACAATATGAGTCAGGGAATCAGCACAGGACACTTCTCAGAGAGGAGCTGCATGACAGATAGATGTGCTCATGTCTGGGTGGGTCAGCATCTCCAACGAGCCCAGGACTACATGAGTACACCACCTGCATGTCTATTTATCACAGTTTTTCCTCTGCAAGAACAACACCTTTTTGTTTTGTTTTGTTTGTGTTTTTTTTTCCCCAACAAAACCAAAGAAATGCTCTCAAACCTCTGTTTCACTGGACTTTTTCTGATGATTAGTGTTTGTCATGACCCTTAGTAAGGATATTTCTCCGTTGTGCAGAGCTCTCTTTCTTCTTTGAAACATGTAATGAAGCATTTCTGTGAAACTTTTCTAATTGTGTAGAAAGGGAAACTGAGGTAGATGCTTAATTTATCACTGAAACTTTTGTCTCCTACTCAAGCAAGAGTTTTATGCTCTGCTTATTTTATTTATTTTTTTTTTTAAATCTGAATGCAAACCCTTTATCCATCATTCCAAGCCAAAAAAATGACCCAAACTTAGATCTTTATTTCCTGTCCCTCTACTCATTGCAGGATAGAATTCATCCACGAAGAACAGTGGGTGAGTCAAGTGCAGCAGCTACCTTTAAATGCAAAACCATTTTGAACTTGAAGAGCTGAGGCACATTCAATAGCAGAGCAAAGTAAGTCCTAAAGCAGATCTGATTCTCCTCATGTGGAACCAAGTGCAATGCTGCAACATTTTAACTGCAGAAACACTTCTGACAACAGTCAAGTCCAAGATGGATTTGCAGCTCCACATTCAGAGCTGTTGATATAAGTGGACAGGAAGCAGATTTCCCATCATGAGCAAACAAGAGACATGTTTTTCCCATCCCAATTTGAGAGAGAGAAATCAGAACCTATTAAGTCAATAATTTTTGTCAGTAGACAAGCATACACGCATATACCGATAAGGACAAATATGTTAGGTCAGTGAAACATCTCGTATAAATTCCAAACTGCAAAACTGCGTTAAAAAAACCTGCAACTTTGCTCAACAGATTTCAGATCTCAGCGTTGGTTAGATTTGAAAGCCAAGCATTTTGCTTAAAGCCATATCAAAACAATATGCTTCAATAATTTCTAAACACAAACACAGATCTGAAAGTGGTAGGACACCCTGGGGGGAAAAAATAACTTATTGTGTCATCTAATTGTTTCCAGCACTTTTCGAAAACAAACAGTGAAACCAGAATAAGCATTAAACAGTAACAAAAGTTAGGAAACAAACACCATCAGTGTTCAAAAGTAAGACAATTTCCTTATCATCATTAATGAGATTTATTACCCAGCATCTGTTATCCTACCTTTAAAAAGTCAAAGCCCACTTTTAATAATTACCTCTTGCTTTTATACGGTATCTGGCACTCGCACATCTTCCTTGATTAGACCTCAAAGCAGGTAAGCACTGTGATTCAGAGAAAGGAGGACTCAAAGGTAAAACAAATTGCTCATAGTTTCAGAGAAATCAGTACCAGAGCAAAGAATCAGAAGTCCAGGTTCCCATTCTTTACGCTAAACCACCCTGCAGCTAAAACCTTGTCTGCTATTGACCACCATCAGTGTCCATTTTACAACCCTGATGGCACTGAAACCTCTGTAGCTGGAGAAGTTACACAGAAATATAAACAGCCTCATCAGAGGAGCCTCTGGGCGTCTAAATGGACACAGTAAAGAAGGTGGGCACTGCTGATCACAGGACTGCTCGTGCATAACACCATCAGGAAAAAGACTAGTAGGTGCAAACAGGCTGCAAACACCCGTAGACCTGAAGGTTTGTGATCCACAGAGGAATAAAAGTCTTGAAGAGCCTGAGTGAATTAATACACAGCTTTACCGAGGGCTGTGCCATGGCAGCAGCACTAGCAGAGGAGAGGAGTGGGTAGCTGAGATGCTTCACCTGATCTCATATTGAAGATGTTATGGGAGGGTGAGTGGTGTGGGGAAACAACCCATCCCATCTTGAACTCGCTTCTGATAATCATCTTTTTTAGCTTTTTAAATTAGGATCTAACCCCATTTTGATGAATTCCTTATTGGGCAAAGCAAGCAAAAACATTTGAGATTACATTTTACTAGCTGTGAAAATCTCAGCTGTAGCATTCCTGTAGCAGCAATTCTTGAAACATGTTTTATCAAACCATGACCCATGCCTCTAAATTTTATCTTATATTCCTGCAGCCCTTTCAGTCAGGGAAAATGTAAGCAGAGAGTTCAAACTGTCACAGATCCACTTACATTATATTTAAAAGTAAAAAGAAGGGGACAAATATTAAAATGCTTCCACACAAAGAGAAACACAGAGACAGCTCTAAAAGAAACTGGAATAGCTCTTGGGAACAGCTCTTGCCTCTTGAATAAATACTTTGCAGTTTAGAGCTGTCTATAAAAAAGACATTTTCTTTTTTCCTATCTTTCTTCAAGCTAAACACAAGCTTTATATTTTGAAAAATCAAAGGGTTTGATAAGTCCAAGAATGGGCTTCCTGTATATGTGTCTGAATAGGTGCATTTTTAGTCTGGGTTCAAGAAAAAAATACATGTACAGCATGTGCCACACACTGAGACTGTCCCTGCTCTAAAAACTTTGCTACATGCCCACAATTCCAGGAGTGCACAAGAGGCACGACTTGGAGCTCTGCTGATGAAAGACACCAGTGGAAGGCAGAACTGCGGCGACATCAAGAGAAACTCAGATGATTCTCATCAAACTGAAGTACCTACTTTTTCTTCCTCTGTTCTTAACTCTCACCTTCGCCTTTCTTCCCTATTTGACTGTGACCTCTACACTCATGGGTATCTCTAGTATTTGCAGCACTCACAGTTTACTGAACTTTTCCCAGTTGATATTTCTTGCTTGCCAGTAGGGATTTAATTTTAAAAACTAATAATAGAAAAAAAAAATCATTCATGTTAGCACTGCAGGAAAGGTTATTATTGCTCTAAAAAAAAAATAAAAAATTACAGAAGCTGATTCTGAGGAAGACAGGCAGTTGTCAGCTCAGAACAGAAGGGCCTGGTGGTCACACATGGCTAACTCTCTTATCAGGGTGATTCTCTCCCTACAGACTAGCCAAGAAATAGTTCTGCTTACTGCTGTCTGCTTCAGCTGACCTCAGGCAACCTTCCCTCAACTTGTCTCAGCACAAGAGTCATCAAATAAAAAAAACATGGTGTGAAATTTGGGGAAGTTCAAAAGCACATCAGAGATTTTGACTTGTTCTTTTAAAGAAACAGGATGTGCCACACTTAAAAATGGTCCTTTATGTTCCTGAAGTGCCTGAAAGTTATAGTGAAAGAGAAAATGTTTCAAGTGTTTAGCTCCTACTTTACTATATAGAGTAAGCGACAAAGTCTTGTAGGTAGAATATCTCAGTGAACAATAGGAGCTGCTCAGTAAGAGACAATCTCTAGAAAAAGATGCACAGAGACCTTATGTAGGGCAAACAAGACTATGTATTTAATATCCAAGCTATTACTGTTACTCTGTTATGTCATGTATCTTATCCTGTGATGCAGTTTTCCCATCCTGGAAACAAGGATAATTTATTTATTGTTTACTTTAATCTTACAGTTAAGTTATGTGAACACTATTCACTAGTATTTGCTGGGGATTGTGGCTGAACTTCTAAAAAAAAAAGAAAAACCAACCCCCCAAACAAAAAAAACTAGCCTTTATTCTGTTTCTTAAATATCATTAAATTTGTTAAACTCTAAAAAGAGTAGCATTCTTGTTTTCTTTTTTACCACAATAATATAAATTTTTAAAGGTAAATTGAATTTTTTGTAATACTTCCTGCATGTCTCTAATATCATACAAAATTAATAATAGAAATTCTGAATTGCAGAACAGGGAAAAAAAATTCTAAATAAAGGCATATTTTAAAATGTAAAAGGACAGAATCAGGCAGTAAGAATTTTACTCCAAGAGCAGGAGAAGTCAGTCCAAATCTCTGACCACTGAGTCACAGGGCAAAACTCAAATTTATCAAAACCTAAAGTGAATATATTTATTTCAGCTTTTATAGACTGTAATAAGGATCAGGACAATATGTGCACCAGTCCCCCATAATTCCCTAACAAAGGATACGAGAAATATTTTGAAACTGATTCACGTGTACAGTTGCAGAGGAAGGCACTGAGCTACGTCACTAATTTAATGGGAGAACTATGCTTATGTGGTTATTGGGATGAAATAAAACAAGTTAGTTTAACAACAATGTCTTGGAAGGCTAAAGCCTTACTCACTCTTCACTCACTAAACTCATAGTTTAAAAGAACTTTGCTCTTAAGTAGAGCTTAACTGGGTTACACAGGCTTTAAATCTGCCCCTAGGTTTCTTCCCTCTTTTTGGCAAGGGCCCTCCAACCCTTGTGGTGGCATCCCAGTGTTGCATCAGCACCACATCCAGCTCATCACGGGAGATTTACAGCTGTGTCAGACTCAAAGAGCCTGGGTGAGGGCAGCCACACAGCGGTATATTTATCGTGCATCACTTAGGAGATGCAGAATATTGCTTGGACACTTTAATAGATGCATCAGTGTTAACTGATTTGCTCTGAGGCACCATATGCTAATCAAATGGGGTGCGATGCATAATGTCTTATTAATGTCGTAGTAAAGGAAATCTCGATGTGTTCCGTAATGTCTTTATGATTACCTTTAATTTTAGATAGCTGGTGAAGGAATGTGTGTTCAATACCGGGATCTGCTGTCTAATTGCCTAGGATATAACAAGGACCAAGTGTGCGATAAAAGGCCAGGGTTTTTATTGGAGATCACTGGTGACAAAATAAACCATAAATAAGTCTTACAATCTGAACAAGCGCCTGAAACACCACATCCTGATCGGCATGTGAGATTGTTTTAGGCATATTTTGATTTCTTTTCATCTTTAGTCACCAACCTGGAAAAAGGAAAGGCATAGACACAGAGGGATATAGCTTCAAAGAGGCTCCCAGGAGGTTTAAATACACGGGTCCAACAGATGTTTTACATTTACTTCTACAAATAAACATACTCACAGTTCTGTCATTCAATTCAAGCCACCCCTTATGCTTACGACAGCTTTTCAGGTAAAGTTACCTTAAGCCTGCTCATCTTTTTCATAAATGTTCTTACTACTTTCCTTCTTAACACACACCCTACTACTTTGAATTAGCTTCTGAGAATTTGAAGTAATATGGAGAATAATCTCCTATTAACAGCATATGGACTTCAGGTGTTTTCTATTACGCAATTTGCCTAATGCCCAAGGTATTTTGCATAGGAAAATGGTAACTATTTCTCTTTTGTAACTGGGGAAACTGAGACACGGGGTTCTAATAACCTGATAGGTGTGACAGCACTTTGGATATGGGATTAGGTGCCGGGTCACTAAATCAGCTTCTAAATCAGCTTCTGAGCAAACAAGTGTTTGGAATGGAGCTCCTCACATCAAATAGCATGTGCCAGAAGAAAATTTTGGTTTTGTTTTGTCAGGTAAGAGAGGTTTCAGGAATCTTGTGCAAAAGATGAATTGATTTAAAGTGATGTCCTTGCTTTATCAAGATTCTCACCCAAAACCTGGTGCTTTTGCACATATGCCTATATCACCCTTTCATCCTTCTTTTGTAGAAAAGGCTTTTAATCCAGGACCCCAGAGGAAAGGTTTTGCAGCTGACATGGTGAAATTGGAAAGCACATACAAACAAAAATTTTAGCACAACCCTTCACAACCAGAGCTGCTCAGTGGTGATATTCGAGCTCCTTCATACAGACAAGCTCCAAGGTGTCTTGTCCCTAAATACATTTAACAGGTGTACACAGAGTTATTTCAGGTGATGAAACCAAGATCAACATCTGGCCATCATAACTGATACAGAGAGGAAGGAAAGAGTGAATTCTGGATCTTTGAATGAACTACAATCTGCTACTCTAGCATGAAGCAGAGAAAAGCCTCTGCAGGTCAGTAGAGTCACACCAGGGTAGAAGTAGTAAAAAAACTAAATGAAAACCAGGCCCAGGAATTAGAGCAGCAATGCTGCCTGGGCCCTAAGAGACAGCCAGAAACCCTTTGATAGAGTAAAATCCTTGTACGCTGCAAGAAACAACCTGCAAGAGAGTTCCCTATCGGCATCATTAATGCATTCCCCAAAGCAGAAATCAGAAGGCTCTTTCCAGAGGAGGGATGCTGCAGAAAGAGGCTCCCTGTTTAATGACACCAGTGAATGTTTTGCCTGATGCGGAGAGAAAGAAATTAGCTCCTGCTGATTTGGTGTCTACACAGGCTGGGATGGGCCCAAAATTCACGATCAGAACGGGTGCAAGGCAGGGTGAAAAGTGGAAAGAAGTCATTTCAGCAGTGGGTTTTCAGAGAGTGGTTTTACAATTCATGATCCCTTCTAGCCATTTATCTTCCTGGAACATGGGATTCACCTTCCTTATGATCTGTTTCTCTGTCTTTTGGATTTATGAAAAATGGGGAATTGGTGCTCAGGATCAAGCAGAAAAAAATCAAACAGCCCTGGGGACAGTGTTGGCCCCAGATGAGAAAGAAACTGTACACTTAGTCTAAAAGTCATATTTTCACCTATTATGTGATTTTAAGTCTGGACTTTGGTTCCAGACTAGCTCAAAAAGTATAATGTTATTACTAGGTACAGAATATTTCCTTCTCCCTCTCTTTTTGTTCAAAGTTCAGGTCTCAAATCAGTGTTGCTGTTTCTTAAGCTAGTGAATAGAGCTGTGAGGAATCCCAAAAGATCAACTGATCCAGAAGGAAGTATTAATATTCAGTAATTCATGAATGCTTGTCTAATATCATCTTCACAACCTCCACAGACTGAGATAGCATACAACAGTAAATACCACCCTTATGCTTAACATCTTTGCTGGCCAGTTTCACATCTCAATAGCTTTCTGCAGCTCTTTTTCTGTATATTGAAACTTCCTGTTCCCTGTGGTAGTTGTAGACTGTCCAAACAGAGGAGTAATCCACCTCCATAGAAGCACATCTGCCTGACTTCCATGCAACAAAGGCCAACACTCTGTCTGTCATTCTTAAATTTTTTCCTACTTCTTACCTTTAACCTTATATTTAATTATTTTATTTTTCCCTCATCTGACTAATATAACCCTTACAGCTTCTATGTCACATGCTATGTTTATGTAAAGTCTAACTTGAAAGGAGATGCCTTTATTATTGACCTCTATGCACTGCCTCAGTGCTGGATATCAAGATATCAGTTTCATCATCTTAGTCAGATGGATGCTCAGGAAGGAATTTGTCACTCTGGTATGCCTGGACTTCTCAACACTAACACTGTCCAGTGGGAGACTCTGAAATAAACTGGAAACAGTAAGAAAGGAAGATCTTGGAAAAAGCTAGAAATAGAAACAGACAAGGAAAAGGAATTATAAAAATGTTTGAGTGTTAGGTCTAATCTGAATTTCTCCCCCAAAACAGCACTGAAAAAACACTGACCAATATAGAATCCACAGTTTCTGTTTATCTTACAAATATTTCTGCACCAGAATAAAAAAATTAAATATAGCACTTCAGACCAACTCCAGATGAAACTTAAGATGAACCTGAATATCTCTGGGTTTGCCTAACCTGTATTACTAATGCTGTTTGTTCTAAGTCAGCAAATCCTCATTTCTACAGGGAATGTTTGAACTTAAGTCCTAATCCATATGAACAATGGCAAGAACACATAAGAGCGGGAATGGTAAATCTAAAGCCCTTTATTTTATTTTTCATTCCCTCATAGTTCCATAGCTCTAAGCGTTGTGGCTTCCACAGAGGGTAGCAGCACACTGCCAGCAGCATACCTAATTAATTCCTCCTTGCCTGTTCCATGTGGCTTCCTTACCCCCCATCCAACTGACCTATTGCTTCTCTTCAAGATAGGCTAAATTAATGATGGTGAAATTAAGGAAGAAGTGAATTATTTAGTTCCATATAGTTTCAAAGCTTGCATGATCCCAGCACTGACTAGGCCAGAAGGATCAGTCCATGCCCTTGGGATTGCTTTTCTGGTCTCCTCCCCGAGTTCTCATCAAAATCAATGGGAATTTAGCCTGGACTTCAGTGGGTGACCTTTTAATTCTCAAGAGGTGCATAACGCTTGGCATTTACTCTGTGCAGTGTCTTTCATGAGAAGGGCTCAAAATATCTCTCTACACCAAGTCTCACAATATCCTCAAGGGGAAAGTAAGCATTATCCTCATTTAATTAATGCATTGCCAAAGGCTAAAATACGAATTAAGGAGGGTGATCCTTCAAGGTACACAGCTTGCTCATATTCGGTGAAGCTGGTGGGGAGATGAACACACTGAGCACCAAACAGGATTACTCTCCAAGACCAAGGTCAATTTTCAGACCAGATATTCTTGCCCAACATTCCTCATTCAATGTTTATATTCAGTGTCTTCACCCACTGCTGCGTCAAGATCCAAGTGATAGCAATAACAAGAAATATTTCAAATTGATTTGTTTGTGGTGATATGTGTACATAAGCCAACCAATCCTGAAGCACATCAACCAATGTGCCAATTTTCCCCTGTCAATCAGCACAGCACAGCAAGCAGAAAGGGTCACTGGTAAGCCACCAACATTCACAGGACTTGGCATTACTCCTGCACTGGCCAGGGCTTGTCATACCACCCTGGGGTAAGTCACCACTCTCAGATCATCTGTTCAATTCCTATCTATTACACTAATAATGAGTATCTTACTATCAGCAATTTACTCCTTAAAAGTAAGCAAACAGGAAGAGGAACAGAGCCACAGAGAAGATAAATAACTTCTAAAGTCCTGTAGGATGTCTGCTGTAGCCAGGGAATTTAACAGAGTTGGCTTGGATCTTTGTGGAATTAAAATTCTGTCCACTGGACCATAAGGAAAGTACAAAGATGTAAACTTCCCTCTGCCTATTCTCGTCTGCCATCCACCTTTTCCCTCCTCCTTTTGGTCAGAAAGGTGTTTATTTCAATTACATTTTAAGTGCTTCCAGGTTTTTTCTACTTTTGAAGATGATTTGATGTCTTGATTGAGGCTCATAAGAAATGTGTAAGCAGGTAGATCCCTAAATTAGCCTGAAAGTCCTGATGGATGCATTGTCATAAGAAAAAAAGGCAGCAGTGACGGTAAATTAAACTATACCATGATGCAGACCAACAGCCAAATGCCCAGAATTGCACTGAAACCCAGCATCATTTTTTTTTTTTTCTGCATAGCAGCTGTAAAACAGAATTAAGCTAGCATGTCACTGAAAATAGGATCTCTCCTACAGGGGGATAATGTCTACCATCATTTCGGAGTAATTTGTTGCTCTATATTCAAAGAACTCTTGAGTTTCTACAATAGGTAGCCTAATTGCAAACATTTGGTGTTAATGTTTGATGACTAGAAGCACAGCAAATCCAAGGTGTATTTCAGAACAGTATGTGTGTTTTCTTTGCTTCAGTGGCTGGACAAGGCATCCATTAGAAGGTGATGAGCTAAACTGCAATCTTCTTGGAAGATTTTATGATTGTACCAGGATTTAAAGAAGTGCTACTGAATGCACCTCAAATAGGTATGGGTGTGAGACCAAGTCACATGTAGGTACTCTGATAAAGTCCGTTTGAACTGGAGAAAAAAGTTTTTCAGGATCTGAAGCCAAATAAATGTGGCAATGAAGATGAGGGACAAGTCAGTAAGTCAACCTGCAGTTACAAAACTAGTGAGCACATGTACTGAAGGTGATTATTATAGACTGGCCTGAGTTTTCTTTAGCACAGCCTTGGAAATGTTAGTGGTGAAGAAAGTGTATGAAAAAACCCCACCATCCAAAAGATGTCAGCTTGATTAATGCCAAAAACTTTCTCCAAAATTTTATTCTCTAGTTTTTGTTCATGTTCTGTTTGACTGCAGTTTCAGTTGCCAGTAAAATGCAGGTTCTGTTACAACAAGTCTCAGCTGTTAGAACTTACAAGTCATGGCAAATAATAATGGAAATATAGAATTCAATATTTCTGGAATGTTCAATTTTTTTTTTAATTTATGTAATTATCTCTAATCTTTTAAACTTGGTGTATAATCTATTAAACACGAAAAAAGTATATTTTGAGAAAAGTTTTCTTTTCTTTTTATTTTTTTTTACCTAAAATTTTATGAGAAGGCTACCATATTAGCACAAGGTTAAAAACTAGAGTTTATAAAAGAAAAGGACCCATGCAAATCTTCTGACAGAGTAATTTCCTTGATTCTTAGTTAGGTGTTCCTTAGTGCATGCTCCAAAAAAGTGCCACTGTTATAAACCTATAAACAACATGACCCATAAAAATTCAACACTAGCTTCTAGTTATATATTGTTACTTACTATTTTCTTTATTATATTAGACATCTCCCATGCTCCAGGTATTTTACAGCTCTTAGGATAGTTAATGCAATTTAAATATATATAGTGACTGTACTGAGTTCTTTTTCGGGAAAGGAACTATAATCTATCAGGAAAAAAGCTAATTACAGTTTATCCCATTGATTTATATCTCCCCAAGCCTCCCCTCCCAATTTTTTTTTGTAAGTATTAAAAACCTTAGGTTGTAATTTTTATATATGCTGCTAGATAGATTAAATACCAAGTAATTCTCATATAAAACTGGTAGTTTGATCAATACAGCTAAAAGCTTCATTCCTCACATATGTATTTCTCATCTTTAGAACTATCAATTTTAATCTCACATGTTGGGATTAGATAATAATCAGGACAGAAATTCAGCCTCATAGAATTCAACAAATCCTCCTGTTCAAATTCTACAGAAAAGAACAATTGATCTCTCTTTGGAATAAGAAAGATGGACTGGGTAATCTTTCCAGATTCTGTCCAAGTCTACATCCTACCTTTCTATCATCAACCCCTTACCGCCTTCTCTCTCTCTGTGTTCCCTCTGTAGGAAGTAACCTCATAGAAACAGATATGAGAGAAAACACCCAAACAAAATTAGAAAAGGTAATTTCCCAGATTATTTGTTTCCTGGGCTAGAAACACAAGAGAAGACACTGGAAAGCCACCAGGAAGGTTTGCCCTCACAGTCTGCAAGGAACCTAACAAATCTGTTTTGTCCTTCCTGTAAGACACAAATGGATTTCTCAGTGAGTGAGTCATTTCATTTCCCAGATAGCCCCAACGTCCTTCTTATGAAGGAGGGCACAAGAGAGAAGGGAAAAAAACCCAATAAATAAAAATCGTTTCAGCAGCAATGGGT
Organism: Corapipo altera; assembly: GCF_003945725.1. NCBI lineage: Eukaryota > Metazoa > Chordata > Aves > Passeriformes > Pipridae > Corapipo > Corapipo altera. Next base: position 1,058,763 of record NW_020884918.1, read on the forward strand.
GTGATGTGGGAACCTGATTAGAATGTCATAATGTAGCCCTGATATAGGAAATTAAATAGAATAGAGAACCAGCAGATGACAAAGATTCTGGTTTCAAATAGCATTTATTGTCAAATTAAAAAAAAAAAAAAAGGGAAGAAAAGCGAGGTGCTGGATCTCCAAACGGTTTTCTACAATAACTTTGAAAAAGGTTATGTGAGGAAAGGAGGAAAGTGAAGCCCTTTCCCTCCACAGAGGAAAGCAAATGGGTGACACTATGCTAATGAAGACAGTTCACTCCCAGGATGAGTCATTCAGCAGCAACAGGGTCTCTGTCCTGCCTGTTGATTCATATTCTTTTCCCCCTAGCACCAAGAAGTCATGTTAAAAGGGTTGGATGGGTGACCTACCCACTAACAAGTTTGGGTTTGATTTGGTTATTTATGTGGTTTTAGCATAGTGTGACCCCCAGGCAGATTTTCCCTTCAGTGATGTCTCTGTTCCTCAGCCTCTGGGTTATCTTCAGCAGGGTGGCATGGAGCAAAGCTTGAAGCAAGACATGATGCCAGAAGAACTACAGAAGAAACGAACCATGAGCAGGCAGTGTATCTGTTGCTGGGAAGATCAGCTTGGCCTCCACTTCCCAGTGCAAAAATTAAGACAGATTTTTTTTTTTTTGCCTTGAAATCTCATTGTCTCTGTATGAATAATTCCTAGCGTTTCTATTTCTCTCCTCTGCTTTGACACACAGGAGCTTTAAAACAGATCAGCCCCTCAATGTGAGAGCCTAGATCTGAACTTGCACAATGATGGGATACAGATCCCATTATGCAAAGTTTCCTTGAGAAAGATTATTTAAAAATCAAAACAAAATGAAGACATCCACAATGTTGGCTGTAATAAGAGTATCAGCTGCACAAGGACTCTACATCTGACCCGATCGACGGCAGCAGAAAAAATTATAAACCTTGTCCTTCAGAACTAGAACACTTTATTTTCATTTAATGACAACTATGATGGTCTTTTTAAGAAGCAAGTAAAAATTAAAGTACTATTTTTAAGCGTGTATCTTTTAAATGTATCACTTTATGGAAACATTACTAACCAGATAGCTGGTATAAACTGTCATATTTCTAGTGACTGAAGGCAGCCGAATCAATACTTCAAACTAGGCTCAATATTTGAATGCAGCAGTAAGGAAGGTGGTGTAATCCACTGTTATAGATTAGATGGCATGTCAATCCTAAATTGCACATTACAGAAGAACTAGTTAGAGAGACTTTTCCTCTAAATATAGCTTTTTTTTTTTTTCTGAATAGTAAATATTTTTTGTGCTAAATTGTTTAGTTCAAGTTTTCCCTGATGATATACAATGCAGAATTTGTCTCCTGCATCTATTACACTGCCAATAACACTCAATAAAACATCAAATTTATTATCACAAAGTATTTAAGATCAAAATCTTTGATTGCCTTTAATGAGATGTCCAATGATGCTAATCACAGAAAAAGTGTCTGTTTAGAACTAATCATCAGAAGCAGATTTCAATGTGAAATAAACAGTGATCATTATGACAAGAATAATAATAAAAAAAGAATCCATTGCACATATATTAAGCAAGAGCTCTTGTACATTAAATATTCACTTTATTCTTCACATTCACACCTATAACTTAATAAATAAATATTGCTGTTTATTGGGGATTTCTTAACTTTCAGCAATGAGCATCTGAAAGGAAAACACAAATATATTCAGAGAGCTCTTTGAAAAGGTGACTTACAGCACCATAATTCAGACAAATGCTTTTCCTCCAAGTAGTAAGAGCACTGATTAAAAAAAAAAAAATCCTTCTGCACGTTTTACTTCTCTTTTGTTTAAAAGGTTGATTTTCTATCTAGACTGATGCTATATTGCTTGGACAGAGGGCTGAAGGACAAAGAGGCATTCAGACCACTGCGAGATATTTTCCCACTTTTGACTATACCTGTGAGCGACCCAGGTAACTGAGTGAAAACTGAGCTGTGCTATGGCAGGTTTACCAAGTCTCAGTGGCAGGAGTATCTGGCTCTGATATTGCCTGTGAAGCCACTGGAGGAGAAAGATCACTCATGATGGGAAAAGACTAGTGAATTTTGAAAGCTTCCTTCCTCCCTCTTGTTTCAGTAGCAGAGGTTGTGCTTGCCTGGAGCTGCTGCAGTGGCAACCCACAGATTGTACACCCTTATATCATCATTAGCCTGAAAAAGCATGTGATCTCTGCTCCAATTTACCAGTAAGGATTGGATGGATGTCTCTATTGATGGCAGCTATATCCTGGCAGTCCTGCTGCAGCAGCAGTGAAGGATATCTTGTACTCAGGTCAGATCAGTAGATCTGCTCTCTGTAAAGGTATGGGATGCAAAAGGACCAAGCAGCTCCTGAGATGGGACCTCAGTGAACTTTGTTCAAGTTATATGTACAATTTTTCCCTAGTATGGATACATTATGTCTCCAATTCTGTCCAAAATTTTGATACAGTTCTTTTACTCATCCTTCTACCCAACACCCCCCCCCCCCCCCCCTTTTTTTTTTTTTTTTAATATAATCATCTTTCGTCAGC
>NW_020884918.1:1061440-1243987 GCF_003945725.1 Corapipo altera
TTTTATTTTTTTAAATAATATTAGGTTTCTGAAGGAGCAGATTGCTAGGAATTCTGCAACTAGGTGAACCAGTCGTGGAACTACCGAACATTATTTTTTCCAGTCTCCCTCCCAGTTTGCACAGATTAATGTGCTTAATCTCAACTCAGTGGAAATCAGGCTTTCCCTCCTCTATCCACAGCCTTATTTTCATTAAATTTGTGAGAATTGAATGCATTTGAGAGGGCTTACTCCTGAAAAAGAAAAAAAAAAAGAAAGAGAAAGAAACTTGGCCACTCAGTTCAACGAATTGGAAAAAAGGCAAGAATGGTAAATAGAGCTACAGTACAAAAGTTTAAGACTCATAATCTCATAAATTCAAGCTTAAGACAAAATCAAAAAGTATCCTCGTTATTTTTGAAGATGTAGCTTCTTGACATCCACACTATAATAATATTGGCTCTCATTTTACTCATTTGTTTACAAAAAATGAAAAATATAGAAAGCAAATAGATTTAAAAAATGAGTAAGAAAAATGGATGACAATTTAAAGCAAAATAACAGGCTATACTGGTTTAACTGGTTGAGCTGCATACATTGCCAGCTCCTGCATCCTGACACTGTAGTCTTCTGACTCCTGTACACTCTTGTGTATTTATTCACTTCTTTTGTTACTGGACACGCTGATCTTCTAGGCCTGGCATATTTTCTAAATACCTTTGAAGCTCTTGAACCCCAATGGTAGCATTATATGTAATCATGGCTATTCCTGTCCTTACCTGTGAAGCACTAGGAAGCAGCATTGGAAGTGCAGACATACAGCAACAGGAAAAGTCAAGGCATTGCTAAAGCAAGGAGTCCTGTCTAGGATGAAAAAGACTCTGCATGCCTAAGATGGAAATCCACTTCCTTTCAAGACAGAAGAGCCTCTGGCCATACACAGCAGTTCAAAGTGCCACATACAGACCTGCCATGACAAACGGGGTTTATCTTGTGGAGGACAGCTTAATTCCCGGTTTCAGTGGGGACACACTGGAGAAGGATTGAGCCTGTAGGTGTTCCACAACAAATCGAAAGAAAAAAAATACTGTTGCTAATGGAACACATGGAGAAATAAAAATTTCTCTACTTCTCTCTGTAAAACTCTTCAAGTAAAACACTTTTTTCCTGTGTAGTGTAACAAAAGTGACAACAGCCTCAAAAGTTGTGTTTTGTCAATTTTTATCACATCTTCTGTCTGCTCAATTATTCAGCAACCCAAGGGACCAAACTTAGTCTGGTCTTGTTCAAAAGCTTATGATCTGTTCTGCTGACCTAGTGAAGCATCTTTTATTCACAGGTAGTTGAATGGCAACATTTCTGTTGAGATAGAGGCCACCTAGTGCCAGAAAATTGTGATATTCTGTCAAGATGGACATCCTAGTATCATATTTCATATCTCATTATTATCCAAAATAAGCATAAACTTTTACCCAAATTAGTTAAGCTCCCACACACTTCTTGGCGTAAAAATTTAACAAAAGTATCCAACTCTACTCTTAAATCACTGGGACATGGGAAAATAATATTAAAATCTTGGCATCATCACAGGTTTTCTCTAAATAATGTGAGGAGATTTATTGTGCATAATATGTTAGCTCGCCCAGTCCTCTGGCTCATTCTAGAATCCCAGCATGCAAACACATTCACAATGCCTGAATAGCTTGAAATTTGAGTCCAAGGTACAAAATCAGAAGATAAACATGAAGGAAAAATGAGGCAACACCAGAAGAGTACATTATGTTCAAAATGTTTCCCTTACCATGCTGCTGTAGAATTTGTCTATATACCAAAAAAAAAAAAAAAAAAAAGCATCAGAGTATTATTTCCTACTGAATACTTACAAAACCACCAACACAACAGATCATGACACCTAAGCAATACAAATAGTCTCAACTCTTGCCAATGAGACCTTTGAAAATATGTACCTGTTTCTAGATTTTACCAATTCCAGAAAACATACAAATATTTTGCTTCATAAGAGCAAAAGCACACCAGCCAGACTTCTTCCTCTGTCATCCTTTATATGCTGCAAGGAGAGAAGCCCTTCCGTGTTGGCTACCTAATTGTGTTCTGCAAATGCTGCAGGGACCCTTAGTTCTTCACCTCAGTTCTTTATAAGCCATGTTCCTGCAGTAGACAGTATAAAACTCTAAATATACACTTTAGTGTAAAAAAGATATTCCTCTCCAAGAAAAAACTGAGTTCCTTTACAGTTTGCCAGAATGACCATATTGCTAGGTGGATCAGAAGATATGAAGGTCAAAAATTTGCTCATGGCTAGGACAACTGAAGCATTTGAGCATCTGTAGTCAGCAGCACAGTAGGCGGGGGCTACCACAATGTCCAGGAACAGAATAGGCACAGAACATGTAAATTCATACATGTGTTTTTTATATGGTAAATCTCTTATCTAGAAAACTTCTTAGCTCATTGCTCATTTGTTAGTTATGTTATACTCCTGTGAGTGTTTGACAGAAATGTACCTGCAATTCTTCTTAAAAGGTGGTTTTTTTTCACCTACAGTTGACTTTTCTCTTTGGTCCGTGCAACTGCTATCAGAGGTGAGCAGCAGCAAATTTCTAATCAACATATTTAATCACACTGTCTCTTCAGAGAGGCCACTGTAGTGCTCATGTAATCTCCTTTGTCTGAGTTCCTGGAAATTACTTGGAAAAACAATGGTTGCAGCTGCAGAAGTGCTGCAGAGTGAATAGGGAAAAGAGGTGCTTCAGCCTCTTCCTCAGCTCCAGCATTTCTCCCTCTATTTAGAAAATAGAGAGGATCCAATTAACAACACCGAGTATGGCTTCCAGAGCTATTGATGGAGCTCTGCATGGAGCACTTCTCACAGCTAGAGAAATTGCGTATCTAACCAAAAGAACTAACCCAAAAACCCCTAGTACTAACACTTTTGTATTATATTGGCTAACTGGTGTTGGAGAGACTAAAGTCATCATTGCTGTTGCCTAGGATTTGTCATGCTGCCGTACCAAAAGCATGTTGGAGATTTCAATGGGCAGAACTGACAGCAACTTAAAGGGGCACCAACTGTTCAATTTATCTCATTAACTTCAGGCTCTTAAGTAACCTGTCCTTCAGAAACGCTTCAAGAGATTTCATTGACTGCAGAGTGAACTGAAGGAGATTAGCTCCTAACCTGACACCTCAGTTTGAGTGAATAAGGAACCAGCAGTCAAAGACTCAAGACTGAATCACCAGTTCTCTTCACAGCTGTACTACAGTTACTGGTGAACAAGCCTTCCTTTACCCCACTTCTCTGTCATCCCTCTCTACCCCTTTCCCAAACTGGAAAAATCTCAAAGGCAAAGGACATCTCAGTACATTCGTGAGACTCTAAACCCTGCAAGGTCCTGACTTGCACTGAACCCAGCAGCAATTATTGATGCATAACTTTACAACCTGAATTACTACATCACCAGCAGAACTCGTTTTGACAAGGCAACAGCACACATTAAAAAACCCACCCTCTGAATTAGACGATTCTAATGGAAGTACAATCTTCCACATCTGAGTAGAATATTAATATAGAATTGAAAACAGCATCTTAGTATTAGGAGTCTAGTCCCTAAGTTCACTATATATTGAATGAGCAGAGATTGGCATAGCCAGATGGCAATTCAGATCCTAGGTAGGCTGAACTGACCCCTAGAAGTGTCTGTGAATATTAACAGTTCCCTTTAATGATTTGGGAAGCACGTCTTAATTTATACTGAAGCCTCTAACGTATTTCTTTCCTTTCCCACCAGCCACACAAAACGTTGACATAGAAGATGCCAAAGCAGAAAATCCCCCCAAAGAACTCTTAAAAATTTACTTTTATCTTCTTCTATTTAGAGCTGTCTATGCAACAGATTGTTTTAACCCATTCAGTTGTACTTTCTGGACAAAAAAACTGTTGCAAACTGAAATTTCATAATTGTAGATTTCAAGTGAGAGATGAAAAAGCACTTAGGTGCCATATAGTATAGCAAAAAGGATAAATTCCGCATCCATTGACACAAATGTCAAAGATCTCATTCTTTTGCAGGTCTCAGCTTTAAACAGTACTTACCACCACAGAAGTATTGCTGGAACTACTGTAAGTGTTGGAGGAGAGGAAAGAGAACTTGAAATGAAGTTACCCTTGCACTGATATAATTTTCGCCTGTTTCCACAGAGCATAACAGTTGAAGAGGGGAAACCTGGACATAGGCCTATTCATATGAACAGCTGCTCCTGCTAATTACCTGTCGGTTTCTAAACTCCTCATCGGAAGACAAGGGAACAACATTCCCACCACTGGAACTATTAAAAGATCATCTGTTTCTATCATCAGACTAGAAATGGAGACTCAGCTCACCAGGATGCTAGTAAGGAAATTTAGGAGCGAAGTGTAGCAGACAAGGATTCATTTATCTCAACTTCTGCTACTGTGTATCTACCCAACACCTCTTCCATTCCCCTTACTGCGGTGAGAGATTCTGCTCTGGGAGTACCATGACCAAACTCCCACTTAAGGGCTGCACATTCATGGGTAGCACAGGAAGGCAAGAAGACGGGAGTATACATATCCAGAGACACGAAAAATGACACGGGAGTAATGGTCTCCAAGAGACGAACACTATCCTCAGCTGGAAATTGACCCTGAGATCCTTTTTTCCTAGTTGCTTTTTGTGGGTTTTAAGCTGGGAAGGAAAATCCCAAGCTGCTTGCTTTCATGGGCCATTCTTAGCTGTGTGAACCCTCTGCTGTAACTGTTTGAAGGTGTCAGATGCCATAGAGGTAGGAGTGGAAGCAGAAGGCAAAATACACTCACAAGAACAGCAACATTTCAAGTACTTTAAGGAAATCTACTGGGACCAAACAGATTTTTACATGGGAGACAACAATCCATAAAGGGAATTGTTTAACTCTTCCAAAAAACATCTCTGGAGAGGAACAGAAGTGGGACCTGTGTGCAAACCCACTGAAGGTAATAGGAAGATCCCTGCTAATATCAGTGAGGTTTGGATCAGACTTGTGGCTGCTCACCAGGCATTTGCACCAACAACTGATTAAGACTCTACTTTAGGCAACAGTTTGTTGCATCCACAAAATTCAGAGGGGTTTTAGGGAGACACTTCAGTCATCTTCTGGCTCAGACTTTAGAACACATCCACTCTCATCCAGTTTATATAAAGAACAGATATCATGAAAATTGTAATCAGCTCTGTAAAAACCTTAGTTTAACCACCATTAAAAGCCCACAATACTTTTGTTCGTTGTGATTTATGTGATTTAAAATCCAACCGAGGAAAGGGTTGGTGGATTCTGTATACACTATGGATTTTTCATGCTGCCAACAATTAATTTATCCCACAAATGAAACACCTTTCATATTATTTTGTCAGGGAAATACCAACTTGCCATCAGTAAGGTCTTTTGGCAGTGTAATTTATACACTTTTTACCCGTCTGTTGGCATTAAGGCTTTCTGTTGTTTTGGTGGTGGTTTTTTTTATATCCTCTTTCAATTCTCCTTGAAAATTGAAAGGGATTAGGTTAGTATTAGGTTAGTGTTTTAAGTGAAAAGTCACAAAGATGTATGAAGATATCTTCAAAGAGACAATATGGCAAAGATTCCTTGCTACCGATTGTCACCAGGTAGAAGGATTCCCCATGTTTTGTTTTTGTTTGGGTTTTTGTTCATTTGTTTATTTATTTGTTTGTTTTTAAACCTCTGTATAGCTTATAATAATTTTTCCTTCTTCTGTCAAAGTAAACTGGACCAGGTATCATTTAGTTTCATTTCCTGAGACCTGATCAAGGGTCAAAGATTACCTTGAACTGACATTTGATATTAGCAAATAAACATTCTCCTCTTGTTTCCGACTTGGTGAATCAGCAGTCCCCATGCTAATCGTGTCGACAGGTTTTTGCTAAAGCAGAGGAAGGGAAATTCCAGGCTGACAAATAAATCCCCAGACAAGTGCACCTGTCAGTTACAGGAGAGCCTACAAGGCACCACAGAGGCAAAAGCAACAGGGTGGACCCATGCCACTGAAAGTGATATTCACAGGGTCACAGCCCAGCGAGCTACACTGATGCACACAGGTTACCAGGGCAGCACACAACAAGTGGGCATTACCCACCACACAGCGCAGAAAGAAAAACCAAAGCAATGCATCCTTTAAAAGCACAGCAGTGAAGAAAGAGAGGGTACACTGGTCAGCTGACCTTTTGCTCCTTGTGTTGTATCTTACCTGTGTTGCCACCCAACACCTATACACCATCAACATTCTGGTGGTCTCTAGTTCCCCATTATTCAAAAATTTCTGCATCCAGTTGTCCCAGAGAAAAAATGCCAAATCATCTAAAAAATACTGCCCTTCTACAAGGTTTCTTTCAGAAGTGTTTCAGAAAAAACACCCTCTATTTTTTTACCCCACACTTTCTCTCCAAATGGAGTCATTACTTTCCCTCCCATAGTGCTCACAAAGTAACCCTTGAGCCAAATCCTGAAACAGAACCAAGCATTTGAGTATTTAGTCTTGCGAGTAGGAAATCCAGAACCACAGTATTACTCAATGTGGGAAGAAAAGGACAAAGACTGTCTTTGTGACCTGTGGTAGGAAATGTGATTTTAAAAAGAGCTGGATAGAAGAAAACTCATTCAGATGACAGGGTAGGAATAAAGGGGCTGGGTCATGGTTTGGTGTCTCTCTTGTCCCTTTCTCCCTACTCTCAGTAACCTCCTTTCTCTCTGTCACACCAAGGCAAGCCAGGGAGCTGGCTGGACTGTGAGGCAATTTCATCCCACATTGCAACCTGCAGGGCTAAAGGTACAAAATGCCTCTCTTTGCTCAGAAATCTCCATTGACTCTCTACTTCTGCTGCAGTTCTATCCCCTGGGGATATCACCTTGTCCCAACAGAGCAGGAGCCAAGTCTGTGCAGTCCTACAACTGCAGCATGGCAGGATAAGGCAGAACGAAACACAAAATTAATAACGCCAATATTGTCATCATCGCATTAGCACAGGTTCCAAATCCTTTTGAATTACAAGACCAGCCTGGGATAAACCTTCCCACACAAGTCATGGAAAAGCAGGGAATATTCTTCTCTCTAGCTGTCAAATTGTGCTTTTCTCTCAAGCAAAATGTAATTTTTGCTTTCAAAGAAGAGAAAAGGAAATTTCATGGGAAGTTAGTACTTCTGATTTAATAATGAAATTTACATCAATCCAATTTTACTCATCAAGAACAGAGAGGCTTTAAGAGCGTCCCGAATTTCCAGTATTCAGGTGGCCACTGATGCCCAAATTAGCTCTGTTTCACAGCTGTTATTAGTAGTGCTTTGTGCCTGCTTCACAACTAACAAAACAGTTTTATATTAACACAGGGACCTAAATAGATTTGTCCATTAAACACTAGTACATTAGACCCAAGGTGTCCCTTACAAATATCCCAGTGGAGTTTTCTAAACAATCTTGGCTAGAGCAACCTTGGGAGGCAAGTTTACTGAGAAACATCACTATTAATAATAACCCTTCCAGGGCTGAATCCAGGATCTAAAAGAGAGCTGTTCTGGAAGTGTGACTAAAGCTATACAATCCTAGAGAGAAGAGGGAAAAATAAACTGTTAGAAGTAACATAAAGAAAAATAAAATCTCAGCAGAGAATGATGTGATCAAATATTTAGATTAAAATTCCATTCCATTACGTAGGGTCTTCTACTGCACCCCCCACCCCAGCATTGACATTGATATTGCAAAAGCAACAAAAGTGTATTCCTGACAGATTAAAATAAGATTTTTATCTCTAGAGGGTAAGAGACTTGTTAATTTCTTGGTGGGTTGGGCAAAGCAATGAGATTCATATTGTTGTAATTATTAATTTCTTCAGCAAAGTGCTAAATCTCCAGGTACTTTATGTATTGGCTACGTTCTTTTTTGTATTTCCAGCAAAGCTATTAATTTAATACCATCTTCTCAGAGGAAAGAAATCTGAATGGAATTAAGGATGCATGATCACAGCTAGGAAAATGAGCAGAGACAGGAAGGGGGACAGAGAGAAAAAAATTAAAGCTCTGGTAGTTTATTCTGCCCAAGAACACCAGTGGAAAAGTGTTCTATGCAGTATTAATTTGTCCTTATTTAGGTAGATTCTTCATCCTGATCAAAGCCATTTTTCACACTTTGGTTGTGCCAATGAGTAGGTATTGGCTGTATCAGACCAAAAGATATTCTCTAGAAAGGGATATTCTAAAAAGATTATATTTATCTAGAAATAGCACTTGCATGCAAACATACTCACTCTGAATACAAACATTCACATATATAATTTCTGCCTAAATTTTTTTCCTGAAAAGCTTTGATTCCTGTTAAGGCACACTAGGATCAAGGACTTTGTGGCTGCAGATCAGCACCCAGCTGTATTTCTTCCTAAGTGTTTCTTCCTACACTGTTACAGCCAGGGAGCACAATCTGGACAGAGAAAGGAAAGTTGGACAGAAGATCATTTCCAGGAAGTCACCATCACCACCTTTCCCTACAGGGAACAAACATGATCCAGGTTCATTTTTCCCCTGACTGTGACCTGCTGCGACCACTTATGAAATGATGGGGCCATTATGGAAGGTCTGGGACCAGTGAAACCACTTTGGGAGGCTTACTAGACCAGGGGACCACACTGCAACCATGCCTGTGTCCCACCATTTGCTGGACATTTACAGGAGTGGTGCTACCAGGGAGGTAAACCCAGATTCACATCATCCAAAGCAAGTGCCATGCTAGAGAGGAAAAAGGTGTCACACTAGCAGCTGTTTGATACTTTCAACAAATATCTGAAAAAAAAAATAAATCTTTAAGTCCCAATTAAGGGATTTGCTCAGCCCCAAATTTTTGGGTTTTCTTTCAGTGAAAATACCAAGCTGATTGTGCTGGGGGACAAGCCAAAAGGTTTTGCTTTTAATCTTTTATTTTATTTTTTTTTCCTTTCTTCTTTTTGCTTGCTCAGTGGTATTCATAAAGCATTACCACCTAGGGACAGGTTGCAAGGGGTCCAAATATGATGATAGTTTCCATATCACTACCTGAGACTAGAAGAGGCCAAGGGGGAATGTGCTTCCTACTGAGCTTAATATTTTCAAGGAACAATGCCTGTTACAAACCCACAGTGCCGCTGGGCCCCAAATTCTCCTTTTATTAAGAATCAGTCAATGCAGCTCCACCTTGGGAAAATTCAGTCTCCAAGCCTCAGCCATGAGTCTTTCTCAGAAAAGGGGGTTCTTGCCATGCCTTTCTGGTTCCCTCCTTTGGCCTCACTGCAGCAGACCGAGATGTTAATTGGAAAAGCAAGGCTAATTAAAACCAGAGAGGCAAATGAAACTGTGAGGGGAGAGAAGGGAGGGTGGGGAAGAAAGTTAAATTCAAGCACACAACAAAGAACATTTCTGCCCTGCTGTTCCTAGGAGGGATCTCATAACAGTGGTGCAACAGCCCAGAGGCTACAAGGAAAAAAATTAAGCTACTGTGTATAACAATGAAAACATCAAACCCTTTGTGTACCATCAAAATGGAAACCAAGAAATAAAGTTAAGATGCTAAACATGTGTTTGAAGAGCACTGAAGCATGCGGTATGTATTTGACTTCCACCTTCTGGGGAGTGCAGGGAGGCATGACTGAGATCTATTAAATCCAATGATGGCCAAATGCTCTGCAGGTGCATACAGCTCCAGTCAGGGCACAAACCCTGAAGTACAGACACACAGGTTTTAGAGAACCATGCTACCAGGCAAACATGCTGCCTCGCTGGAGAGAAGTATCCGTCATCCCTTGGGAGGAGGTGTCATCACCTTTCTCACTGAGGATACTTAAGAGATACTAAATATGTTCATCCTTCAACTGAACACTTACCTATCTCACTCTGGGACCCGCCTGGGACCCCCCCCCACCACAGCAGGGAAGTGCCTTTGCATGCAAGGAAGTTGCATATGGCCTGGAGTTTATAAGAAACCTCTCCTTACAAATGTGATATCCTGATTCCTCGTACCCGCCAAGGCACTGGTGTACACAACAGCTTGCTGATGGAAAGTCAAATCAGCAAGGGCCAGAAAAGGTGAGCAACAGGATTTAAAAGGTAAGATCAGAGATATTTTTCCTCCTCTCTAATCAGAGAACTTCTTTATGCTTAACTTCTCCAAGAATAATAAGACCAGACTAAATCTCAGATAATGCAGAAACTTGTCTTTTTTGTCTGGTGAGTCAAAGGGGCAGCAGAAGGAAATGAGAGGGCCAAGACTGAATTTTCATTTCCCTCCTTACACATCCTCTCCTCCCTTTCCTTCCTGAGGATTTCACATCTTTTGCAGAGTTCCCAAGTGCCCTCAGGGTTGTTAACCCCTTTGCGGGCTCCACACAAAGCTCACTGTGTTTTCTGCTGGTCGGTGGATGCTCCACATCCCAACCTGCATATGTGAAGGAAAAGCTTGTGGCAGCAAATATGGACAAGGTCATATTCCTGACCACTCTTTTTTCAGCAAACCAGAGGTGACTGCTTCCTTCAGAAATACAGCTTGAGACTCAGATGAAGGCCATTCAGACACAAAAAAATTTAAACTTTCTCAAGTAAATCCAAAACTTGTAGGAATATAATCAAGTTACTCAATAAACAGGTAGGAACGACTGTTTCCCCCCACAAGACCACTTAATTTCAGCTAAGACAGATGCTTGAATATTTGAAACACACACAAAACACCAAAAGGAAAATGCAATGTGCAATTCCCTTTTTTTTCTCCTCCTCTCAACTAACTTTTGTTATTAGCGTAAAAAATTACCTCATTAATTGGCTGTGAGGAGGAACACCATTCACAAGACATTTAACTACTGGGAGTAGAAAAAAAAAAGAAAGATAAAGCAATATATATGGAGAGATTGAGCACTATTTTGCATCACAAAAGGCTTTGGGGTGGGAGGGTACAATAACTTGCAGCATTTCTGTCCTCACACAGTCAAATCACCCTTCCCCAACCTGCTTCATCAGCTTACAAAGAGTTCCTGTTTCTAAGGGATTTTGACCTCCCTCTCTTTCTTTCTTCACCAGGATCACAGTAAGTGTGATAGGACCTTAAGGACAAAGAGAGGAAAATAAATAAAAGAAGGCAAGGACAATTGCAGAGCGGCCAGTGTTAATGTCACCATATAAAGGGTCTGTCAGCATTTCCATTAGAAACTCCTATTTTCAAAGGTTTATAACTTGGCCATAAAAATTCACTCTGAGCAGCAGCTGGAAACTTGGCAAACAAAATCTCACTCAGCTTCAATTGATTTTTCTTTTTCTTTCTTTCCCCCTGTTCCCTATCCACCTTCATCCTCTATCTCTCCCCCTTCCCTCTTCTTTTATTCTCCTTCTAGACAGTAACTTTGGGTTGATTTAACCAAAGAATGCAAGAATAGGCATCCTGCTACACTGTCAGATGTACTAACACTGCTCACATTTTGCCTTTTCTGGTCCCAAGTGCTTTGTTTATAAGGCCTGCAATCTGTTGGAATTTTTGCTTCACTTCCAGATATTTTGAATAAAGAATCCTCCAAAATCTTCAAGGCACAGCTCTACTTTGGGCTGACTGCAAGTGCCATGTATCAACATACCAAAACCCCACAACTTCTCTGAAAAGAAATAATTCACAAAAAAGAGGCTCACCAACGAAGTGCGTGTTGCAGTCAGTCCTTTGTGGCATGTGAAGTCTGGTCAGAAATGTCAGGATAACTCAGCTAGAAATAGGAAATGCTGTGTCTCCTGGTTCGTGCCGGTTTTGACCCACCAAATCCCTTCTCCTGTCATACGAAGGGCTCATCTACATGGGATGTTTAAGTGAATATGACAGCAGCCATCTTGGCTGACACTTGAGAGTAAACTGGAGACTCTAAGCATGACGCTGTGCAACTCGAATTAAATTGCCAAGGCGGACGGACCAGGCACGGTGAGGGGATGCATAACATATGCTGAACAGCAGGAAGGCAGCTCTGTAGGTATAAGGAGTGACTTGAATTAAATGCAGTTTGCCCTGGTACAACTCACTCCCCCAACAGCAGCTCTAAGTGTTCACAGATAAAGAGAGTGAGAGGAAGGAGGAAAGGGAAATAGGTGCATCACTGTCATGGGATAGGGAGATTTAAAAAGAAGTCTCAGTGAAGGTGGGTTTTAAGGTGATGCCAAGCAAACAAACATTTTGAAAGCAGAGTAAGGAGACTGAAAAGTGAGGCACAAAAGGTTGAGAGTTCAGGTTCAGAAACATTCTTGTGTTTGAGATGCTTCTCTGAACTACCCGAGTCAGCAAAAAGGAGATGATGATGATGGTGAGCCTCTGTCATGAAATTTTCCATCCCAATTGTCATTGGTAGGAGGAAAAACTTGTACACAAAATAAAAACAAAAGAGAGATTAAATGAGGAGGAAAAAACCCCAAAATATTGATGGTCTGAATTTTGGGTCATCTCATATTTGTGTGTGGGATTGATTATGTTTATGCCTGTACACTGGGTGTTGAATTCCACCCAGCAGTGTTTTTTTTTCCACCATGTGTCAAAATATAATTCAAGCTGGACAAATTGAGATGACAAGATCAAAATAGCTTCAGTGCAATTTATGGATCATCTGAAATATTCAGTGTACTCTTACTATTTTTAAGAAATCTAAGAAACATAAACAATTATATTAGAAGACTATAAGGAAATTACATCAGTATGGAAGTAGCCTCTTTATACCATGATCTCATTTTTCAGACTCTGTACAAAGAATTATGTTTAGAGTGAGACATCTCCCTCTGCTTTGTTTTGCACGTACTAAGCTACCTAAGAAAAAATTTAGGGCAGTGTCTCAGTCTTCCTCCAAGTAGATTATATTTCTGCATCAGTTAAACATGAGAAGTGAGTTTAAATGTGCAGAGTTCAAAGCCGAATCCAAGCTCTGTCAAAGCTAATGTTAAGTGTGTTTTATCCAAATTCCATACAATCATGTTTTGTCAATGTCCTAAGATATAAACCTATTTGCTCTATTTATCCAGTAGAATGTATGAGCTCATCTCACTCAAACTTTTGTGTCTACAATACCCTGCATGCAACTGAGATAACTTATCCATCCTTTGGAAGAAATGTTGCATGAGTTGATACTTTAAAGAAAATTTAAAAAGTCAGCATCAAATTAAACAAGAAGACAAAGTTAGTTAAAAATCATATACTTACATTTCTGTCAAAGTATGTAAGCTCAGCAAATGCTTATTTTCCCCTATTAGAGTAGTAGTGTCCCCTAGCAGCAGAAGAAAGGGCAAGCAAATAAAATGTCATGAGAGAATTGGGGCTGCAAGGAAGCTCACAGAGAAAAGAAGGAACACAGTAATTAGGAGAAGGACTTAGGGAAACAGTTACATCATCCCATGGAGTAAGAGATCAAGTGGAAAGGAGAGGAACCAGGAGAGACTTTGTTTTTGATGTTTTTAATTGATGCAATGCATGGCTGATGCCTGAAGATTTGCTACCAGTTTTGTTATTCTAATTAGTGAAGTGTACAGACAGGCAAACCAACATCAAAACCCTGATCCGTAGCCGCAGACCTCAGGCAGCTTCAGCAGCAACTGAGGAGATGCGTAAAGCACCGTGACACCAAACACCTACACACTGAGAAAAAAAAAAAGGAGATTTATGGGCCAGCGTGCAAGACTGGCAGGGAGACTTGTCCCTTGTTGTGGGACAGAGGCACCTTTGGTGGAGCTGCAGCTTCAGCAGCAGCAGAGTAAGTCTGAGCATTAAAAGCACAGGCATACCACTGCTGGCTTAATCCTGGACTCGGGGGAAGGGGGGGTTTGCTTTTTTTTTTTTTTTTTTTTTTTTGACAGAGGTTCATGAATATGTTTGATATGTAGATGTAGATTATATCAGTTAAGATAGGCTAAGTAAAGTTACCGGATAAGAGAGGCTAAGGAGGTGTATGGTTAGGGATTAGAGTGTGGTGATAAATGGTAATATGCTTTCGTAATTAAAGCAAATCTTATGTTAAAAAGGACTGGAATCTGTTTGACTGGTAGATAGGGTTTTGGGTCTATTTACAGTCCAAATGCACATTTAAACTGCTGAATCTCCCAGTTCCAAGTAGATCCTTTGACTGTGTGATAAGCATGTTTTTCATTTTCTTACCGACTCCTCCTTATTCAGGGCACATTCTGGTTTCTGAAGGAATGAGTTTTTTCTTTATGATTGCTATCCAGAAGTTGAGCTTGGAAAATGTGACCTAGTTCTGTAAATATTTGACCTCTCTGTCCCTTGCACACCCCATCCTCACTTTCCTCTGTCTCTCCACACAAACTGCTGACGAAACATCTTCCTCATGGCATCATCTCTTGTGGGGTAGGAAAAGGGCAGCACAAACCCAAAAATTGCACACACAAAAAAAATAGTGGTACTGATGTTTTCCTTTGAGGGTATTTGTGTTACAGTTCACAAAATGGCTACCCAGCTATAAAAACATCAGCAAGGGATTCAAGTGCATCATATACATATATCAAGACAAAATAAACGTGGATATAACTGGGCATATCACAGTCCCAAGTAAATGACTTGAGGCATTGCAGCTATGTAGGAAGCTAATCTTGGTATCATATTATCTCAATTACCAGTTTATTATTTCTTCTGCTTCCATTCGAAGATGGATTTTCCAGTCTGATAAAGCATATGCCAACTTGAAATTAGGAATTGGAGCTATTCACATGTAAGAGTTGGATCTGAAAATCATTCTTTGACATCTTGAGTTTGGAATCATTTCAACAAAAATGAACAGTTTTCATAATAAGCTTTTTGTTTGGTTTGAAGAGGCTTTTTTAGGGGAGGGGGCTGGGAGAAGCAGAATACATTTTGATCATTCACAGAATTCGTCAAATCAGAACCAATATAAATTCCTCTAATGACAAGCTCTGTCCTTGGCAAAGGTTTCCTACTCTCTTTCACCCCAATCTTCCCACCATTCTGACTTTTTTTTTCTTCTTAAATGTCTTCATGAAATTCCATTTATTTTGTTTAAAACCTTCCTCTCACCCCTCTCCCTGAACAGCACTTCCCTCACATAAATACCATGAAATGCTGAATGTATTTTTTCTCTGAGGAACCGTTTAGACCCCTGCTAAAGGTACAGAATGGCATTTAGGTTGTTCTAGTTTCTCTGGATTTAGGCTAACTCACAGGACACCACTCTCAATTTATCTTGCAGTTTTAGCTAACCCCCTATCAGTGCCCAAGGCAGGATACCTGTGCCTAGGATGTGGGCACTGTCCTATCCAAGCCTGACCACATAAAAATTGGACATACCTAGGGTGTATGCACACATATGCAATGTATTCTCAGTGGATTATTAAGCATCTTTTTATCAAGGCCCCTAACTTATTTTATACAGTCTTATGATCATGTCAAATTTTCTTCCTGTATAAAAAACCCCTGACTTTCCTGACACGATCGCTTACAGTGGAAACAGGAGCACTGTGACCAAGGAGATCAGTTGAGAGTGCAGGATTGAGACAAGGAATTTCAGGCAAAGAGGTACCAGATGACTTCGCCTTTCCACAGCCAGGCATTCAAAAACAGAGCTGCAGAGAATTATCTGGCCTCTGAGAACCATGTCTTAGACATAGGACCTTATGGACATAATCACATACAGCTGCTTTCTCTGCCTCCAGCCTTCATCCACCTTGTCCCCCAGGCAAAAAAGCATTCAGGGACATAACCTCACTCACTTACTCAGGGGAAATTCTGCATTCCCAAAAATGCAGATCACAATGTGATTCCTTCCCAAAACAGAAAGTTCACAGGATCCCTTGGCACCTATAATTTCACAGATACAAAGGGAAAGAGCAGGAGAACACAGCTGTATTCACCAGCACAGACTACTATAATTTCAAATAAAAAAAACCAAAGGCCAACCAAACACTCTCTGGACATCCAGATTTGCGTGGTTTATGGCAGGTGCAAACCTAGAGGACATTAAAAAAACCCCAAACCATCTAGCTCTTAGAAGATATGTCCACAGCTTACTGAATTTGGAATAACATCTTTGCCTTATTACACTGCATTTACCTTGTGAATCATTTTTCCCGAGAGCAGTTCTTCATTTTTTTACCTCCTCATCATTCTTTATTTTCCACAAATGGGAGACTTTACGCCCTTGACCATTGGTTCCCACCAAAACTGGTGTTATCTGTGTCACTTTATACAGATATCAGAGAATAATATTAATTATGATGTTTTCTATGCTTTACTGTATTACTTCTGGTTCAACAAAGAGTTAAAATCCTTTGCTAGAAAAGATGTGTAGCTAAACTTGTGTGGGAGTCTAATATATTCACAGACTCAGACAAGTTACGTGTGGCATCTCACAAAACCCCACATTCTTTAGGAGCCAAACTCATAGCAACCATGTTTATCTTCAGCATAACCAGCTGAACGTTGCCTATTAATGCTCAGTTCTGTAACTCACAGCAACACAAGGAAAGGTCTTTCAAGCAGACCCAATGCAGCCTCTTATATAGGCAGAGAAAGCCACTGACCTCTCAGCTGACAGCGAACTTGTCTGCTGTAGATAGCTCTCAGAAGGTTCTTATCCCTGTTGGCTACCAAGGGACATCAACCACAGTCTGGCATCTGTTTTCAAGTGGTCTGAATATCCATTCATGCAGATCCCATTCCCTCTCCAGTGAGCTGACTACATGCAGCAACTAATGAACACTCCTGTCCACTGCACCAAGGACTCCAGATCTTTACCAGGTAGAGCAGCACTGACTTTGCTCTGACATGCAGAAGTTCCACATCTAGCCTGAAGACTCCAAGCAGCAGCATGAAGAGCCATCACAGTACAAACTTACTAGTCCAAGTGCAGAAGCAATGTATGTGAGGATGGCTTCCTGCAGTAAGACAGGAAGAGTTACCTGAAGGTTAAGTGACTTATTTCAGAACTTGATGCATTTGCAAGAGACATTTAATGCTAGGAAACAGCTTCTATTTCCTCCTTAATAGAAATGAAAATTACAATCTCTATCACTAACCTGAAAAGATGCTGGAAACTCTAACCCTGGAACAGGGTTCCCTTTTATTTGGCTGCGAATATTTTTTTTCCACACTTCATTAAAATGGGTGGTTGTGAAAGGAAAGGCAATAGAGAAGCTCTGGTACTTCAGCATCCTTCAGAACAGCAAGGGCTTTGCGAATTTCTGTATCCAACTCAATTAATATGGACATGCACAGGGGCAGCAATTTAGGTGTGGGTTTATGTACGGCTAGATAGATGCAGATGTCACTTGCATGTAGATATATATTTATCTATGTGTGTGTGCGTGTGTGTGTATATATATATATATATATAATCTTCAAGACAGATAAAATGCACACAGCTGTTAGCAGCTGAAGCAGGCCTTAATTACACTCAGGTTGTCATGGTAACCCCTGACAAGCTTTGCCTTCCTGGATGGCAGCATTTGCCCTCTTGGAGTTTCAGCGTAACAAGAGAGAGGTTCTAAGGGAAATTAGAATAAATCACACAACTTTCCCTGGCCTTTGTGTCTTCCTGCCAAGGCAAGAGGACTAGGAAACAACATTGCTCCACAGGCTTGACACATCAGAACAAGGCAAAGAGTGAAAAAGTACAGGAATTTAAAGGATAATGGCACTTAAAATACTTTGTTGTGCTGAGAACTAGGATCCAGCTTAAGACTTCAGAGCATCACCATCATTATTTTTTAACATATGTAAGGCATCATTAATGTCAATGAGTCTGGTGCATGAAATCATTGTTGATAACATCTGAGCTTTTATTTCTTTTATTCGAGTGAGATGACTGACGGGAGAAGGATGTTTCACCTATCATCTTTTATCAAACTAGTGACACAGTCAGGAAGGGAACTTAGGTCAGTTCTAACTACAAGTCCATACTCTCTGCTTAAGGGCAGCTGGTTTGATATGCATTCATTGAAGTCTCATTTTCTCAACTCTTACCTTTCTCTTTGTGAAAATCAAATAATTCTTTGTTTTTCCTTCAAATGCCTTACAAAACTAATTATTCCTATAAATAAAATGTTCAACCAGCTTCCCCCTCTTCATTCTTCCCGTGTCTTAAAATTAAAAAATAAAACAATCCAAATAGGAGAAGACATATCTAAATCACCACATATCAAGGACGCTTTAATTCATCTAGCTCACGTGCCTGTTTTCCTGAGTAGATGGCAAAGTAGAAGTCTTGTGGTGAGCAACTTCAGCAGTAAACATCCATCTCAGAGTGTTTTCAGCCCATTCAGGAATCAGGGTGGGCATCAGTGGTCTAAGCTTTGACTTCAAGCTTGAGTTAATCAACTTAGACTTCTTTTTTAGGCAATGCAGACCAATAGGCCAAGGGCAATAGGTCTCTGAAGGTGCCTTTCCCTTTTCCAGCTACAAAATGGGTCCAAGACAGCCCATTTATGTATAGACAGTTGACTTTCAAACATTGGAAACTGGGCATGAATCTCCCCCAACAACTCTACAAAAGTCAACCAACACACAACAAGTGGCAGCCCTGCTTAAATCACGGAGAAGTGGCTTAACAGCTCTTGCACAGAAGGATGTTAGCAATGAAGAATTCATGTGTTTGTACAGTAGGCCTCCAAACACTGCCGCAATACATCTAAGAAAGAAGAACTGAAAATCCTAATGAAAGCAAATTTGCATACAAATGAAAGTTATTTTTGCACGCACTATTCCCCCACCTCCAGTTTCATTCTCTTCTCAGAACCTCAAGGATGCATAAGACACGAGGAATTACTGCTGGACAGAAACCTTGTTTCCATTTCCCATAAAGAGAAGAAAGAGAAAAATTTCTCGCAAAATGTGCTTGGCTATTTCTATCCATTGATGAGTTTAAGGAAAAGGGGGACAAAAAGACTTATCTTTTTTTTTGTAACTTATAAAAGAGGAAGAATAACGTTTCAAAGTGGAAAGTCAAAATGCTGCAGTTCAGAAAACTGAAGCAGAAATGAGAAAAAGGATAATCCCTCTGGGCCTCCCCCAAATTTTCAGAGGGCACAATGCTCTAAAAGGGTTTTATTGCGAGATGACATTTTTACACTAGAACTTCTCTTTAAAGCCAAAAAATATTTCGATAAAAAAAATTATTATTCTTTTTTACTGAGCACCGAATGCATGTTATTTTGTCTCAGAAGAATTCTCACATATTAACTTAGAGCTTTCTGCATCATCCTTTCCTAGGAACCTATGTTTCTAACTTTCACTTCTCTCTCACTCTCCTCCTCCCCCACTCTAATTTTATTATTATTTTTTCTTTCATTTCATAAGCTCTTAGCTTTTTAATATGAGAGCCTTTTATTTCTATAAAACTGCAGCTGCTTTCATTTAGTTTTATGGATTTAATGTATTTAGAGGTTCCAAGAGAAGCTTGGAGCTGGCGGTATTATCCAGACATTTGCTGCTTAGTGCCTTTTCTAATGACAAGACTTATCTGATTCAGAACATTTCATATCTGTAGAAAAATTAATTCTCTCTCCCTTTGTCTTTAGGCCTCAAGATTTAATTTGTTCAGGGGATTCTTTCAAGCGCTTTTTTTTTTTTTTCCCTTTGCAGATACCCTGATGACTTACTTCCAGTGCTGAAGTTGTTCTTCCTGATGGCATTTTAGTCTGAACTATTTGCAACTTGGTGCTTCTGTGCTTTCCCATCACTATGGTGTTTGAACTACTTTCAGTATTTAATGTGTTTTGTCCTCCTGCTCTGTGATGTAGAGGTTACTATTCTCACCATTTTACATACATGGAAATGAAGTGGGAACTCGAGCTTGTATTTACAATTCATCTATATTGATTTCAATGTGAGCTGCTCATCTCAGATATTCTTCTGAATGTAAAACAAAGTATTTTATTCTAGGTTGAATAGGAAGTTTGCTGAAAGAGTGGAAATGAACTTGGGCACAATATTAAGGTCACCACCTTTTCTGGGGGTACCACACACCAATCTATGTACGGTGTCCCCTGAAACATTGTTTATGGCAAGCCAAAAAAACACATTCGTCAGACAAAATTGGTCAATGAATGGTTGAACCTCTTTTGGACATCAAGTTTCAGGCTGAGAAACACAGTAAGACAAATTGTGTAATTCAGGGCAAGCCCAGAGATGAAACTAAGTGAGCTAAATGAGTCCTGTGCTGGTTGCAGGTGGACAGCACATGAGGCAGCCTATCAACGTTCACAAAACCCCATGTTCTTTTAGTGGGTTTGATCATTAGACAAGTACATTCATGTAAGACTACTTTGTCCTCTCATCAGAGTAACCCAAGGACAGCAGCAGGATGCTAAGACATGGACCAAGACTTTGCAATTACTGAAACACCAATTTAGTTATCACTTGCTATTATTCTGTCACCTCTGTTGCACAGGAGAAAACTGCACCTGTTCAGAAGCAGTTATTATCCATATCTATTTTCTCTATTTCATCTCTCTGCTTTTTGTCCTCTGCAATAACTCCTGAGGACCTTTAGAAGGCCTCATACTAGCCTTCTTCGTCACCCCATCTATTAACCTGATCAGCAATGAAAAAGTTCATTGCAATATTCATCCATCACTTTTAGGCTTTATGGTTAATATCCTTTAATACATTTATGGGGAATTCACACCTTGCAGAAGCACCATTTCTAATCACTTAGGACAGTTCACTGTCATTCTTAGTTAAACCCTTCCTGCATTTTTCTTGCAATATTAAGAACTAGACTGCAGATTCCTCATGTACCATTTTCAGGTATTTATTTTGCACACCCTGTTAAGAACAACACAAAGCAAAACAAAACCAAACCCAAACCCAAAACCTCATACATATATTTAAACATTATTGGTTTTGCGATCTAAGCCTGAAAATGTGTATATTAAAAATTGACAATAAAATCAGTTACAATTAGATCTGAATTTAAATTTCTGAAGTTGTGAAATGATTGCAAAAACAGTATTGAGGAAAAAACTAGGATCAGACAATAAAATTCCTTCAAAGTAATAAAAACTTTTCTGTATGTCTTTCAAGTAAACTACATGTGTCTCCTCCTTTTCACAAAAATGGAACCTGTTCTGAGAGCTGAATTTGGGGTGACAGGGAATGGGGCTGGGTCTAGAGATCAGAGAAAAACAGTAACAGCAAAATAAATTTCAGTGGCTTTCTTGCCACCATTAAGAGTTCCAGAAAGTTAAACCTTAAAATATTAAGAACATAAGTCTGACTGAGAAGAAAATACATTCTCATGTTTTTGTTTCCATTTGTTTAGAGATCTGAGGGGGAAGACACCCAAACTCCCTATATGTCAAAAACCTGTCATCTCTTTCCCTTTAAAAGCTCATGTTTATGAGGCATTTCAATAAAGAGAAGAGGAAAAGACTTGCTGCTCTGTTAAAGAACAAAGCCACGAAAAATACCTTCAGGTATACATACCACAAGGCAGCTAAAGGGCACCCCTCAAACCCTACTATATGCATTCCCATGCACCTACTTTCAGGACTTTTGATGGGAAAGCTTATAAAAAGCTTGTGTTTTATCATTTGATAGGGGCAGGCCAGTTATAACTGCATGTGGCACCATCCCTGTAAGAGGGGAAAAGATGAGGTAGGGGTACAAGGTTGGCTCTGTATTTCCCGTCTGAGTCCCACAAGACTATTAAATACTAAATATGTGTGTTAGATGCCCCACTGACCACTGAAGAAAGATTGTGCTAGGGGCTGCACAGGGGCAGACAGTATCTTGAAGAGCTTACAACCCAAAAAGGTAAGGAGGCAAAAGGAGGTGGCAGCAAAAGGAGGTGACAGAGAGCAGTTTTTCAAGGATCACAGCCAAAAGATCAAGCAAAAGATGAAGTGGAAGCAAAACCCAACTTTTCAGCCCAAGGGAATCACTGAGTATGGTGTAGAGCGAGAGGGTGCCCCTCTAGCTGCTAACTCTACATATGGCACCTTCCCTGCACATACAAGTCCGGGGAGAACTTGTGGAGGGAAGTGCTGCTCCAAATGCTCTGGACAGATGGACAGCAGAGGACTGTTCTCCAGCTCAGAATGAGACACAGGTGTCCTCTCTGGAAACCCACATGACTAAACCAGCCATGACTCTTCAGGCCAGTGCTTCACATTTCCTTCCTGCAGGGTTCAGAGGGCTGGGAGTTTGTTGTCACAGGAAGGAGACAGTACAGCTGGCTTGGGGAGAATCAGAGCAGTGGATGTTTGTACACATCACGTACTCCCCAGTTCCTCTGAAAACACATTCTCCCTTGTTCAACTCCCCAACAGAGCCACAGACAGAGCTGAACTCCATACGCTCCATTTCATATCCCTTCCCTTATAAACCTTTATTAAGGCTTTATGTTACACAACTATCACCGATACAAAACTATTGCATTTAGGCTTCCAGGAGACTGAGTGCATTAAAACTCCTTGCGTGGAATGGCAGGAACCAATTCCTCATTTTTACTGGCTGGGAACTGAACCTTAATAGGCCACAGAGCACAAAACTCATAAACCACTGGAGTAAGGGGAGGAGGAGAGAGGGGGAATAAGGAGGGAGGAGGGGGAGAAGTTTGTTGCTGAGGTTATGAAATTATAACAAAGAAAACCAAAATATGTGAAGCAGGGTGCAGTGAGGAATTCTCTCCACACATGGCAGAGTCAAGCTTGCCACCAGTGCCCAGCAGCTAGAGGGGAAACAAATAAAGCAGGACCATGCTCTTAACAAAAGAAAGTGTTCCTTGGCACTAGAATAGCAGCAACCTTCATCTCCAGCCCTGGCGCTCCTCAGGAGAGGTTGAGGTTTGCTGGCTCAGGCATGAGTTGCCTTTGCCTAGCAACCAGCACAAAGTCCGTCTGTCAGCTTGGTCTACAGTTTCTTCATCCCTCCTTCCCCCTTCTCGAAGCACAGAGCAGGGTCTCCAAGCTCATTTGTCAACCTTCAGCTCTACCCACCTCTAAGCCCATCTGAAAAGCATATTCTCCTGTACCAACTGGAGGTAGCAAGATGGTTTGGACCTTTGTGAATTTCATCCTGTTCCCCTTCATCTTATTCTGCTTTTGCAGCCCCTTACTGGGGAGTTCTCTGAGGAGGACCACCTACTCTGAGAAGATACTTAACCAAACAGATTCACCTGGGAGGAAGCACCAGACACTCCTGCAACCACACATATCTCTCCCTGCCTGGCTGTGGTGTTAAAATGCTTGTTTCTTCTGGGAACACATTCTGGGTGCAGGGGGGCTTTCAAAGCAGGATGCAGAACAAAGAAAAGAAAAATCAAACAAACCCCAAAACAAAACAAAAAAACCCCAACAGCTGGAAGCTTATTTCTAAGGACTGCTTTCCGTGGTATATATCAGGTGTTCTAAATACAGAAGCAACTCTGCAGACTGGAGAGAAAAATTCAAATCTGCAACTCGGAACACTTCCCAGTTAAATTAAATTCTGCAGCCATTTATTTTGATGTGGAAAGTTACTGCTGGGATCCCTCCCTGCTGCATCACTATGACATGAACCACAATGGGCCGGGGATGATACCACTTCCTGGAAGAGCAAGAAGTCATTTCACTCCCTCACCCAAGAAGAGGAACTTATTAGGAAATTAAACAAGCTGAAAGGCACAAGACTAACCCAGTAAATGCAACTGTACTCCAGTCAGTCAGAAGAACTGGCTACTCTCCAAAAGTTTGAGCAAGTTACTCCCTGCATCAGGGTTCCTTCAAGTCAGAATGAAAGATAATCACCCATTCTGGGCACCAGAGGGATATTTACTTAATGTGTTCTGACTTTGAAAATGGAAATACGAGATCTATAGCAGCAGTTACCTTCCAGAGTTTAAAGTAATCATAACACTACTTTTCTAACTACAAGACTCCTAATATCAATAGTCAAAAGAATCCTGATTCCAGAAGTAAGAGCAGTATTAGCTAGGCTTACTTTGGGAGCTGCCTGGTGTCACATTCCAGCCCACCATCAGGAATCTTCTCCCCTCAACATTAGGCTCCTCTTTCAAAGCATAAAGTATTTTTAAAACTTATAGGAAATAATTTTCAGCTACAAAATCTGTGTGAACAGGGGAAGAACACCCGAAACCAAAGAGATATTATTTTTCCACCCCCAACCCATCCCCTGCCCCTTCTAGAAATGTTTTTCATTTGAAAATAAAATACCTTTTTCTTCTGGGAAGGAAAATTAAGCAGTACAGGGAGGCTGCTGCACAGTTCAGTAGTTGGGATGTAACAGGCCCCAGGAAATTACAGCCACAACCC
Source organism: Corapipo altera (assembly GCF_003945725.1). Taxonomy (NCBI): domain Eukaryota; kingdom Metazoa; phylum Chordata; class Aves; order Passeriformes; family Pipridae; genus Corapipo; species Corapipo altera. Next base: position 1,085,757 of record NW_020884918.1, read on the forward strand.
AACCTAAATATGGTGCTACAAGATGCTGAATTCAACCATGCTAACCCTAGACCATCATTGTCAAGGGTGAGACAGACAGCTGGTTATTCTCACCCTACTGGGCTGCAAGGACAGCACCAAATTTTCTCACTGAAAAGCTTTTCTCTATAAAAAGGTGGAAGAGACAATAGTTTTTTTAACATTTTTAATGATATCAAATTCAATTGAAACGAGCTACTTTGTCATCACAGCTCGTTATCGATTGCAAGCTGAACATTCTCGGCAAAACTGGGACAAGCAAGAGTAAATCTTACATAAAAAGCACAGTTCTATTGATCACAGCAGCCGCCACTGGCCCTCCACTGAAGCAACAACGAGCTACTTTAATAAAAATGTAATTCTCCAGTAGAGAGGAACCCATCTGCTTTCCAATCCACTCTGCATCATACTCTTCCAAACGCTCTTGAGAGAGAAAGCAGACCAGTTCATCCCCCTGATAAAACACTATTACTATGCAGTGACACCATCAGACTTGATTTAAGTACATCTGGCATTTTCAGGTGTAATGCCTGAAGCAATAATACTAAAAAACCAGAACAACCCTAGTTACGCCCTCTGGGAGTTGCATGTGTGTGAACTAAGTAACTTATAGAATTCTTATTTCCATAGTATCAAGCTCTTTACATCCTGTAATGTATTTATCCTCCTACTACTCAGGGGAAGGAGAGATCAGTGCTGTTTCTCTTGCTTTCCCAATGCTTACTTAGATCTTCATTTCCTGTGGCTTGGGATTTGGAGACCTGAATCTTGATGTGGGCTTGAGGCTAGGGGATTTGGTTGTGGTCATACAGGAAGACATTGCTATGGCTGAAAGCTGGTTTTGACACTAGTCACAGGTCAGACTCCAGGCTCTGCTGGAAGCCATTTGGTCAAACTGAGTGTGATAATTACAGCAGGTGCCCCCGAGGATGTAGAGGGACTTCTATCCCTGTTTCTACTGCTAGAAAATTGCATTCAGATCCGCAGACACTGTTGTATACATTTCCTTTACCACCCCCCACACTGCCTCATCGACATGCACTTTTAGGTTAAACATGGGGAAAAGAAGACCCGGAACACTATTATTTTACTGAAGCCCACGAGAAGTTCTTCCCCTCTGTCACAAGCTGGACCCTCTCACAATAAAGGACACACGTAGCTCCTGTGTGGCTATGTGATGCTGGGAACTAGAGGGCCTCTGCTCAGCAAGCTGAGGAGTTAATAGAAGCAAAACAAATCCCCCTTATTTGCCTCAGGGTTAAGGGTCAGTGTAAGTAAATCATTAATTAACAGGCTGGCACCTCAGTGCTATTGACAGGGTTTTGTGTACACAGTGGGACTGTGCCACCCCCTGCAATTAAGCAGGCAGTGAACTTTCCTCCTCCTGCTGCCTCCCACTCAGCTTGAGCAGGCTCACTATCCTCTGTCCTCTACAGAGCCTCCTCTTTGTTCTTCCTCTCAGCACAAGGTACCAGCTGCCCCCCTCTTATGCTTTTCTCCTGCCCAGCACAGCTATCTTCAGAAACTAAGCCTCCTCATTTTGTTGCTTTCTGACTTCATGTAGCACTTGCTCCTTTGAAAAATAAAAACCAACAAACCAAAACTCACGGGCTATGCATCCGTCAACATATGCATTTATTTTACCCCTCTGCTTAGGTAAAGGTACACCTACAGACTCCTCAGGGCTGGAACTGGTAACTTTTGGGCTTTAAGACACTACAGTGTCTCAGAGTGGACGAAAAATATTCTTTAGTTCTTGGTCCCTAGATTTAACTAAAAATTTGGGATCCTAATACCTTACTAGTGACACCTGGATCACCTAGATTTTTTCGTTGTTTTTTTTTTTTCCTCTTCTAATTAAAAACAGGCCTGTTGACAGCCTGATTTCTATGCCAGATGGGAAATTGCCATGTAAAGAGTAGTCATTTCAGAGACTCCACAGTCACAGATCCTTATAACAATCAGGCCTACAGTGTCAGAGTAGCTCCTAAGAAATTCTTTTTACCATTTTCTTTGCAGAGAAGCCTGCTTTCTTTTGGTTCTTTGGGTTTCGGAAAGGTCTTGGCCTGTTGTCTGAAGGCCTGAGGTTGATAACAAAGACTAGTTATCTGAGAGCTACATCACACTGAGAACAACACTGGTTTTGGAGCAGAGCTTTGAGCCCCTGTTAACTGGAAGCCCAAGATCAAGGTTCACCATTTCCAAAGCCATCAATGTTATGTGATGGGACAGCCCACAGTCTACCAGTTCCCAAACTGCAAATCAAAGACCGTCCTGGCAAAATCTTAGGGCATATTTGTGTGGCTCCTGATCGCAAATAATTACAAATGCTCTGATCTACTCAAACACTGCTGAAATAAAAGCATCTGAACAGCCACCTTCCTCCACTCCTGAGGTATTGTATTGGTACAATGTTGTCTTAAGATCTTTGACATAATGTTGCACTCCAGGTAGAAATGACATGAAAAGCATGATTGTAACTCAGTAGGAGCTCAGACCATCCCCCCATCCCAAACACCTACAAATTTCTGTCATATTAATCTGATTCCCACAACAGTTTGCCTCCCCCACCTTTTTTCTTTTTTTTTTTTTAATTTATGAAATTTTATAAGTGCCTTGTCATTTCTTCACTATACCTTTGAGAATTTACTTTGGGAAAACAGCACAGTAAAGGTCCTGCAGTACATAGTTGATTAGCTTTCCACAGCATTTTCTAGAGGGACAACAAAAAGTACAGTGTGTTTAAAGTGACTTTTCTCCCTTTTGCTTGCAGGCACTGGAAGGTCTGACGAAAACTGGGAGGGTGAAAAATAGGACTGAATATCTCCCAAAGCTGTGCAAGGGCTTTGCTCAGTTTTTGAGACACCTTAGCTTTGACAGACTAGCACATCCTCAAGAATTTAGATAACTCACAAGCATGTCTCATTTCAAAGCTCGAATGCCAAGATATTACTAAGTTTAAAGGTACCTCCAGTGCATTAGACGTAACTGGAATTTCAAGTATGCTGATGGAACTAGTCTGTCCCTACCTAAGTGTCCCTGCTCCTCCCTTGCACCCAGATTCTCTTTCCTTGCACTTGAATGTTCAAGGAAATGCTAATCTTCCCTTGTATAGTCTATCTACACAAATAGATTATGTACACACTGGCAAAATTTCTCTATGCAGCACACTTGCATCCTGGTGTTTCTGGTCACCAGGACAAAGGTTGAGGGAATCAACACTTTCCTCCTCTTTCTAAGCGCTCCACTGGTATACGCTGCCTTTGTCTTTAGGCATCCAGCTCTTGCACCAGTTACATGCAAATGCCACCCTGTTCGGTTCCCAAATCAAATGGATGTTAAAAGCAGAAAGCTGCTAGCAGCCAAATTAACAGCACATAATTAGTCTCATGCATAAACCTCTTAAAAAAGTACAGGGCACTTGGTGTCAAGATTAGACAATTAACTTTGTCAGAGCACAGGAGAACGTGCTGAAACGCTTACATTTGCACCGACGAACAAAGCCTGCAATTCTCACTGGGACTCGTGTGAGTAAATACTCTAGGTCAAAGCCTTGACAGCCTTATTTAGATTTTGCTCACTTAGTGCAGGCTCTGCTCAAGTAAAGACCACATATAATCCAAGGAAACACTTCAGTTTGGCTCTGTGTTTTGACAGCCTATAAAAGACCTGCTGGAGCATAAGCAGGATCAGCAAAAGTAAGCCCTTCCATATACACAACTCCATCTGAAACCAGTGCTATTTTACATGTTAGCCAAAACATGACTGTTACTGCAGCATATTCTGAAGAGCCTCAGCCAGCCAAGCTTTAAAAACATCTCAAATAGGGGAAGGGCTTCAGCCAATTCCCTTTATGGTGAGATGTGGCATCACAGAGTGATCCATCAGCAATTCATATCTGTGACCAAATGGGCTCTTTCCCCGGGGAGTGGCAGACCCGGGGAGATTAGCACCTGTCTCTTTTCTGTTTATCACTGGCAGGTGCTTAACTGAAGCAAGAATCGGCTCTGCTGTAGTGGACAAAGCTCCCAAAAGATAAGATGGATGTGCTCAGCCACCGAGCTAACGCTTGGTCAGGAAATAGAGCAAATGAGTCTGTTTATCAAAGGTGGCTTTGTGAGCTGATAGGAGGAACATGGTAATTCATTAATACGGGGAGTATTCAGACTCTACCAATAGTTACCAGGAGAAAGCTTTCTGCAGCACAAATGAAATCATCTGGTCCTGTAAAATCCAAGAACCTTGGTGACCCTACAACATCAAGAGCAGGCTGGCACAAGCTAGCTCTGTTCAAGCTAATCCTTAAGTTTAAACATAAACACAAAGGGACGTGGGGGCAGAGCTCTCTCTGATTTGAAGGAAGTCTGGCCACATTCATGCAGCACCTGAGCTGACAAGCCTCCCCAGATGGCACTCCACGCAGATTAACTCCTTCAGCTAGATACAGTGAATAGTAAGTAGCATGCTAGAATGTCTAGGTTAACTATTGTGGGAGTCTCTTCAACATTTAAGAACTCAGGTGTATGAAAGGCAAGAAAAGAAGATGAGAACTTAACCACAAGGCTTGTGGTTTCATGTGATCTTGTAAAAGCTAGGAGAGGATATTGTCATCACTGTGTGAGTAAGGAGTAAAAGAGAAAAAGATATTCTATTTCTTTCAATTTTACTGAAATGTTATCTAGGTATCTGTAGGAGTATGTTTCTTCTCTTTAAATTACTGGGCATATAGAAACAGAACAGCACGAAGGTTGTACTCCTTCAACCCAAAGTGGAAGTTTAGAACTGTGATGGTCCTTCCTGCTCCGATGAAGTAACCAAGTTTTCAGAATTCAAAGACTTGCAAAAATATTAACTCACAAACACTGAAGAGCTTGCCTAATATGAGAATGGAAATGTCTGTCAAAAAGTCTGACCCACATGCTGATGTCTAACATTGTTGTAGAAAATGGATAATCCTTTAGGACAGTAAAGGTAGATGTCATTTATTCATCTAAGTTTGAGGAAAAAATAGGTCCTTAGTGAATTTGTTTAATGTAAATAAACCCTCTATTTATCTTTGTCTTTAATAAATTCATACATTATTAGAAAATCCTTTATACAAGAAGACCCACTGAGCTATATCATCTCATTTTAAGAGATTTCCTGTTGGTGGAAAACAAAGCAGCCACCTGCAAAGGCCTAGTGCTCAAAAGGATTTAAATAAACACCCACAGATAATTAGATCAGTTAACCTTGCAAATTAAAACAAGCACATTGCATTATCTGCAGTTTATCCTAAAAGAAAATATGAAGTTACCTCAGATAAATAGTTTAATGAAAACAGTGAAGAGCTTATAACAGGCTGCATAATGCTAAATCTTCTAAGTATGTGGGTTAATAGGATGAAAACCTACTTTCTGACTGGCTTCATTTTGGAGAACTGGCTACTGATTTGCTTAGGTCCAGAGGATCAGATTTAATTCACAAGCCATGCTGTCAGAGCAGTTTCACCTAGCATTACCCAGGCAGCCCTAACCATTGGATCACTTTCTGTTCAGTGAAAAAGAAAAGGTGAGATGACTACCAAACTCAACTACTGCTCTGCAGTGGCTGCAAGAAAAAAAAAACCTTAAACATTTAACCTTTGTTAGGCTGAAATTAGGGAAGATAAAACATACCATGGGCACAAAATGTGACTTTATCACTCAGGTATTCCCTTTCTTTTCATAATGCAGTAATTGCTGTTGTGGTAAATTTCCTCACACAACCAGAAAACCAGGCACAGCTCATGGGTTATGCTACAAAGAAAACAGTTCAGATTGACAGTTGCTCCAGTAGCTGGATGACACCAGTTGTCCAACAACATCAGTGTGCCAGCTTGGGTCATTGTACAAGCAGAGAAGTTTTTCCTGTGTTCAGTGGCTTAGGTGTGCAGCATACAAGCTGCACCAACAACTGCCTGGTAGTGTCAGTCTGCTGGAGAGTATCTGTGTGATCACACATAACCAGGGCTGGCCAGAAAAACACCACTCCATTTAACACACACTTCAAGGCTTTGAAGCATATTTCTCTCCTGTGAAGAGACAACTGATGCTTTAACAAAAGAAATATTACTACATATTATCCAATGATTAGATGTAATTTTAGGGGAGAGTTTTCTACCAGTTTCAGAGTAGGTTTACTTACTTGTTTTGTAATCCCAGATGTCATCAAAACAGGATAAACAGAATATCGTGGTCAGACTACTGTCATGAATCTGAGACACCATCATAATAAGAAACATGATGAAAGCAATATTGTTTCAGAAAACATTTCAGTGCTTTCCAAGAGAATAAAAAGTTTTGTCTACTTATTTTTCCTTCATCTCTGCTCATAAGATTTGGCAGTGTCTTGTGTTTTAAACAGGAAAGAACGCAGTAATAATCTTAACAGGGATCTGACCTGTTCTAAAAATCCTGCACACAGGTAGCTCCCCATCACAGGCCACTTGCCCTTCACTGCTGGAAGATGACAGATGTTGGTTCTGTAGCCAGGAACTGCAGTTATTCTGGCAGCTCCCTCTCTACCATTGATGGCATCTGTTTTCATGACCAAAACTGCTAAATTCTCGAGAATGTTCAGTGAAAACCTGTTCTAAATGACAGATTTAAGGTTTTTTGGGGTTTTGTTGTTGTTCATTTATATATATAGACGCATACACACACATATAAATGAGTCCCTCCTCAGTTGCAGTGAATGCCATTTACGCAGCACGGTCAAACAGGTCTGTTGACTACAACAGTGCCAATTTTTTTGCCCCAGTATTGACACCAAATCAAGATTGTGGAAGATTCAGAAACAAGATGATCCTGTATGAGGCTATTTCAGAGATCTAGAGAGACATAAGCTGGTGTTCCAAATAAAATAAATAAAGAAGTTTAGAGTGACCACTTGCTGTTATATCACCCAATCTGACTTACTGTGTCTCGTTGGCCACAGAAGTTTTTTAAAAATATTGCAAGCCCTAGCAGAAATTGGCAACTACTAAGGTAGACTTTACAAAAATAAACAGAAAACCGAATGGAGATGGGGTTAAACTGATTTTTTGTTTTGATTTGGTTTTGTTTTGGTGGGTTTCTGTTTGTTTGTGGTTTTGTGGTTTTTGGTTGGTTGTTTTTTTTTGTTTGTTTAGGTTCATTTAAGTTGCACACCAAACATAAGCCAGAATCTCAGCTTTATCTTCAGCCTTGTTTCTGCACACATAATGAAATTCCTAAGTCAAGGCTTGATTACCCACTGCCCTTGGTTACCAAATCGTTCTGGTTAGCCTAGAAAACAAGCCCAAATTTGCATCTGCTGCTCTGCAGATAAATCCCCTGGGCTAGTACAGGAGAAGGTCATGGCATTGGGAGTGCACCCTTAATGCCACGGGCTGTGCTATGCAGACCTGTAAATAAACACGCAGGGTTTGGTTAGCAAGGCAATATCCCTTCTGTACTTCATACTGGAACTTGAACGTTAAAGAAGAACTGAGAACAAAGTGAAAAACAGCAAAATACAACAGCAAAATTAAAAAAAAAAAAAAACAAAAACAAAAAAAAGCAGCCAGAAAATAGTCTGGCTGCTGCAATGCTAAGGAACAGATCTTCCCTCATCTATATTACACCCCCAGCTTTCTACTGCAGATCCGACACACTCGAGTTTCATTTCAGAAAGTGAAGCTGCTAAGCAGCTACCAAATGACCTTTGGCTCTCAGATGAGTATTTATGGCAGGCAACACATACATCAACAACAACAAAAAGTTTCCCCAGTAACGAAAATGTTTCTGCCAGCAATGTGTCTTTTACAAGCTTGCAAGATGTATCAAGAGTCTAATAATCAGATTAAAATCACATCAAACTATGTTGGGAAGTCAAGGTGAAGGCCTTTGGATTGTTCTCATGAATAGCCCTATCCAGACCTACCAGGTGATGATAAATTCAGGTTTTTGCTTTGTTGGTGTTTTTCAAATTTATTTTAAGGGATTAGAGTTTTTAAAAGCCAAGAGGTGGGAAAACACTTGGTGTTTTAGCAGTTCTTACCAGCATCTGACAATAGTGAAATGGTTAAGAAAAAATAATGTGATTTCTCCTGTGCAGGGGGAGCAGTGGACCGGCTAATAAAGACATGATTTTTCTACACCACTTTACAAAAGAGTTCAAGAGCTTTGTTTTCCTTTAATGGGTGAAAGCCCAAGTCTCAGAAAGGCAAAGTGTTTTGTCCAGTATAGTCTGTATTTCTAATAGTTAACCTAGGAACAAACTTGAAACCTGAAGTCCCAGGATAGGGTTGCATTCCCTCCCAGGATCACTGGGAGCCAAATTAGTGGATAGGTTGACTGTTTCTATTTACTGCAGAACAAGAATGGTCAGTTTTATATTGCCAAGCAAGAGAAGAAATGCTGAAGTCCCAGTGCTTTATTTCCAGTACTCTCTTGAAAGTCTGGCTTGAATCTTTCATTTGCAGATAGCCTTTGTATAGGTACTTGAAATAAATACTATGTCCACATTGCTCCCTGCTTTTCCCTCCCCACAGAAGGACACCAGGGAAATACAGACAGGCACCGCCAAAAGAAACACTGCCATCTGTCAAGGTGAGTTATTAAGTCTGAGAACTGGAGTTCAAAGTGTTAATACCTGCTCTGGAGAAGTAAACTATAGTAAAAGCCTATCCAGATATCTGTGGTCTCTAAGGTGAGCAGCTTCTAGCCAGCCTAGCTACAGATGAGCATCTGAACTATAAAGCCCTACCCAGCCCAGGACAGCAGTGCCACAGTCACCTGGGCATCTCTCTACGCTACAGGGAGGCAGTAATCTTGCTTTCAGGTTCAGATTATTCAGATTTGTACAAATCAGCAATTTAAATAACTCCAACCACCCAGCTGTGCATGCGCAAAGAGAGTTTGGGAACATTCGGGTAAGGCTGCAAAACCAATGGGTAATAATCTCCTTCACCCTGTCCACTCCAGCTCTGTAGAGGACCCTGTGGGATCATGCATCAGGTCACTCTACATTATAAAAGGGTTAGTGAACCATGGGAAAAAGCTAATGCTGAATACACCCAGCAAACCATAGGATGGCCTTGGATGTCTATAAGGGACTTTAGGTTAGCTGTACCTAAAGTACCTAAAGTACCAAATCCCAAGGAGAGAGTTATTGAGATAGGTAAGGGTAATATCTGGATGAAGAGGCTCACAAAAAACCACTGGAATGCCAGAAGATCACTCCTACTTCGGTTTAATCTAAAAGTCAAATCACATGACTGCATTTTCCAGTTTAACTTGCACGTCTGCCACTACCAAGCCAGCCTCTGAGAATTGTATTCACCTACTCACTGCACAACTCCCACCAGCTTCCCAGTATAAGGAAAACAACGTCCTTGAAAATAAAAGAGTTCTACCGTTCGCTCACTAAACCCTGTTCCACCTCCTCCCACACATACTGAGAATGGACATTATGGATAGTTCACATGAAAAGAGGGGTTTATTGTGTCATTGACTTAAATCTGCTTTCAGGGAATCCAGATGAAGATTTTTCACTGGTTCCAAAGGGAGCAGAACAAAACAGTTACTGAACACATATATAAGAAAAATCTACCCACCTACTGCCAGAAAATGCAATCAACTTCATCCCTCCCCCCCAGTACCAACTTGGATTCTCTGCAAAGAAGTGAGTCATTTGTAATTGACTAATCCACAGAGAGAGAGATCCAAAACAGCCACAGAGTAAGAGGCCCGAAGAGCTTCCTCATTGTCTTCCCTTCGGAAAAGAAAACTGTGCTTTAACTCCAACTTCCTAAGGCCTCTAGTTTTTTTCTACACAACTGCTTAAACCTGTGGACTCCCAAGATGACACCAAATAAACAACAGCAGGACTTTACCACACGGAGAGGGGACCTCTCCCAGACACGTGAGCGCCGGTTGCAGAGGCATCAGTGAGTCAGCGGCGAGCAGATCTGCCGCGTGTACACACTGGCCATATGCTACTGGATGTATCATAGCTCTGTAGTAGATCTCACAGGCTCCAGCATACTCATGTGGCTCCCTGCCTACCCCAGGGAGAAGTGGTCCCTCACATCACCGCATACACAGCCAAGGCTGGTGTCATGACCCGACCAAGCACGGAGGTCACAGCCCTGAATCACCCGAAGCACACTGTGAGTGCTCAGGGACCAAAGCTAAGCACTATGAAATAGTTCGCCCAGCCAAGCATCCTAAACCTCATCAAGGAAATGGGCAGTTGGTGAGAAAGATATCTCAGCAACCTCAGTTGTGCAGAGCAGCTTTAGGTCTGACCAGTGGAAAGGTTTGCCTGTGGTGATTAATAAGCCTGTGGAGAAAAGCTGTCAACGCTTCCTGCACCGACCCTTTGAGGACTGTGCTGAGCTGGTCCACACCCTACAGGTCATAATCTAGAGAGCCTAATGCAACAGGATTTTATGAATTGTTTTCTGCTAGCATCCTCCCCTTCCTCGCTGAAAGTTGTTGGAGCACTTCATGATGTATTCCAGTTTAGTGAGGTCCTCCTTTTCTTTCAAGTCACTTTAAAGTCATTCTTTTAAATTGCTCTAAAATCATTATTTTACTTATTTTTCATAAATTTAAATCTTAATCAGAATTACAACAGTATTTTCATTTAAATGAAGCTGTTTTCATTACATGAAATTTCTTCAGTGTACTTTTGAACATTTCTATAATGCTCATTTTCATAGAGAATTTGAAAAAACTATGAATGCATTCCTTTCAAAAAAAGTCAAATTTTAACTCCATTTAACCCCAGCATATTTCCCATGAAACTTTTTTTCCTAGGCTTCATTTTGAATTTATTTCTTTGAAGATAGGCAAGGAGATGAGATTTTGATCCAGAGGTGGATAATTACCTGCAGAATGGATTTGAAAAAAATTTGAAAAAATTTGTTAGATTTTCAGTGAACTTGTCAGAATCCACAACAAATCTTTCAATGCCTCCTATGTATTACGCACATTTCCTCATATTAAAATGCATAGGTACACACTTCTATTTGTTCTGTGTAACCATTTCATGCTTTGTGGAGGTTTGAACTTTCATTCCATTGTGTGAATTCATAATTATTTGACCCTTTTTCTCTGTGCTGTGCTGCTACACATCAGACTTACCACACCAGCTATCTGTAATGATCAGTGGGGATTTTTCTTGCTAAAGAAACTTAGATCTTAGCATATTCTACTTTGTGAGGAAAGAATTTGAAGTAATTAACTGTGGGAAAGAAAGGCACACTGCGTCTCACTTGAACATGTGGTGATTAGAGACCTTTCTCTCCCGATTGTCTCATGCAAACCAATAAACAAAGAAACTCTTCAGAGGGAAACTAGCACCTCCTCTTTTCAGATAAGACAGAAAATGCACTTTATGTAGCAAGGAAATTAACAGTTGTTTACCCTGCGTGCTCTCCAGAAGAGAGGCCATTGAGGTAAGCCAGCGAGTGTGTGATCCCATAATGGGTAATCACAGATTGAAATGGGTTTGTGTTTCTGCTTCCTGAAAAACAGTTTTTCAAAGTATGTATCGTCTACATTTTTTCATATCTTCTGAGGACCTGTGAGCCAACTACTTGTAACCTGAGAAGAGTGGATGTTCAAAATTAGAGAAGAAATATCAGCTAGGAATGAAACTAAGACTCTTCTGGCAAATAAACAGACCCTGATGAAGTGAGCATCAAGGGAGGATTTCTAATTTTCTTCTTGAAAGCAATATGTTTCATCTGTATACCACTTATAAGTAAGTGCTCCTTTCCATTGCTATGATTCAAGATGAACTAGAACAGCTCCAAACTCAGAAACACTATGAGTAAACAGTAACATTCCTGAACTTAATTATTAAAAAGAGCTCTCTATTGATTGATTTTTTAATAATAGAATGTGAGTTATGGAATATATTTGTTCAGAAATATTAATCAGCAATTATTTTCCCTAGCAAAAATATAGATTTTTTTTCCATTAATGTGGAGAGGCGTATTATTTATTTTTTACACTCCTTACTTTTGCATTTTTCTGACTGTATAAGAACTGGCAAAGATAATATATTGTTGGGTTTTCTTCCAAGGTCCAAACAGAATTGTCTTTTGAAAATAATATAAAAGAGATTTTTATCAAATTTTCTGGAAAAAAAAAGAAAAAAAACCACAACAAGACCCCAAGTCGTGCAGCAAAGTGTGTTTTCAGAGTACTGGAAACTAAAGAGAACCTCTACAAATGGGATTTGTAAAATTAGTATTTGCATTCAATTTTCAGCCTCTACGTCACTTAAATTTTCAGAAAGCTTTTCAGAAGCCCCAAGAGATAGAATACAAAAGATACAAGCTAGTCAGAAAACTGTACATTAATACTTATATTTTTACTTCGTCTCCTTTGAAGGTTTGCTTGAAGCTGTACAAAGAAAAGACTCACAGGAAATAGTTGCCCATAGTAACTAGTATCCTGTACTGAGAATCATTTATCCAGTTTTCAAAACATATCCTGGACCCACCTGTCACTTCAAACATCAAAGGTCTTATTGAAGGGATATTTGAACAGGAAGAATCTTTTTGAGAAGTGAAGACCACAAGATACTAAAAAATACCATCAGAATTATGTAAGAGACACTCAGGCAAGTGTCTCAGTCCTCTCTTTCTTGCTTTTTGCATTAGATACATTCATCCTTCGTTAAAGTTCCCTGTCTTCTACTTGATACAGCAGATAAAGTAGATAGCATGGGAATATTAAATCTCTCTCCAAATTTCAAGAAAACCCTTTTTACTTTTCTTCCAGACAAACTGAGTGTTTTCCCCCTCCCCCTCCTTCTGAAGAACTGAGGGGGAAGGGCAGAAGAGATTTTCCTTGTGAAATCAAAAGCTACCCTTGAATCAAGTCTGATAGGCTGCTGAAAATGCAGCACAGAAACGTGTTTCTGTCAGTGAAAGACCTTGTTTGTAACCGTAAGGATTGTATGCAGCACGTCGTTTGATCCTGGGAGGACTTTGATCTATGCTAGCACCTCAAATATAGCAAAGGATGTCACTAGGCTTTGGAAAAAGAAGGGAGAGGAGAGACAGAAAGGGAAGGTGTTCAGTGCCAAGCAGATTACACTGAATTCTTGATACACTGGTCAAGTGAAAATGGGCTTTGTACAGAGGAGAGCAGGTGTTACACTTTGGGGGAAACTAGATTTCACCATCTAACCCAGAAAATACTATTCAGGGACAGAAAATGTCCAACGAAAGCATATCAGAGCAGCTTCTGTCTTCAGAGCCTTTTGTGAGATATGAGTGAAATGAAATCAGTGATCCCTCCTCTTTATTTCCCATCAGAATTGGAAGAGGTTTGACTGAGGCTCAGTGTAGAAAGTGTTCCTGAGGGCTACAAACAGATGATAAACAAAAAGGTGGTATACAAAGGTACTTTTGAGCAATCACACTGCTGTGGGTGTTTATTTAATGCTATTAGGCCAAGATGTATGAAGCAATTGAGGCCAAGAGCCATCCCCAGATGTAAACAGGTCAGAGATTGGTGCAGGTCTGGGGTATCACATGAGTTTTTCTTGTGTGGGTGGACAGCGTACAGTGAATCTCAGTGCGAAGACAAAAGAGAGGACCCTTTCTACATACAGGAGTCTGAAATTTGTGGACCTTTGAGCAGCAGGGGAGACTTTGAGAAGATAACACTGAAAAGAAGTTGCCTAGGACCATCTCTTTCATATGCCAACATGTGATTCCCTCATCTCTCTCCAGGACGCTATTCATTCACAGAAAAACAACAACAACCAACAACAAAAACCCATGAAGAATAACAAGAAAAACCTGAAATTTGCCTCAACAAAAAACTTTCTTTCTTCATGAAAGTCTCACTCACATAAGGCAAGAGGAGACATATGATCAAGCAAGGCAAGGCAAATGCTTCACTTTTACCCAGTGTTTATTGATGCTAGAGGAACTTCAGGGAGCTTTGCTCCCTGCTAACCAACTTCCCTTTCTGTGCCCTTTGGAGAGATGTGGTAGAACACGATGGGCATCTTGTATTATGTCTTGGAGAGAAGCAGAGAGGAGAGAAGTGAGGAATCCTTAATACAATGCAGAGGTTCACTGCAGTGACAATAGTCTCTATTATTCTTGACATGACCCTAATGTAAGCACGGGGCTGTTTGTAGGATGCCTCTTTTTATTGAAAAGTATATCTGACCCAAATTTTATTACACATGTCAAACACAGTATGGACAAGTACAACATGAGTCTAAGAGAAAATTTTTAAAAAAAGAAGATGAAAAAAAAAAGCAATAGTAAGGATGTCACTCTTCCCTTATTTATTTTCAGGTCAATCATGAGCAAGAGAAGAGAGGCAACCCCTTTCTGAAATGCAAGAATCATCCTGAACCATCACCTTACGTTGGAAGAAAGCTTTTCCCTCCCGACAGTTATCATCCTTTGTCAGCATCACAGGAATGTCTAGGACACTGTAGTCAAAAGCAGAAGCTGTCACTGCTAAGCACTGTACACAAACACAGATGCATATGAAAGGAAAAATCCTACTCTGAGAACTCTAAATGTCTACTAATCAAAAAGATAACACCAGGGGAAGGTTAATTAGCTCCATTTTGTAGGTAGGATATACAGGCAAAGGTGGGTTCCTGACTTCTGTCCCACAGGTAAGTATTGAATCTAGATTTCTAAAACCCTGGTTCTAGTTCAGCCCTCAAAACTACACTTTATCATAGGTATTTTCTCTTAGCACTTTCTCACAGCCTCACTTTCCCACCTAATGGAAAACAAAGGAGACCAGTTTTTAGAAAGACAACTGAGGAGCTGCCACCATCTTAATGAAACCTGAGGTCGGGTACAGCAAACTCCCAGTCTGTTTGCCTGGTCCACTCTCATTACAACATGTCAAGAACCTATATACTCTTCTTAAAATCAGCCACGTCTGATATTGTGCCTCAATGACCCGTATCAAAATCTTCATCCACTCAAAAAAGTCCTTAGCATTTCCAGTAAATTACTTAGCATTTCTGTAAAATAGAGGGAGGGGAGAAGAAAATAAAGGAAGCACATGTGCAAATATCTTCAACAGCCAAGAACCGGGTGAGCAGGAAATTTAACTACAGAGGGCAGGGAAAAGCCTGTGCCTGTTCACTTTTTAGTTTGAATTAGGTAAGGCAGGGATTTGTATCAGGGAAGCTCCGTATGTCAAGCAAATGTCATGCCTGCCTGTTTGGGTTGATTTCTGCTTTTCTGGCCTTTTCAATTCAGCAAGAATTTTCTATCAGATCCAAAACTCAGTCTCAAATAAATGCATGACCAAACCCACCATGATCCCTCAAATGGAAAGGTCTCAAATTGACATTTTCTAGAGAAAATACTTTCATTAAAAATAAATAATGAAAAAAAAAAAAACCAAACCCAAAACTAAACCCAAAAACATAAATCCCTGGCAAGAGTCTTATACATTACCAAGCACACTGTACAGGTTAGGACAAAAATACCAAAAAAAAACCAAAAAAAAAAAAAAAAAAAGAAGGAAATGCCAGATATGAATAACAGAGAGTAGTACACCTCCAAGTCAAGACAGTGGTGTTGATTTCCCCTAGATATGCAGAATCAGTGTTTGAGCACAGCATTTGTGGAAGATAAGCATTGCCTATTAGTGTTATCATTCCAAGTGTGAGGGAAACAGATTCACTTAGACTTCTTAAGGAGAAATGAGGCTTTGGAGTTCTATTTGCTTCAGTCAAAGGAGAAATGACATGAAGTGTTCATTCTGGAAACGTGACTTTCCTGACAGGCTGGAAAGTAATTTTATGATAGAGAAACTTACATATATAGTAACTCACACTCCAGGTTCAGAGTACATCTGGGTTTTAGCAACTGGATGAACAGGTGATTTATAATTTGCATGATTTCTGTTTATCACTGACATGGCTACTGCTTCAGAAGCTAAACCCACTCACAAGGAAAAACAGTTTTCTTGAAGTGGAACAGGAAAAAACAATGGAGCACAGTTCCTGTAAAGCTGATAGTAGACACAAAGAAAAGTAATGGGCGTGCAAGGAGATGAAAGTAATTGTGCACTGATGTGATCTGCAACTGAAAGGTTGTGCAGTCTCTATATGCTGAATGGAGCTGGTTGCTAACTGTTGCTTTAACCATAATTTTATTGAAGCAAACACTCTACAACTAGAGTCATTGGAGAAAAGACTTCAACTCTTTTCCCCAAGTACCTGGGTTTTGATTAAAATTTTCTGGGGAGTTGTTTTGTGTGAGTGTGCACATGTACACACAGAGTTTGATAACAGAGACAGATAAAACCCCGAAAATATTTCTAAAGGGGAAAAAAATTAAAAAATAATTTTCTCTAGTGGAAGAAATGCTTCCATTTTTTTAAAACAATGTTGAGTCCACCTGGTGCAGTTCTGTTCTTCTCCCAGTTGACTTAAGTGCTTTAAAAATGGAAAAAGGGTCATTTGTGCTGATTAAGAGGGCATTAGGCTAGATTTCAAAATACCACAAGGTAGCATATCATCTTAGACAAAGTTCAAGGTTAGAGCTGGTATTAAAAAGCAAAGCAAGTGAAATCAAGAGGATTGCTGTTAAACTTGGCTCTTATAATAGTGTCGGCTTCTGTTCAAAATTCTCTTGGCCTCTGGACAAGACACTGCAATTCAATAATAGCTAGCAGAGACTTTCTAGGACT
Source organism: Corapipo altera (assembly GCF_003945725.1). Taxonomy (NCBI): domain Eukaryota; kingdom Metazoa; phylum Chordata; class Aves; order Passeriformes; family Pipridae; genus Corapipo; species Corapipo altera. Next base: position 1,102,469 of record NW_020884918.1, read on the forward strand.
CTCAAGGATGTTTTTCAAGTTATAAACGGAGAGACCTCCAGTGGCTCTGATCTGTATTATCAGGACAGGTGCAAGACTTCAAGTGACATCTCAGGAGCTGACTGGCTGCCTGGATGGGCTATGAATAACCATAATAACAACGATTATAAGGAGCGTTTGCACGTCAGTGTGAAAGAATGAGGAGCAAAGAGGATAAATGTGACTCTTAATCTTCAGCTATCTGCATGGGAAAGTATGATTAATAACTACAGAGGCTTAACATAACCTCCTCAGATAACGAGTGAGGTGGCCTTCTCCAAGCCCTGATTATCCTCCTCTAATGGGCTTCATTTATTGTGTAAACTAATAACCAAGGCCTAAGCACTGCACACTCAAGGGTCTGCAGGAAAAACACTGGGCCCAAATGTGATTAAGTTGGTGAAAATTGCCCAGCAACACAGTGTGTTGCTTGAGCAGAGGCGGGGACCAGGAGGAGGGAAGGAGGAGCAATGTATCCTGAGAAGAAATGAAGCAGAAAGTAGCAGCAATCTGCCTTTTAACATAAATCTACTGGTATAAATGCCCTGCCTTTCAACTGGGACTGCTATCAGTTTTCAGCTGAAATTAGTGGAAAGGTAGGACACAGCCATAAGGTGCTATTACCAAGAAAGAGAGGCACCAGTAATGAGGGGATCTGATCCAACGCTATGCAGAAAACCAGCAGCAATGCCAGATCTGGAGAGTAACTCAATTGTCAGTCAGTGTTTCAGTACTGGAGAGTGAAGAGGTGCTCAAAGGAAGCTGGATTCCCCCAAGTGAGTGAGTTCAACAACTCAACCCTGGCCAAGGGAAAGAAAAAAAAAAAAAAAAAAAATGACCTTCCAGCTTCCCTGGCTGTATCTCCAAAGTGCAAACGCAGCTGAAGGGAGGCAGCTTCACAGAGCATCTAAAGTAAGAGAATGAGATTCTCATTTGAGTTGCACTGATATAGAGAAGCTTAAATTCCGCAAGAGCGCATGGGGTTACTTTGGCTTTACACCCAGCCAACAAGAGTGCTGAATAAGAGCCCCTCCTCACTGGGAAACATATTTTTTAGCTGCACAGTGAATATCACATTAGATTATCCAAACAGGAATAATTGTAAATACTTGATTTATATGGACCTATTTGTGCTGTCTGCTTAATTGTTGCACTTCACTCAACAAGGACGGCTCAATTAGTTTGGACAGGCTCACTTTAGAGGTATTACCATTGCGCTATGACAGCTTGGGTTCAGAGTGCTGATGGAAAAGGTTTAAGGCTTAATAGAATAAAAATAAAAGAGAAACACATAACAATATAGATAAATTTGGGACCTCCACTGGGACAGGAGACACTACCTTTGAAGGGAGTCACATCTGTATTTTACTCTTTGTAGTATATCCACATTTGTAAAGCCTGTACTATATTTTCCAGAAAAAACATACAAAGCCCACAAATGCAAGTATTTTCTCAGGATCTTCTCAGAAACACTATGCTTGTTGAATGCTAGTGACACATGCCCAGCTTCCCCAGGAGTGTCTTAGCTTCTCCCCTCCCAGGTGAAAGCATGTGTCATATCAAGCAATGTGAAGGTGCAGTAGCAGAAGAAATAACAAGGTGGGAGCAGGAGGCTGCTACCACCAAAACAGCTATCCTGCAAGGTTTGCCTTGCGGTATACATCCCACCTCCCTTCTCCTGTGCGGGATAAGCAGGGACACAGAAATCAATCCCTAGTCACTCCCCAGCTGTTTGAAGGAAGAATAGACAAGAGAACATAGCATGTACAACCCTCTCCTGTTGCCTTGTTTCTCTTAGGCAACACAAAGGTACATTGAAAAACTTATATACACCAAGCTTCATAATTTTCAGAGACATCAGATTTAGAACAAACCAACTCTGCAATTTATATGTGTGTGGTACCACAAAACGTGAACAGGATCAGCAAGTTAAGTCTCTACTTTTGTCTGGGAAAAATATACGGGAAGTAAGGTGTTCCTCCTCAGCAGCTGTAATCTCAACTCATTTCACCAAGTAGGCATTATGGGAACATAGGCTAATGTTTCCACCAAATCTATAAAGGAGATAAGAAATGGCAAGGACAGATGTGCAGGATAAGATGGGATGGAGGAGAAAAGGAGAAAATGATGTTCGGCCAGACATGAGACACTAGTGTGACTTTGTTGAGAAAGGACACTACAAAGTAATGCAAAGGACAGAAGCAACATCCCAGATATTTACCAAGGAAGACCTTGACAGTAAGCTAACCACAAATAAAAAGACCAAGAAAAACTGATTCCAGTTTTACCATCCTAAAAACAAAATGCTCTTCCAGTGATCAAAGCTATAAATGAAATAAGAAACTCATGCCAGCATGTCTTATCAGTTACGTATATACCATGCAAAGTCACTGCACTAGCATAGAAATTACAGAGCCATTCTAAGAACAAGAGAAAATAAATTTTCCTCATCTGTTTGAAGGAGCAACCTGAGCTTGGAATGGATTAGTTATAGCTGGACAAGACTTGCTATGCCAAAACCTGCCAGTGATCAGAACAGTCATTTTTCACAACACGCCAAAGAAAATACAGACTAGAAAGTAGCAGAGGCTTCGAGGACTGTAGTTTACCATACCTAAGGGGAAAGAAAGGGAACAACTACCTCAGCACCATAGGATTCATTTGGTGCTGAAAATGAATGTGTATCAAGGTTGAAATACGTTAGAGAAATCAAAGAAATTAGAAGGCACATGTTTTTACAAGCAGTTGTATTTTAACAAGATTTTTTTTTAAAAGGGATGACATGGTAGGAAGGGGAGGGAGAAAAAGTATGGGAAATAAGATATAAGAAGTTCCCATTAAAGAGAAAAATGGGAAATGCACATTTCTTCTTTGAAAAATAGGTTAGCTTAATTTTGTCCTTGTACTTACAGAAACTAATCAGAGAGATTTGACATTGCTGGGAACCTGCCAAGTGCAGCAACTCATACATGTGGTGCCACTGTAAGTCTCTCACCGCAGCTACTCAACAGAGCAAAGTCACTTAAGATACCTGCTTGCCTGAATTGATAGTGCAATCTCATGGTCAGTCGATCCCCACCACTTTCTCCCTGCCAAAGTAAGAGTGCAGCAGAAGGGAAACGCAGAAGCTAAATGGGTTGTATCACGTCAAGTCCTATTAGAAGTTATCCGTAAGTGGAGAGACAGGACAGTTTTTGCCACTCCCAAAAGCATTCCAGCTGAGATAGTTCTTTAAAAGGTGTTCTTCACTTAAAGAACAGTTTCAAGTTTAATGCGTGAATCATGCTTTTAGATTATTTAATACAGGCAACACAACTTTTTAATTTTTTTTTTTTAAAGATCTGCAGCCAGTGTCTGGATTTCACATAGTAAGGCTTGCAGCCTGTCTACTCTGCAACTGAAATGTTTTCAACATCCGTAGATGTTCTTAACCTACATAACATAAGTAGCACTAACAGAAATAATGTTTCAGGCAAGATTCAAGTCCTTACTATATAAACACCCTCTAGAAACTGCAGTCAGGGAATGTAGTTGCTCCACAGCATTCAAGCCCATGTTTTCATGTTTTCATTGCTGTTATATGTGCTATTTAAATTAAATTAGACCAAGACATGGGTCTGTGGGGTTCAACGATAATTATCTCGGTGGCAGGTGTACATCCATCCATCACCCTTGTGTGTGGTCTTCAACCTTTGTACTTAAAAAAAATTACTTTCTTGTCACTGAGTATTTGAATGATTTTAAGGCGTGTAAACACTGCATGAAAAACGTAGAGCAGAGAGCTTATACCAGTGTAGGCTGAGAGCAGTACAGCTGTCCCTGGCAAACCTACAGTATAGATGGGTATATCACTATCTACATAGGTAGAAATCCAAATCCCATAGTTATACAGGATTTTTGACTAAGTACTTTGCTAAAAGCTTACATAGGCCTTGCACTACAGATCACAACCAGTACATGATTCTCCATTACTATGTAGTGCAAACATGGGAAGTGGGTGTTTGTGGAAAGGTTAGCCTACAAACAATGACTCCTGGACTAGGTAATGTCACACTCTAGCATCCATATGACTGAAAGAATGAAGTGCTAAAGGGTGCCTGTCCTCTTCCTCTGTCTCTCTGTGACTGGGAACGTGGGATAACGAGAGGAGGCTTGGTATCCCATCACTGCTGAATCAGTAGGGTGATGTAACTTGGAATAGAAGTGCTTAGGGTTCATTAGTATCTAATACTGAACCACCTTTAATTCCTACAGTTTAGAACTGGGATCTCTCTCTAGTAAAAAGTCCATGGGAACTATTGAATGGCCCAGTAGGTGTCAGGGATGCTCAGAGTTCTGTGAGAACATATATTCACATGCAAAGATTCTTGGTAAAAATATGTTTCCTCATTTAGAGCTATGGTACTCTTCACGATGACATCATTTCAGCAGTGATAAATATAGCTGAGTCTGCTCTTTCCTACGCCATATAAATCCCTTGACCTCAATCAGATCACTGCTGATTTACACTTGTGTAAATGAAGTCAGAATCAAGCCATGGCATTCACAAATGTAGGCCAGAGTAAGCATTACTCACAGACAAGAGATAACTCTTCAGAGGAAGGAGAAAAGATCATTTTCATGCAAATATCCTTAATAATAAGGAACAAGAGTTAGAAATAAGAGTATGAATGAAATGCAATCAAGAACTGCTCTGAGATCAGATTTGCTTCTAACTTTATGATGCTGCATCAGCTGCTCTTAAAGCAGCTTAAGCCCAAAATTTGACCTACCTGAAACTTGTTATATAGCATTTTTCATCAGGGATCTGTGAGCTAACTCAATCTCTAGGCTTGGCTTTGAAGGTAGCTGAAGGTGTTCAGCTGCTTGCAGGGTGTAAAAAAATTTGATTGCTGTGTTCTATGAAAATGCAAACTTTTTTTTTCCTGAGATCCAGCTTTGCCCTCAAATTGTTATACATTATCTATTTATTTATGCATAAACAGTGGCATTATGGTTTGGAGAATAGAGGTCCTTTGATGGGAGGTAAGCTTGACTAGCCTATGGGAGTTTACTGCTATGCATGTAAATGAGGACATACATACAAATATGCAGAACAGACAAGTGAAAATATACAGCATCTCTTTAAAATGAAATACTTTGATTGCTCCAATCATAAGAAGTTGTAAAACTACCCTGAAGAATTAACAGCCTCAGTACATGCTAACTACATCCATCATAAATTCGTCTTTAGTTTCTGTTATCATATCACTGTCTCTTGGGACCCCCAGTCCTGTCATCATTTGCCCTTTATAATTTATTCAGCTTGTACTTGCCTGAATCCTTTCTACTTATCATTCATCTTTACAGTTGTACATAAAATTAGATTGATCCTCGTATGGCAGACACGTCAGAGAGAAAAGTTGTCATTGAATAACACATAAAGCAAATGAAGGTCCAGCAAAAGCTTTTGTTGAATAACTTGGAAATCATCCTTAGAGACCCAAAAGGTGTCAAATTAAAAAGACAAGACAATGCTACCTTTATAATTTATTTTTTTATGTATCATTTTTCAGATGCCACCAAATCTCGGAGCTGAGAAGCCCTGTTCCCGTTTTGCATATCAGGCTGAGCTTGGTTAACCCTCACAAAGGTGATGAATACACCAGTCTCAGCTGAGATAGCAGCATGCATCCAACACACTGGTTCTCTCAGGATGCTGGAACTGTATTCTTTTTCTTCAAAGCACTTTGGACTGGGTAGCAGCGAGAGAGTTTACTTTGTATTCTAGAGGCTGCCTTATAGGGATACAGAAGCCAATCTTTAACTAGTGAAATGGAACTTTAATGTTTACCAAGCAGATAGGACCCAGGTGTTTCATCTCATCTGGTGAACAGAACAGCACTGTCAAACTACAGGGTTTTTTAGTAAATGGAAAGTGCATATAGCTTCCTCTCCCTCTCCTCTCCCTCCTTAACCCAAAGCAAGATCCAAAAGGCCCTTTACTTGCTGGTCAATAGGAAGTAGGAAATAAGGTGTAAAAAAAAAAAAAAAAAAAAAAGTCTCTTTAACCATGACATTGACACCCAAAGATTTTAGAGACAATTTTTGGAGAATTTCTACAGGACTAGTTGGGGGGTTTTTTTGGTTTGGTTTGGTTTTTTTTGTTTCTTTGGTTGTTTTTTTTTTAGTTTCTTGTTGGTGGTTTTGTTTTTCTTTTTTTTTTTTTTTTTTTTTACAAGTCTCTTCCCTCAAATCTGTTTTTATTCCTTTTCATCTTCATTTTTAACTTCAGAAAACAGACATGTTTCTCCCAAGGGAACAATTAAATGTGTTTTCTTTCAAAATCTAAAGGGCATGGTGAGCAGGCTGTGTGTTCAGCAGGCTACTTTAATCAGTGGAACCCATCCAGCCTACCACTGCTGACCAAATTGCAATTTACATCAGTAGAGACAACTTTTGAAATGGGAAGTTGAGGGAATATAATACCATTTTTGGCATAACATAGCATGCAGGGTGATATGTGGTTTAATGGTTTCCTAACAAGCTTTTGGAAAAAAGCTTTGAAACATTTAAAAAAAAAAAGGGCAATAAGATCATAAAATTTCAAAGTCTGCTTGAACAGTGAAATCAATGTTATATGTGTAGAACTTCTGAAGTCCAGATGACACTTATGTCTCATTTAAGCCTTATTACAAGGTTTTAAGAGAGGCTAGTCTTTGCAAGGCATTCTCCCTCCTCCCCTCCATGTTCAGGTCTTTCCTCACATATACATAAGAATTTGAGCCAGATATGACCAATAACATAGAAAAACTGTCTTTTTTTTTTTTTTTTAAACTAAGGGCAACTTTATTTCAGTTAGAGAGTGGTTTTTATTTTTTGGTTTGTTTGTTTTAAAAGCAGTTTAATACGAGTTTTATGAGCTTACCTATCTTCTAATGTTAGAGATGCATATTTTTGCATACAATGAATAAAACAGAATGTGTTTTTTCTAGATGGCAGAAGAGACAAAGGATATCAGAACAGTTAGGAAGAAAACTAATTATGTTACGCACTGAGAAATTTAGCATACCAGAAGTACTACTCTCCCTTTCAGGAGGAACAGATACAGTAAGAAAACCCAGTCTATTTCCCAGACAGAATAAGCTCTGCAGATTGCTGAGGTTAACAGTTTCTTAGCTACTTAATTTCATAGTTATTCTTTGCAAGTCTTACAAGAATGTTTTAACATTATACAAAGAGACAGTGCCTCCAACCAAGTATACATGGACTGTTCACTCCCATTGCCTGAGAGAGCCACAAAGAACTAGAGGAAAAAAAAAGTGCTGCTGTGCTTATCATACATGAGCTCAGTTTATTTGTGCTATAAATAAAAGTAGATCTTGATAGCATAATTACATTTCTCAGCATTATCCTCTGCCATTCACTGCAGAAAGAAAAAAAGAAAGGGGAGAAAAAGTTCACTTCACTATAATTTGTAACAAAAATGACTACACTTAAAACATAATTTTATTTCCCTGACTTCATTTCCTGTGGAGCTTTGTGGGGCAAATCGATAACATTATACCAAATCTGCAGGCAGATAATTCTCCCATACGTTGCACTGTCATTGTCTAGATCACTTTCCCCCTTCCCCATGCTTTCACCAAAGCTGTGTTTTTGTTATCCCATTTTGTCATTGAGGTATATATCAGCATCAGAAATCCCTGGGGTGAATCAACTTTTACTTTTTCTACTTTCTCTCTCCTGCTCCCCCAAATTACTCTTCCTTGCCTGATTCACTTTTTATAATTTTAGGAAAACAAAACAAAACAAAACAAAACAACCCAAGGTGGTTTCCCACTATGAAGGATTAGCACAGATTATGGTGAACAGTGTTAATTATAGGTGAGGAAAAGAATAGTGCATCTCTCCAATCTGTTCTTGATTTCCCCCGTGTCTGTCTGTCTGGTAATAAGCCTCCTTTAATCTGGCAGTCCCCTTGGTGAAATCAGCGCCATGGACAGCAATATTGATTGCTTCTGAGAAACCATCACAGCTGCTCAACCAAATTACCTTTGATATGTGACCTTTAATGTAATTACTGCAACATCAAAGCATTTCTATAAATTATTAAAGAAGTAATATACTTCATCATCCAGCTAGTCTATTATATGTAAAATAAACAATCACAAGTAAACGCTAGAATTTGGATTGTCCAAAACTCACAAAGCGCTCTTTACACACACATACATACTCTGCTACATTAACCTTCTGTTTTAGGCAAAACAATTTCAAGCTGTCCAAAAGATCCTAATTCAGTCATTCAGATGAAAAGGATCCAACTGATAATTTTACGTTTTACATTCCATTCTAGTTGCTTCAAAATATCTATCATGATTCCTTCCCGCCCAAAAACAAAATGCCATAAAGACTTTATTAATCAACACATACCTGCTTGGAAGTCTTTTGATTATTCCACAAGATGAGTTTATGCCCCACATATAACATAGAAATATGTGAAACATATTTCTGTCATCTTACAAAGCACATCCAGAAAGTAATTACTGTAAAATATGTGCATGCAGCCACTCCACTAAAAACAAAGTGATACATAGCTAAGAGGCAAAGCGTCTGAATCTGGACAAAAACTCCTCATGCCTCACCATTTCCATACATTAACATTCATGTGAATATTATTTAAAATGACTAATTTCTGTGTTTTATAATACAAAGAACACAAAGAGCAATATTGCAAGAGCAGGAAAATGTACTGTTATCTGGGGGATGGGAAAGAATAGCTTACTCTAGTACTATTTACTTTTTCCTTTTCCAGGCCTGTTAATTATTTTTGAAGCCTCCTCAATGTTGTTTGTGTCATAGGTAGTAGAGTCTCAAGAGAAGATGTTACATATATGTCATTTGTGAACTCACGTGAACGAGGACTTAGACCACTGACCTTAAAAGTGCTTTTTATTTTATGTTGATGAACTATGGTTGATATTGTTGGTGTATGTTATCAAGAACAGACAGGTAAGTAATAAATAATTCCCTGCTACTCACATAGGAACTATAAAACAGTATCCAGGCATGATAGTTTATCAAGAGACAAGACTGGTTTCCTTAAATAAACTACAGTGACATCATTCAGAAGATGAGTTCAGAAACTTGGCAGAAAGCTGCATGCAGAGGGTTTGTTGCTGGAAAGTAAACCTTTATCCTGAGACAAATAGAACTGGTAATGAAAGGGAAGGGAGAATTCAGTGTTCAGAACTCTCAAAAACCTTGTTGCTATTTTAGACAGAAGATTCACTGTTCCCGATTCAATCAGATCCTGATGTGTCTCCTGAAAGTGTAAAAGAAAACAAAAAAAAAAGCCTCTAAAGTCAGTATGGTGTATATGTAATAGAAACTACACAAACCAAAGAAGAAATTGTTTCCCTGTAGTCTAGAATCAACCACTGTAGCCTCTGCAGGAAGTTTTGATCGTAAAGCAAAAGCTGGTTGAATTTTGCTACTGTCCAAGATGACAGTTTTGACTTTAAGACTTTTGTGATTTGAAGTCCCTAAAACACAGATTGAGATTCAGAACTGTGGACCTATAAAGAACTAAAAAGGAAAAAAAAAATCCTAAACATCACTTGCCCTCCCTCTCCAACTACGAGCCTTCAATCTCACTGTCTTCTTGAAGATATTCGCATCATACAAATTCAAGATGAGATTTTAGCCTCACAGAGAAAATAAGGGTTCCGTGTGCAAATGAGTGGTCTGGCTCCTAATGAGAAGAGCAAACAGTCTTAATGGAAACATTTGGAATTTCATTTCATCTCTTTAAATACATGACACATACCTATCTATAGTTTTGATAAATACATATTTGATTTCAAGCAAATTTCAAAAAAAATCAGTTAAAATATTACCTGAAACATCTTTACTCAACACATTTTCATTTTTCGAACATCCAGTTCTATCATTCAGAAAAGACAGAAGTAAAAAGAAAACATCATAGAGGCGTAGGGGGAAGAAAAAGCTAACCCCCAACAAGAGTGAAGTTACTTTCAATCTGCTGCTAAGGAGTCTCTAGGAAAAAAAATTGTTCAGAGGGAGTCGTCAGCTGACAGAAATATTTTTAGGGAATGAAGTACATATATATTTACATAAGGTATGGCCTTTTAAGCAAAGATAGATGTAGACGAGCAAGTGCGTAGGTATCTTCATACTGGCAAGGTGGCTTAGAGATAGGTAGATAGACCCGGGATGATGGAAACAAGCAGAGCAGAGTCAACACTTCCTTCAGCACCATAGAACAAGGGATGTGTCTTAGGTCTGATGGAAAGGTTATGGCTACGCAGGATTCAGTCATTCAACACCAACTAATTAGGGCAGACTTTTGGATAGGTTTCTTCTCATTTTAGATGCAACCTGGAACCCTCAGGATCCCCCTCTTAATTACTTGATCACTGACTTTTGTGTCATTGGGAAATCACCCCTATTCTAGCTACAGGAGGACTTGGCTGTTCCCAATCAACGTACGTTGGTTGAATCTAAATAGTCTCTATCTCTCTGCTCCCCTCCACCGGGTAACTGCTAAACTAGAAACCCATCCCAGCAGGGCAGGTCTTCCCCACATAATGCTGATTCTATTTTTAGTTTTGCTTGTGTTGTCTGAACCTTAGATCTTGCTCATGTGAATAATTTTCCTCGTTATCCTGTGTTCATCTTTCCTCTCTCTCTTTTCTCCTTGTCTCACCGCCTTTCCAATCTGCTACAGCTGCTTGAATACTAAAGTAACTGAGTCAAACCACTTTGTCATCAGGAATATGTTTTCATTTTGTGATAACTCAATAATGTGATCTGTTTCTTGATTTCCTGCGGTCACACCTTGCTTCAGAGAAGAAAAATAATATGAAGAAATACCTGGTGAGCACTTCTAACGTTTCATTGTAGTGGTCAGAATCCTAAAGACTCTCCTCGGCTGAGTAAGGTTGGTAAGACCCAGCCCATAACCAGTTAATTACTGTTTTCCTGACTACCAATAAAAACAAAAATCCTTTTATTTTTTTTTTGTGCATGGAAACCATTTGGGTGGGTTGGTGGTATCTTGATTTTATTAGCCCAATGCAAATAGTGAATCATCCAAACAAACGGAGACATTATGCTTCCAAATCTGAGATGAGAACTCCATAGGTAACTCATTTTAGATTAAAAAAAAAAAAAATGTTATCAGTCTGGACTCACCCCCGGCAGTGTCTTCTGTTCATGCAGTGCGCTCTGGGCCTTTAGAGCAGACTCCCTTTCGCAGTATGTTAGGAAGGCACAGCCTGTAAACAAAAAAGCATAACCTCAGTAACAGCACTGCTTCAGAGAAGATCCATTTAAAATTGAGACGTAGAAAAAACCATTTTCCTGTCATCATCCCATTCCCAGTAAATCAATCATAAAAGTCTCTCCTTAGCAAGGGAGTAATCAAGAATCACGAAATGAAGCTATCATTGCTTCCTCTGAGGCCTGTGAGCAACAGTGTACCTAGGACTGCTTGTTCTTTGAACACATATTTAAGTGCCAGAGACAGAAGGATGCACAGAATTAGGGATCTCAATGATTCCATGTGGTGGTAAGGTGGGGCATGAGATCCTGCTCCTGTTCCAGCAGCAGCACTGGGAATAAGCACTTTATTGCCATATGATGTTGAAGGTCTCATGCCCTCCTTTTGTATCAAGTATTTTCAGTAGAGGGTATACAAGGACTTGGGGCTTTCTACTGCAGAAGAGTACTTCTATTGTTTAGCCTGGCTTGCACCCACAAGTAGTTGCCCTATTTGCATCTGACCAGAAGGCTTCCACCCTGTGCTAGCTGCTGCTCTCTGGCTCCCACCCTTACACATAATTACAGCAAAGCCCAAAAAATCAGTTCAAAACCTCCCTGACGCACAGATCATTAGCACTTCAGGAGTACTCCAGTGGATTATGTCCTTGATTCTTCCGAAAAGTTATCTTATCAACTACAAAGGCCAAGGCCGTGTTAAGGTAGGGCCCTGCTCTGCCTTCTCTCCCCACATCCATGTTTGCCTTCTCCTAAAACTGGTTGATGTTGCAATGTCTCACTCCAGTTGTGAGCCTGATGTGATCAAATTATTTCTTCTTACTGCAGTATACTGAAAACCTGCCAGTCCCTGCAGCAAAAGAAGTGCTTGTTATGCAGAGGACATTTTCTCTGAAATTACTTCAGAATGTCTGCCACCTCTCCAGCTCCTTGAAATGGAGGAATCCTATCTTTCCAGGTTCAGGTAGCATGTCCCTCAAGCTGCGGGTACCTTTCAAGAGCAGCACGAGTACAGAAAGTCTACCAAAGAAAGAAACATGTTCCATTTTGACCCACTCACCTTCTCCCCATGCACATATAAAGTATGTAACAGGTGAGTAAACAGTATACTATGAACTTTTCAGCTTTGATTACCACTGTGACATTTTGTCCACTGTTTTTCCCAAGTTGGTTCCTTAGATAACATTACTGAAGAAATATACACTTGTTCTTTTCTTCCTTACAATCCTTTTAATAGATTAGTACATAGAAGAGACTAGGGAGATTTTTTTTCTTATAAACATACATTTTTTTTTTTCTCAAAGATTGTCTTGTGGAAGTCACCTTACTGCTCTCACAATAAAGATACATTTTGGCATGGAAAAAAAAAGAACATTTTTTTTCACTATTTCTTACACTGTATTACTTTCTGGAGGCTTTGTTACTTTCAGCATACTCAAGCCAATCACATTTATTATGTCTCAGTAACTGAGAGTCAGAAGCAGAAGGTGACAATCAAGGAAGGAGACCGAGCAGCAGCAAAAGTTTGCATACTCAACTTGGAATCATGTTGATTTCTTCCCCTTAAGTGGTTGAGTTGTCAGTTATTCTGTATCTACCAAAGAAGGGGAAGAAAGAGTGGCAGAGAGCTTGCAGCTAGCAAAAGTATTGGATTGAAAAGGATCCTTAAAAGTCACCCATAGTTCAATAATCAAATGGGAAACTATGCTTAAATTTAATTTCAGTTCTAAATCACAGGCTGAGAGCTCTCTGTTTACTAGACACAATAAGAAAGTCTCCCTTTAGTAGCAGACGTGGAGCAGCTGATACAGTCTAATTAAGCACATTATAGCACGCTGCTACAGAGATAAACTATGCACTATTCCATAATGATAGCTATATTTTTCTTCTCATTGTTATGACCATGATGACAGTTCGGGTTAACAATGTCCTGCAACTCCTACAGTATCATGGTTGTAATTCAGACTGAGTAGACAGAAGACGACTCTGCTCTGAAGGAGCAAATTTCCCTTCCAAGATCCACACTGCGTGTGTACGGAGGCAAGTTCTCATCAGGGAGAAAGCTTCACTAAGTCCTCTCCAAACGCATTGGTGAAAGTGGTAGAAGTGCCAAACTTCTAGAAACAATACTTAGTGGAATGTGTCCAAACATCACTGATTTCCCAAACATGGTGTTATGGACAAAAAGACGCTGAAATGGAAAAGGAATCTACCCTTTTATATGGTCAGACAAAAAAGCCACCCTGCTTTCCAGAGTCAAATGTTGAAGTGTTTCATTGTCACTTCCTATTCATACATCATGCACAGGAATGACAATCTGTCCCACTCTTGTTAGGTAAAAAGTAATATTTTAATGAAAAATATTATCTCATTTATTGTAAGTAAGACCTTGTTGCCTAGAGACAGTAAGAGGTTCCATCTTAACTGTGGCCAAACAGGATAAAGTAGAGCTTAATGTTCATAACTGGTCTTGAACTTGAAAAAGAGAGTTCATGCATATTTTTTGTCTTCCATTTACTTACCACAAAATTATTCTCTAAGGCATATATACTGATGGCATTAACCATCAGTTAAAATAATATTTTTCAGAAACATGTGGTCTCTAATAAAACAATACATATCTATTATTCTGTTCTACAAGTGTTTCTATATTTCAGCTCCTTTTGCACTAGAATGAAAGGCAATACTATTTCTTGAACCACCCTGCCCTGCTGACTCCCCCCATTCACCCCCAAAACATCAAAATAATTGATCTGTCCTTTGTGTTGTGTTTCATGGAATGACAACTGTAGAGCCTCTTTCAAGTGTTACTTTTCCTAGGTTACCTCTATCAATGTGAGTCCATATGGCCCCTCCAAAGGGCTTTTCCTTCCCAGAGACTGTTGATTAAAGAACAGACCACTGGACACTCAGCTGAACACTACAACATACAACACACTCAACAACTGAGTCCAGAAATAATATCATATGGAGCAGATATATAAGAAACTGGTGGAAAAAGTGGTTTGGTTGTGTGTTTTTTTGTTTGTTTGTTTGTTTGCTTGCTTGCTTGTTTGTTTTTATTTTGATTTCCCAGATGGAAAACAATTTCAGAACAATCAATTTTCCCTGCTGAAACTTATGATTGTGTACAGAACCATTTATTTCACTGGGAAAAAAAGTATTTGATAGTAAGTTCTTAAATAGCTCAACAGCTCACTTGCTGTCAGCTGTTTGAGCTGGATGTGAACACGATTTTTGAGTGAAAGACTTCATATTCCATTATAAATAATTTTCACCATCCAGCCCCTTTGAGTTGCCAATGTTCAGCAGTATAATGAACTTTTCTCAACACATCTCCTAAGGAAAGTTAGTGTAAAGCCTATGCATTATTTCTGTCATCTACTTCTATGAGTGGTAAGGACTGAGTCAGTACAGTGCTTGTGAATTATTTCTGAATTTGAACAAAAAATCTAATTGACTAATTATTGATAATGAAGGACTTGCTCTTAGCTGTTCCTAATTTCAATTCCATTTCTCTCAAACATGTCATATTTTCCAGACATATGTCAATCAGCTAAAAGATGCTTTTTTGGATTGCCTTTCCAGCTGTTCATTTACTACCAGTGGACAGCTTTTTGGGCAAGCATATAAACATCTGGAAACTCCCAGCTGCCAATTAACTCTCAACCTATTGAACTGCAGTCTCTTGGAAACATGAAAACATATCAAGTGGTCTCCTGGGAAACAAGGTTGTTAAAGAGAAGGGGGAAACAAAAACAAAAGCTTGAGATGGAAAAAAAAATTACAAAAGCTCTATTTTAATTTTATCTCCAGAGAATTCAAGGGTACAAATAATAATTGTATGGAATACAGATGGATAATAGTCATGGGTACAGCAACTTCAACTCCACAGTAAGTCTCCAGAAGATTTTGCACAAGCCTAGGAAGCAAAACAGTCAGGGGACATGTTGTGAACTGAACGGAATAATTCTGGAACCACCTGAGTTGCAGAAAGCAAAGGTAGGGACCGGGAGAATGGAGAAAAACCCACTACAACCGAAGATCAGATTTGAGACCATCTAAGGAACCTGAAGATGTACAAGCCCACAGAACCTGATGAGACGGATCTGTGGGTCCAGAGGGAACTGGCAGGTGAAGTGGCTAAGTCCCTATCCATCATACTTGAGATTGGCAGACCCATGAAGTTACAACTGACTAAAAAAGGGAAAAAAAATCCATGGTTTTAAAAAGGGAAAGGAGGAAGACCCACACAACTACAGACCATATCTGGCAAGATCATGGAGCAGAGCCTCCTGGAAAACATGCTAAGGCACATGGAAAAAAGGATGTGATTGGTAACAGCCAACATGGCACAAATGGCAAACTGTGCCTTACAAATTTGGTGACCTTCTATGATGGGGTTACAACACTGGTGAGAAAGGGAAGAGCAACTGACAACATCTACCTGGATTTCTGCAGAGTATTTGACACTGTTCTTTCCAACATGCCTCTAAAATGGAGAGACATGGATTTGAGGGATGGACCAGAGGAATCAGCTGGATGGTCTCAGTCTCTCAGAGGGTTACTGTCAGTGGCTTGATGTCCAAGTGAAGAGCAGTGATGAGTGGCATTCCTCAGGGTTTGATATTTGGACTAGTACTGTTTAACACCTTTACTGGTGACATGGACAGTGGGATTGAAGGTACCCTCAGCAAGTTTACCAACAAGAAACTTAGTTTGTGGTGCGGTCGACACTCAAGGGAAGGGATGACACCCAGAGGGGTTTTAACAGGCTTGAGGGGTGGTAAATCCCATGTAAATCTTGCGAAGTTCAACAAGACCAAGTGTAGAGAACTTTACCTGGGTTGGGACAAACCCAGCACAAATAGAGACTGGGCAGAGAAAGGATTGAGAGTAGCCTCTATGAGAAGGATGAAAGACATGAAGCTTCTGGAGAGAGTCCAGGGGAAACCATAAAGGTTGTCAGAGGAGCTGGAGCAACTCTCCCGTGAAGACAGGCTGAGACACTTGAGTTTGTTCAGCTTAGAGAAAAGAAAGCTCTGGGAACATCTTACCTAAGAAACTACAAGAGAGTCGGAGAGGGACTTTTTACAAGGCCATGTAATGTCAGAACAAGGGGGAATGGCTTCAAACTTAAGAGGATAAATTTAGATCAGATATTTGGAAGAAATTCTCTGCTGTGCAGGTGATGAGGCACTGGAACAGGTTGCCCAAAGAAGTTGTGGATGCCTCATCCCTGGAAATGTTCATGGCCAGGTTGGATGTGGCTTGGTGCCTTGGTCTAATGGAAGGTGTCTCTGTCCATGGTAGGGAGGTTGGAACTAGGTAGTCTTTCAAGTCCTATCTATGATTGTATTAATTACTTCACCCCACTAGTACTCCATTTGTCCTGGTACAAGTGAAAATAGAGTCTGTCTACTTGACACCTCTGTGCTTATTACTTCAGTGAAACACTTGACTCTTATCTTCTTTAAAGCAGTTAAAAGGCCCTGGTCACCTAATTCATATTTAGCTATTTAAAATTAGTAATCTTGTCATTGTTGACAAGACATTCATTTGACTTTGCATATAGGAGACAAATAAGCCTCTGGAAATGTTTATCCTCTACACTTGGTGTAAGATCCATGCACCACCTTTTAAGGTGCAAGCTTTTAGCTTCAAGGTTGCAATTTCCCAAGATTAGGTTCCACTTGGCACCTTTAGCCTCTCAGCTACCTCAAGTACATGTGTTATCTGTACCATAATTATTCCTTGTTATATATGGTGGGGGATGAAGATGGTGCATACTGAAGATCTAATGAATTACTCTAATTAAAGGCTTTTTTACCCTTTCTTGTTTTATTCTGGTAGACAGCCACAGGTATCCTGACACACTTTCTCCTCATTGCCCATTTTTTAAGTTGAAGACTTATGACCTTTTCTTTGTATAATTTGTTTCAGTGACACCTTATGATTTTATTAGAACAACATAACCTCACACAAAGCAGGACTTTAGGTATTCCATACACCTAGATCTAAGGTATAGTCTAAGAGTAAGTCTATAACCATGACAATTTCCAGATGTTTGCTGTCTGTCCAAAAAAGGCATGGAAAGGTCTTGTTTAAAACTAATGAATATATACTTCAACAGATTCTGGGGAATGATCCCTTAACCTTCTTAGGCCTATGTTTACTCTTTGGTTTTACGGGGGAAAATTAGGAAGTTTGATGGGTGTTTTAAAACTCTTGCATGAAATCTGAGAGCTAAAGGAGATTCTAATCTCAGGGATGTCAATCCAGTCAAGGGAAGAGCTTGCATGAAACTCAGCACAGTTATGTAATTACACCAATGTGAAATTAGGTTCATGATTTGAACCATAGTCCATTGTCTCTCTTGGAAGAATCCTTGGCTCAGATGCTGACCTCAGCCAAGATGATCCAGAACAGTTAGGATAACCCTAGGTTTTAAGAAGGCTGGCTCAAGTGATCTAAGCCAGTTTTTGATTCACAAACTTTTGTGACTATAAAGTATGCACTCAACCAATTATCATAGCCTGGTTGACAGGTGCTAACTTCTGAAACTACAACCCGTCCAATACTTGTAAGTGTAACTAAAATCAGAATCACTGCCCAGGAAAAGATAAATCTTTCACAAGGCTGTCAGGTTTTTGTTGACTTTTCTTCTTTGAGTCAAATACCTTCTTGTTTTTAGTTACAAAATGTTAATTGACTTTAACAGTGTGGATTTCCTAAATTTGTCTTCCTGTGTTTTTTTATGTTAGACTTCTGTACAGCACATAAACTAGTGAAAAGAAACTCTTGTGTAACACAAGAAAGAACAAATATCAGCTCATAGTGTCTTCTACTGTAGGACCTTTTCCTACTGTCTTTGATGTGCCACATATCCTAAACCCCCAAAGCAGAGAAACCAAGGGCTTTACTTCAGCAGCACACTATGACCTTCCAGAAAGCAAGCTGTAATTCAAGCATAATTATCCAGGACCTTCATGCTGTATACTGAAAATTGCATACCTTGGATCACATACTAGTGGTCATACTCCAACTTAAGGATAGCTACAGTCTTCTAGAGGAGATGGTTTGAGAGTAAAAACATCACATCTCTGAGAAAAAAAAAGGAACTCTCAACTGTTAACAGGTCTTAGCATCTCATTTAGTGATGCTTCAATCTCTCTGTACTCTAATTACCTTTGGAAAAATTAGACCAAGGTACACAAGTTATCTGAGATGGACCAGAAATCTGTCCCCCATTTTCCAGACTCTGGATTTGTGTTTAAGAGAACTCATTCTCTGAAAATAAAACAGTTCATTGCTTCAAAATTCAGAGATCTGTTACACAGAGCAAGATTGTGGTACTTAAGAAAATTCTTACCTTAAAATCAACATCTCAGGTTACGTCTCCCAGCTAGGATTTCAAAGTGAAAAAGAAATCTTTTTTCACTTTAACTATCTTAGCTCTACATGTCTGGTTTTGAAACAATTCTCATTTGCTCTGTCTACAGTGGACTGCCCAAGGTTTAATCACTTGAGGGTTTCAGAGATTGAGCTGAATTTTCTTGAGGGAGACACAATCAATAAAGACTTTTGGAACTGGAAATGTTTTATCCAATTTCTTCATCTGTTTCTCTCTCAGTGATTAACTACCTTCTGACAAAAGTTAACATCTTTGCTGGTAAAGAACATTCACTTGGCTAGAACTTTCTTTTTCTCCATCTCCCCTGCTGCACAACAACTGAACACTAACTGTTTAGAGAAAAAGATAGGAATAAAAATCTTCCCAGATATCAGCTTCCCTGTCAATTATATTGCAAGGCAGATTAACATCCGAAATGCCCTGCTGTGTGGAATGCTAATTTTCTTTTTCCTCTTATGCTATTTTCCATTAACTATTATGGTGCTGTAATATTCCTGTTATAGATAACTTGATAGGGTTTTGTGTCTTAAAGCACACATAAGGCCTACTTGTGTACACCCATGAACCAATATAAAAAACAAATTAAGGGGCCAAATCTGCAAATGCAGAAGTTAACCATATTTACAGAATAATAGCTCACTTAAAAATGCATTTATGATAGTTCAAAATGAGGCATTCATATGCACAGTCCAAATTAGAGTCTTTCCTCAGACTAAGCAGTGTTTAATTATATTTAGCAGTGTCCAGGCAAACAGCAGACAGACTTGGGTAACTATTGGTGTATGTAAGCATTCCAACAAAACAGACAATGGTTTCATCCTGATTTTTAGGTTTCTAATGAAAGCAGCAATTTTTAAAAGACAAAATTTCTCATAGAAATTTTCAATGAAATAGTTCACCAAGAAGTTTTTCTCAGCCCTCTGATATAATTTTTGATCCAATCCTACAGCAAGAGTAACTTATTCCAGGACAGTCAGTAGTCCAGGCTCCCGTCTGAATCAGGCAAAGAGGATCTTGAGTGCAGGGCTTTGACACAGGAGAGCACATTGTCACTGGCAGACCCCCAGGTTTTCATGTCTATTTTTTAAGTAGTACCACAGTTTCCTTGCCTCCATACTACTGCAAAACTGGAAAGCTTTTTATCTGTCAAACTTTCTTCCCTAGGATGAAGGAACAGTTTCTGGCTCTGATTCACACACAGATGAGTTTCTCCTGAGGTCCTGAAAGTTCCTTGCAGGCTGCTTTGAACCATCTTTTTCTTACTGGTACACTCAAAATTAGGTGTAGAATGAACCATTGATTAGACATACCATATACCAGGTCCCGTTCTCCACAATTGCCAGTGTTTCAGCTTTAAATTTGATCCTGAAATTTCTGGGACAATTTTGATTATCTGAGTCCAAGTCAACTGAAGATCCACTTCTCAAGTTTCTGCAAGTCTAACCAACCACCCAGAACATTTTACTTCCAAGAACTGATGTCTAATTTCCATACACACAACAAGTGGTCAAAGAATAGACCCAACATCAAACAAAACAGAATGTAGATTGCTGGTTATGGTAGTTGTCTACCACAGAGAGTGCTGGCATGCCCAGGAAGGCCTACAAATATTAAATTATTTAAGTTACAGTAGAAAACTTAGTTTTAAACAGACCAGCCTCACTTCAGTTTCTCATTTGTTACCCGTTACCTGTTGAAAGGAGAGGGGTATGCCTACAGGCCATACCCCTCAAACAGTTAGGGAATACTTTTGATTTTAAAATATAAAAAGGTTGATATTAAGGTGAAAATAATAATCGATTGGTTTTCCACACCAAGCAACAGTGTTCCCAATATTTCAGAACTCTGTCAATGATGAGAAAGTCATGCACAAATTCTGGAGATCTAGAGATCACTCGAGTAAGGATGAGAATAAGTAGGTTCCAGCTTCTACTCCCTAAAGAGACACCGAGACATCCAGTTTAAGTTATAAACCTGACCACTTCTAAATTGACTCACTTCAATCTACCTATTACTTCAAAGAAATTCCAGTATATTCGTGTTACCCATTTTACATTGCAGCCTGAGGGAAAAAAAGCTTGAAACCCTCAAGATTTCTTGTTTCCAGTGTGGTGATAAAGAAAAAAAAAAAAATAGAAGTTGGGGTTTTTTTTGGTCTTGTGATTCACTAGTGAAAGTCAGGCATATAACTAGAAATAATCCTTCTGTTGAAACAGTACCTCTTACATTCAGACAGTTATGGGTTAAACCTCCTTAGAGTACAGGCATTAATTAGACTCTGTACCTGCTGTTCTGGGTCCTGCCTTTTGAGTTCTTTCTATTGTTAGCAGCATATGAATAACTCAGTGGATTTTCTAAAACATTTAGCTGTTTCGGAAACTTTTCTTCATTTTTGTTTTGATTTTTTATTCACTTCTTTTGGGGAGACATCTTCAAGAATGCTCAACTAGTCTCCAGAGGTTATGCTACTGTTAAACAACAATCACTTTGAATGTCTTGAATCTTAGCAAAATAAAGCTAAAACAAAACCATCTCTAGACTAATTAGACTGTTCTGCCACATAGAACTTTGTCCAAGTCTTGATTTTCTGCATCTATATAGAGAGGTTTGGGGTTATTTTTTTATTTTATTTAACTTTTTTACTGCTCATTATCTTTCACAAGGGTGAGGAACAGACATTTCTTGGAAAATGACATTAAGTCTATGTGTGGGAAATGTGTTCGTACTTTTACATAAGAAAAGTTGGTATTTTCACCCTTAAAAAATGTTAGGGCCGTGCAGTAAACATCTTGTTGATAGCATCATCAAATGATTAGTTATTTATGCTTTTATCTCAGAAACATGTAAGTAGCTTGTTCTAAATACAGACTCGTGTGGTCTCTAAACAACCACATATTCTTTCTTCTCTCAGACAGAGTACATATGTCAATATAGACTTCTGACATTTCCAGCTCAAGGTTGAAAGCAAAAGACACTGAAACAAGTGCAGAAAAGAGCTATTATTAGACAACTCCTAGCCCATTCAGAAACAGACTATTGCAAATATCTCTCTAAAGTTATTGCTCTTACCAAGTTTTCCAGCCTAAATTTGTCCAATTCAGGAAATTGAGATTCAGACTGGAACTTTTCAGACACCTCTCAAAATCAAGCTCAGTACTCATCTACTACTTATGATCAAGTTTTTCTGCTCACTTCGTATGCAAGAACCATAAACAGGACAACATTAGAAACTCTTTGCTAGGTTTCATAGGGTCTTGTTAAGTTTGAATTCAGGTAAGTGCATCTGAAGCCACCTTAGGATTTTTATGTTACAAAACAAATCCAACCCCCCAAAGAATGTATTTCCTGATTCCAGCTGATATAGAAATGAAAATCTTTAAGCAGCAGCTGCTCCTACAAGATGATCACCCTGAGACTGGAAGTCTCCCGAAACTTGTAAGAGTCACAATATGAGCCAGAGAAAACTCTACAATACCAGCTGGTTTCATGAGATTTCTGGAGACAAATTTCATCTGTCAGAACAATTAACATCCAAGCTCCCATAACCAGATGCTGTTTTCCATATGTTTTGACTTTGAATGGCTGCTTCTATCCTCTAGGAGATGTTGGGAGCAAACAAATATTGTCTCTTACTGCCTATTTCTTCCTCCTTATCCTTCTTTCTCAATTTGGCTCGTTCTTTAAGCATAGGTAGTGGAATGCCATGAACTAGGATCAAGTTCTTCTGCAAGCTGCCAGAGATGATGTAAACTTCCTAATTGACAGACCTCTATCTGCTTAGGGTTGAGAACCTCAAGACATACTCTCTGTGTGTGCATGAGAGAGAAAACAAAGTGAATTGAGGTGCTCTGGAAGCATGGCAGGAGAAAGACGGAAAACTTCTTTCAAAGTTCCTATCAATCAGTTACAGCACAAAGGAAGAGAGGTATGTCCCAAGAACAAGGGTCTCCATTGGCTGTCTGGTAAAAAGCTCGAAGCTGAGACATCATTACATGGTACAAGCTTGTTTTGATTATTTAGGAACCAGACAAGGCATGCGGAGACTGAAAAAAGATTTAACCACCTATCCAAAGCCACAAAAAGAGTTTGTAGTAAAGGTCAAACTTGAAACAAAAACCTCCCAAGACTCTACCTGGAGCTATGAACACCCATAAGTCTGCTGTTCTTAAATGTGGACAAATTCCTGTGTAGACCCATAAATACATTACATCCCCAGTAGATAATCTTAAAATGGTAAACTAGGAAAACACTACGGTCCCTTGCATCCAAGTGCATTTTCCCATCCACTACTTGTTACTCTTCCTCAGTAACAAGTTGAAAACAAACTCTGTGAATTTTAGCCTAAAACTTCAAATTTTTACAAAAGACATAAAAGATGTAATCCTTGAAGTGAAAAAGGAAACAGTGAAATTAATTAAAACAAGATCTGTGCAATTTACAAAGCTTCAGTGCACTGGGTTTAAGAAGGGCTCTTGTCAGGGTGAAGTAAATGAGGTACAATTTCCTGATGAGTAGAGAGCACAAAGAAAAGTGTTTAGTAGTTAAATATCAGACAGGTATTTTGATCACATTTTTTGTTAATCAACTTAAAAATTAGTGAAGGCTGAGTATGTTGTAAATTGTTTTGGTTAAACCTTTGAAGTAGCTCATAGCAGAAAGTTTTGCTTTTAGAACTGAACTTGTATTAGACTGGAAGATCAGTGTAGACTACAAAACACTGAGTGCTTGCAGGAGGAACTTGCTAGTCAGGAAGCGTCAACTGTATCAAGACGGAAGAACCATCTAGCAAAGTAGAAATTCTGATCTTAAATTTAAACTACAGCAAAGAAGACTTCATACATCAAGAGGAAGGGAGAATAAGTTGCAACACATCCTAGAGGATGCTGAGCCCCTTAATACTGTGGTCAGTCACTTTGATCCCTACTAGGGAGGATTAGCCTTGCCTAGCACCTTGAATGATTCAGCTCTTAAAATGTAGGTAAAGAATAGCCACAGAGGCAAATGCTCAACAGGACAGGTGAAGCTGAAAGGCAGTAATGTCAAAAGACACTTTCAGATGATAGTGGACAATATCACATACAATACTGTGTATGTCTCTTCCAGATCAAAGACACCTCACTCCTTTGGCGTCAATAGAAAACCCAGATCTGAAATGATCCCGTCAACTCTAATCACCTAAAAGTGTCCAGAAATACATGGAAGGAAAAAAAAGAAAAACAGATTTCAGAGATGAGTAATAGAAATTCATAATGGACTGAGAGGACAGACTTATGAGAGAAAATTAAGAGAACCAGATATGTATAATTTGGGTAAATGATGACTCAGGGGGATAGATGATAATCAGCTACAAGTCTTGGAGGTGTAAACACAAAGAATGGAGAAAGTTTGTTCAAGCTGATATCTGAGAACAATAACTAGGGGCAACAACACAAAATTCTACATCAGAATGTTCAGTCTGAGCTTTAGGAATGCTTTCTAACTGTTCTGAATATTGGTGTTCACCCCTCCTGCACAGCCTCAAAGTGGCTTTTGCATGTAACCAATCTGCTAGTCAAGAATATATTTAATTGAATTTTTATTAAAGTTTACATACATGACCACATAAGCTAAGACTTTCTGGATCATATAAGTTCAGGGATAGTATGGAATAATTCCTTAAATACGATTGAGGAGTGTCTTTGTCTGTGTGTGTTGGAGGTAGGGACATAGAAAAGGCAGGGATGGAAAAGGTAGAAGAGTTGAATCAACATGGGGGGCAGGGAGCCCTCCCAGTTAAAACTTTTAAGTCAGTAATTTTCCAACACCTTTCCTGTCACTCTCCCATTTGACTGTTTTGTAAGGTTTTTGTCTCCCTACTCTGCTATAAGGCATAAAGAGAAATTCTTGCAACCCTGCAACAGTATCACAACCACAGATTCTAATGCCATTTGGGACAATTGCAAGCTATAAGATGGAAGTTTATGACCCTACAGCAGGTAAAAGTAAACATTACTAACTGTCTCTCCCAGCCATTAGAGAAAATCAGTCCTTCATGGAACTTTTATTACTTAAGTGACTTGAAACCATAAACAAAAGTTAATACTGATCCAAGAGCAAATACATTTAGAGGGCCTCCATTTTTCCTTTTTTCCCTATTTCTAACTTTAATGATTCTATCCAAAAGTTTAATACATTGTCTAACCAAAGAAAAAGCACATTTTTTGTTTTAAGAAACCAGTTTAAATAACCTTTCTTGGTGAAAACAAATCAGAATGTCTACTGTGTGGGATACAATTTTCATTAAAACACAATCCATCCATGGGCAATTGTCAGTAATTTTCAAAGGGTTGGACAGAGCTGAGCAACCAGCCACCCACCAATGTTTTCTGAATGGTGTATTATTTTTGTTTTACAAGGATAAATTTTTGGGGAAAAAAATAAAAATCAATCATAAAATGATCTATTATAATTTTACTGGGGTTTTGTCCTTTCTTTTTGTTTTTAGTTTAATATGACACCTTGATTGGTATTTCTTTCTCCACTGATTTAATACAGATTGGAGAAACTCTAAACCACAAAAGAACAGAAAAGCATGTCTGTACTAACACAGTGCAAGCAGACTGTTCCTAGTGGGAAAGTGTTCACTCTGTGGAGCAGTCTCCTTAAAGGAGAAAATTGGAAGCCATTTTGACCAAGACATTAAAAGATGGACACAGTGACCTACCAAAACTTTCCCTGTTGCCAGTCAATGTATCAGTGCATAGTGGATAACTGGGAGCAGACACACATTAGAGATGCGGTTACACTTTATTATTTTATTTTTTTCTACCAGGAAAGCTAAAAATAGTTAGCCAGCTGCTGAGCGTCTCTGGGAGGCTAAACTCGCTGGAGAATCCCTGCTGATGTCAGAAAGTAGGAGAGTAGAGCTTAATGAGTTTAAAAATCCCACACAACAACTACTGCTGTCTTCAAAAGTAGTGGACTAAAATATTATATAAGGATGATGGTACCAGATCAGACAAAGTCCATCTCCTACAATATCCTGTCTCCAATGGAGGTAGAAGCAGATGATGTGAAACAAGTATGAGGAGAGGATGTGCATCATGCCCCCTCTGGGTATTCTTCTCAGTTTCCAGCCTTGTGGCTTGGGGACTTCTGGTCCAAATGTGATCTCTGCATATACAGTAATCACTTGATGAAACTGAATATCCCATTTTCCAGAGTCATTTGCTACATTTTAACATTTCAGTTTGTGTGTTTTCCTGTAAACAGATTTAAAGGTACTTGTTTGTTTGTTTGTTTGGAGGGTTTTCTTATGATTTATAGTAAGTTTTACAGGAAAAGTAGAAGACTTCTGCCTAGCAAGCTCCAGTCTTAAAAACATTCATCATAAGAGCCTTCTTCCAGGACCACCTATAATCTGATTTTATGGAGCAGTCCAAAAGACAAATCAAGAGGTTATAGCTTTAGGAGTGTCCTACAGGGCTCCCAGTATCTTACCAACTCATTTACAGACAGTCAGGGAATCTTTCAAGACCCAAGCACATCAGCTGGCAGAAGCTTTGAGTTGAAGCATTTCTTACATATTTTGGTTCTACTAAAGCAGCATTGCTCAATAGGGAACTAATTTATCACAGAGTTTCTTCTCTAGTCTACCTCTGCTGATAAACCAAATTTCTCATGATAATACCTTCTGCATGGTAATAGGATAATACCTGCAGGAATGCTAAATAATATTTCTACAATGTCCAGAAAAAAAAGAAAGCTTACATATACTTCTCTTCCTTACCCCTCTCCATGTTCCTCCCACCACCACCACCCCCCGCCTCGGCCAAGGACTATAAAATCTCTGCATGCTCCTTACATTTTTGAGAGTGAAAATACAAGATTTTGTGGTTTGGTTTTCTTTTTCCTTTCTTAATGTAAATTAGAAGCCAGGAAATATCAGAATTTAAATTACCCCTGTAGCAAAACTATACTAATATATGTGTGCCTTATAGAAGATGTCAGTTATATGATTATTTTCCCAGTCTTTGTACTCTAGCTTCTGTCACTGGATTGTCTTTGTTCCATACTTGTACAAATCCCAGTAGATCAGCAGCCTCATAAAATAAATGCATGCAGCCACCTTCTCCAGTATAACTGAAGTAATTCTCCATCTGAACCGAAACGTGATATTATACCATAAGATTTAATTGCCGCAGATTAAGTTTGTCAGGATATGCTATAGCTGAGGCAGGAGGAATTCTTACCTTGGGAAAGGGACAAAAGAATGGAAAGAAGAAACTTCTTGTCCAGCTATTATTAAATAGTCTAAATGTTGAATATCTCTGAAAGGGTCACATCTTCCTCCCAACTCCCCAGATGGATACAGCCCTTTTTCACACCACTCAGACTCTACTTGTTCAGTACTTCGTTTTTTTTCCTCTCCTCTCTCTACAAAAATATTTCAGAGTTGTTTTATCAAGAAGCAAGAAGAATTTCATGCCTAAAGATGATGAGGACATGTTTTGTAGATGCATTCTTCAGTTTTAAGTGCCTTACTAAATTTAACAACTAAACAGCTAACACTTAGCATCTATAGCTTGTGCGATTTAATGTAGCAGTATGTTAACATGACATTTGATAATTCGTGGTCAGATCTGCCTAGCTGAAAAGCCCTCTTCATTGACAACCTGCTGACATGCTGGACTGGGGGCTGATCTTCACAGATAATGACTTTTACACTACCTCTTGTCTTTGGCCTCCATGGAGTACAGCCAGGTAACCACAAAGTCTTTCATCCGCTCTGCATTTCCATGTCTAAGACTTTCACAGTTTTTGAGTGAATGCCCTGCAGCCATATCACTGGCCCTTTGGCTATGATTCCTGCAAACTCATGGAACTTTGTGTCCCCAGAAGAACTCCCGTTGTAAAGGCTTTACTTGCAGCTCACGTCCCATACCAGGAAGAACTACAAGAAGTCAGCCTTTCCCCTTACACATGATTTCTCACTGTGTATCACTTTGTGAGTGGAAGGGTAAGATAGAGCAACTTGCAGCTGGTGCTTGTTCTGGTTTTGGTCAGCATTCAAGATTGATGTAGGTCTTTGCAAGGTCAGAGATTCTTTGGAAAGGTAGCAAGTCAGTGGTCATCTAATGAGCATTACGTGACAGGATATGTTGTGACACTTTGAAATGCACATCCAAGGGTGTCCCAATCTGGTCACTTAAGATCTGTTCACATCCTTTCCTTCAGGTGCACTATGGAAAGGACAGCGGTTTAATCTCAGTGTGCTGTTCTAATGCTACCTCCAGCAGTTAATAAAAAGGCCTGTGGCAAGAAGAATGTTCGAAATCTGGGAAAAGAACACCATGGACATTAACAAGGCTTTCGGGAAGAGGGGGTAGCATTCCCCACACCTGTATTCCAATAGGTGGATTACAAAACCTGGAGCCAGAGAGATGTTACCAAATCCCTGTTTCCTGCAAGAAATAAGAGCCTGCTCTGTCTGTCTAGCAAAATGGAAAAAAGCTCCGCATAGATAGGATTGCTAGCTACATCCCCACAGTAAATATCAAGGAGAAAAGAAGCATTTAAAATAAAGGACAATGTTGCACAAGGACAAATAAGTATAAATTGACCATGAATAAATTTGATTTGGGAATTAGAAAAAGGTTTCTAACCATCAGAGGAGCGATGCTCTGGAACTGCTTTCCAACAAGGATAGTGAGAGCAAACGACCTAATTAGTTTAAAGATGAGGCTCGATAAACTTATGAAAGGGATTATGTTATGTGGTTGTCTGCAACAGTAGGGAACAGATCCTGATGAGCCAGGATTTCCCCCCAGTCCTGTGTTCCAGGCCACATCCTGTCAACCCAAATCCTCATCTGCAGTGCAGTGATTTACCAGGCATCACAGAGAACACCCTATTCTAAAACAGGTCTGGCTTATGTTTTCCAAAAAGCATAGGTTTGAACTTACATTGAAGGGAACATCTACTACTGAAAATACAAGAGAAAAAAGAGAGGGGGGAAAAACCCTAGAAATCTTTATAGATGGTGGGAAACAAGAAACTTAGAAATTTGTTGTTGAAATAAAGGTGGAGGGAAGAAGGGAAAGATTATTTCTACTGGAAGCTCGGGCAAAGTACTCCACTATTTTGATAAATAAATATATAAGCAGAAAACGATTTTGATATTTAATAAAAATCAGTCCATGCATTTGTAACGTTTGTTGCAAGAGATAACACATCTAGATAAACATATTAGTCATGCAAAGCATATTTTCTGCTCAACTCTACAAACTGAAAACAGCAGTCTTGACTGCCTAGCAGTTGTAGGTGAATCACAGAACTGCCAATTCACACCAGTTACTATGAAATGGAGCCTGGGAGGTCAGCTCATCCAAGAAGCTACCAAAATGCGCAGAATACGTAAAGCATTTAACATTTTTTGTCCAATCCATCCCTAGAAACCACTAGAAATGAAAAGAATCTATACTTTGGAATCATAATGCAATATAAATTGCCTCAGTTTGAATCCTATTGAGTATTAGGGTGGCAGGTGGAGAAGATTTAAAATGTAACCACTCCTCCTTTTTCAATAAAGAAGCCTTATGCTACACTTCTGCAAAGTTAAAGCTGTCCCAGGATTACCCCAACAGCAGTGTTGATATTAGCCATTATTTTTTCCTTAAGATAACTGATAAAGTTCCCAGGAAAGATCAGTCTTGATATGCAAAGCAGTCTCACACTGTAAGGGAAATTATTTTCTGATAAGAATATAGAGCAAGTACCTCTGGTGTCTTGAGAGATCTTAACGGTGTCTTAGATTCACCAAACAATTCACAGTAGGTTTTTGTCTGACCACTCCAATAATGTTTCCTGCCCATGTTTCCCAAATTAGATCACTTCATCATGGCTATTAAAGCCATAGGGACAGTCCTCCACATTTCTGTCATTTCCAGAAGAAAAACAGGCTGCACAGACCCGGTCCAGGGTGTCAGTTCTCATCTCTGACTTTACCTAACATGAGTGTCCTCTATACAGAAGCGCAATAGCTGATAAGAACAGAGAATTAAACTTCCTAACCATAGGAGTTTCTAGCCTTGTTGTAAAACTCTTTTGCAATTTTAGTTCCTCTTCTGCACCAATGCCACTGAAAAGGGAGAAATCGCTATCCCCACTTCACACATGTTGAAAAAATGTTCAGAAAAAAGCAGAAAAACTCTGACTACCTTTCTCATCTGTGCATATAGGGTACTTAGTAGGTCAGGACTGTTTATCCTAGATACCAAGTTAAACCCGGTATTTTGCCTCTTTCAGCTTTTCCCAACTTGTCCGTAGTGCATTTTACCTTCTCTCAACTGAGTCCATAAAGAGATTTGGGATCTTTTCTGAAATGGAAGATGTTCTACAGCTACAAGCTGTTATAGCAACCAGCCTGCCTACTGCTCTCCTGGGCACCTGCATTATGCAGAGCTTGGTGTTCTCACTCTTCTCTTCAGGATTTGGTGCGACACTTCTGAAACATAGCAGACTAGAGATAGGATGTTTAAAAGAGATAAAAATCCTTAAGAGCAGCTTCAAAAACTTAACTTTTTTCCAAAGTTGTCAGAAAGAGAAGCTGTGAGACCTAAAGAGATACAGATGTGTTGGAGAGAAGCTCAGAGAGTAGGATGGATGTAAAGTAGTAAGAATGATCCTCTGGCAGACATTAATGTCTGCACACCTTTTCCCCCGTGCTTTGGTTTTACATGTAAAGAAACAGGAGTGGGTTCCTTTGTAAAACCTGTCCTCAGTTCACAGGATGCATGACCAGCTTTCATTCATCAGATCAACCAAATCTCTTGTATTTTTGACTGTATTCTCTTTTATTTGGTCTTTATTCTAACAGAACAGATACTATCATATACCTAAATAGTTCTTGAACATATAAACTCCATGAAGAGCAAACAACCCCTTCCTTCCCTCACACTATAGTGCCAAAGTCTTTTCCTAGCTCCCTCTTACTTCTACCATACAACATTCACGGGTTTTACTTTAAAGATGAGCCTGTTCTGGAATCACACACACACACACAGAGACACCCCCCCCCCCCCCCCGCCCCGTTCTTCCTCAAACAGAATAACATATACTCTGAAGCAGGCTTAAGGATGCCTAAATGTATGTGTAATGGCTCATCATTCTGCATCTTTAGGAGACAAACAATGAATGTCAGAATCTTCTTTAAATTTTCCTAACTCATTTAGGAATCACTTTCTCAAATCACTCTGGAAACTTCACCCAATGTTTTATGCCTTTACTTATGCCCTTTTAAAAGCTGCCAAGCTGCATCTTTAAAACTTGGGCTTTATTCTACCAATTTTGTGAACACAAGACATTTGTGACTCAATTCCCTTAGGCATGTAAGAGTCCAAGAATAAAAATATATACTAACCCAGATGATTTCAGAGAGGCTATTTGAGAGTAGGGAAAGAGAGGGAAGAAGGTGCAAGGCCCAAACAATGACATTTTTCCTGAAAGAAGAGTCACAAATTTGAAGTTTGTAAGGAACCTTTCTCGATATCAAAAGACTGTGATGAATATTTCTATCCAAGGCAGGAGGCAAAGGGACCAAAAATCTCAAAAGAAAGCTTCATTTTAGTGCAAATCTTTTTTCGTCTGCAACAGTAACCCGCTGCTACATCTGTAAGTCCACATTGTGGACGAAGAATAATTTCCATTTTCACCACTGAGCTTGATTTTTTCTGAAATCTTAGCATTAAGTCTTGAACAGATGAAGGACCATTCCAAGAAATCTTTAGAAAAGGAATAAATGAAGTCAGATAAATGCCCAATCTTACAATTTTGTGTCAATGACATGAAACACCAAGTAAAGACATCCAAAATACTTAAGTCATTGCAAAGTGGCACTGTATTTAGCTCAATACTGCTTTTGTGGAAGCAGTTCATGCACTTAAGTTCAGGCATTTCAGAATAGCTGCCATTGAAATCAGAGAAGATATGAGGATGCTCTGTCACTAAAACTATGGATTTGCCCTTATGATGCTTAGATTGGCAAAAAAGTTGATGGCCAATTCCTTTCCTGCCCACTCTCTATGCTTCCACATTCTGGCTTGAGGCTTTGATTCCTGATGTCCACTGACAGAAAGTTGATTTAGGACAGGTTGCTTACAGATCCCATCTGCTTTGCAGCAGCAGATGTCAGGCTCTTTCAGGAAGGATTTGGCAGTGTCTTCTTCACTGTTTGGTGTGGATCAACCACCATGGCTGCAGGAAACATTAAATAACAGAAAGAGACAGGCCAGACACAGCAGACTGGTCCCTCCATGACACAGATAAATATACACTTTGAGCTCAAAGCCTTTATTCCCTTTCTTTTCCTTCTGTCCCTTAGATCAAGCACACCATGGGCTTGCACATGCCTTGCACTGATGACCAGCAGGTTGGAACTCGAGTGCAGGCTTAGATCCAGCTTCCCTACACAGTGCAGAGGTACCCTGAGGCATTTGAGGAAAAACTATAGTAATACAAATCCTCTTGTTTTCAGCACAGAATATAGACAAAGTAACAGTGGATCTGGATGGGGAGCAGTTGGCCTTGTTACAAGGTGTACGGAGTGAGAACAAAGCTAGGCTCTGGGCCTGCCCAAAGTTTGGCTCTAGTCCTCCGTGGCTTTATTCCTGCTGCAGCTACAAATGTGTGAGTCTACAATTTAGTAATAATATACTTCTTGACTGACCTTTTCTGGCAAGTTAATGACAGGAGAGAGTAATAAGGACATGCTTTTTAATCTAACGTCAGTCAATAATAGTATACAACTAATAGACTTAGACATCATATATTCAATAATTGTTTTTACTTAAAGCCCTTACAGTTTGCCCACTGAGACACAGCATGTCAGCAGCAGTCACTGCCTATTGATAGGCCCTGGTGAGACATTTATTCATACCTTCCTGGCTACTTTATCTTCTCCCAGAGCATCCATCACTTGAGTATCTAAGCACTGAGATATACATTCATTTATATACAAACGCATTTTGGCTCAGCTACCACAGAAGCTGGGATCATTATATGTTTCTCAATAGTAAGCTAGCTCCCCTACAAGTACACCCATTTATTTCACTTCCTTGCAAGAGTAGTTTTTTTATACCTTCTAATACCTAGAAATCTCAACCAGAATCAGTGCTTTCTTCATGTTAAGAGGCATGTGCTTACCTGGGAGCACATTCAGATAGTCTGAACACAAAGCTTCTTCTCATATTAACGTGTGTCTTAATTGCTTTTCAGAGGACTAAATAAAATACTGAAGAGGGAGACAGGGAATGAGAAGAGCTTGGGACTCCAGGAGGGTTGCATCAAACAGGCTATGACATCAGCCAATGGACAAAGATTTGAGGGATCCCTGCACCAGGTCCCATAATGGTATGACAGAAACAGATTGCCCCATCCAAAATTACCCATCAGGGTGCAGCACCCGGATTTTTCTTCATTTAGCACTGGTCCACAGTATGCCTCAGATATAATTGCCACTCAAGTATCAAGTAATTTTAGAGAACAAAGAACAGATTACCAGGGGTTCAGTTAGAACTGAGATATCTAGAATGACAACAATTAACTGTCTTTTTTAATATGAGCATTATTCTTTTTCTGTCTTTTGATAGGGGGCAGGAGAGGTACATTAATAGTTAGTTATTTAGATAGTAGCTGCCCTAGGGTTAAATTGCTAAAAACACTCATCTTTCTTGTTATCCTTGTTTTGTTGGAAAGATTAGGTTCACCTCACTTTACATGGGAAAGATGAATGACCCAGTTCACTGGCAAGGTCTAAATTGCAGCCCTTTGCATGCTGAAGCCTTCCACCACTTACTCTTGTCACAAACAGCACCCTGCAATCCATTTAGTCTCATTTACAGCAGATTAATTTCTCTCTGACCTTTGACTCTGCTGCCAAACAGGCCTGAGACAGACAAGAGCTTCAGAACAGCAAGTGTATTTGATGATGTCAATCACTGGACCCCAGGGATATTCTTAACTTCTCATGTGCCAGAAAACCACAAAAGAAACCTTTCTCCTTCTGCTTCTGGATGTGAATGTCCGCACAACCTGTATTGTGGTTAAGCAGACCTACACAGCCCCCACAGCTGCCCACAAATGAAGATGGGTACACTTATTTTTGACTTATTTTCAAATGTCTCTCCACTCCTCCTCGGACAATTATATTTATTTTCTTTAGGTTTAATTTTATAGGCAAATTCCTTGTCATAAGAGTCATACTGCTCAAATTGCTACTCCAGCAATTTTATTGCCCCGTTGCCATTTGCATGCCATTACCCAGTGGGCCTTGCAGCATCATTACTTTGCTTTCAAGACTCCATCTATAAGAACAAGAACAAGTTATAGTCACTTTTCATAAGGAAAAGAAAAGCTAAATTCCACTACTGCTTGTCGTATTCTATGCAAGAAAGTTCTCTCTTACATTCACTTTCACCACGAGTGAATTCCACTGAATTGAATTCACACTGAATGAACTGAATTCAATTCACACTAAGTTCACACTGAATGAACTAAACTGAATCCAGAACTGAGATTTTGTCCAGAAGAGAGGGAAGACAGCTTTCTTTCCCAGGCACAAGCACTGTACGGGGTTGGAAGCTAGGAACTACTTTTGTGTGTCTTCCTTCCAAAAGGAGAAGGAAACTATTCACATCAACTGTCAAGAGTTCTTCTCATGGCTGGAGTTCCTCTAGACAGAAAGCAAGGCTGAAAAAGAGGGAAGGCAGTTAAATTACAAGGTCTGGTTGAGTTCATCTGCAATGCTTCTCTCCCAGCTCAGCAGTACTCAAGAGCATGACAGGAGCTGGATTCCTTGCTATTTCCAGGGCACCACCTGGCAGAGCCACAGGACTTCTCATGTCACCTACCCTCTTGTGCCAGCCTCTTCCTGCAGTACTACGCCAGTCCCTCGGTTTTCTTTCTCTCCTCCATGAATTTTTCATGGGGACTTCAAGGTTTACTGCAGCAAGTTAGACATTTCCATTAAAGAGAACGCCCTGAGTGGAATCAGAAGCGTCTTTTCAACCCCTGTTCAGGAAGTCCTTTTGCAGAGTTGGCAACTGCTTGTGGAAAATTATTTTCCAGAGCACATCCAGACCCTCTTCCTCTAGCCATATGCTAAAAATCATGCTTCATAGTCTGAAAGGCCCAGAACGATTTGAAGGTCTGTCATTTTTCCTTTCTTACAACTGTAAAAATTCTTAAAATAAGTCTCTGATTACCAAAAGAACTTAGTTTTTTTTTTAAAAAAAAACAACAAACAATAAAAGAAAATTTGCAGAACTGAGTCATTTCTGCCAGCATGTCTCTTGAAAATAATGATGTCCCTCCTCCAACAGATCTAATTCCTCTTAATGAAAAAAAATGCATTCATGTAGATAATTCTCGCCTTCATTTTTAACTGTTGCTTGTTACCATTAGGACTAAACACAAACATGCAGCAACAGGAGCAGTTTCTGTCATTTATCTATTTCAATAAGCACTCCCACATCACTTCACGCTTTGAGCAATGTCTCTGACTGGTTTTTCCTTGTCTCTTCCACTTATGAATATTTTAGAATTTATTTTCTTTAGTAACTAGTACAAT
This sequence comes from Corapipo altera, assembly GCF_003945725.1. Lineage (NCBI taxonomy): Eukaryota > Metazoa > Chordata > Aves > Passeriformes > Pipridae > Corapipo > Corapipo altera. The sequence goes on from NW_020884918.1 coordinate 1,137,787, forward strand.
GGGCCCACTGATTTCAGATGATGCACCACTACATCAAAATGATGGTTTAAAACATTAATGAAATCTGAACATAGCAGTACACTTTTTCAAATACTTCGTTATATTTTGTTGTATATAGAACCTGGGATTGCAGTGGGTTTCAAGAAACATTATTAGCCTTCACTGAAGATTTTTTCTTTAACTTAAAAGAAACCTTGACAGAGATGGAATAGAGTTATTTCAAACTCTGTCAACACTTTTCTAACTTTCTATGTCAGGTTTTTATGCACGTGAGAGAAGCTCTAAGTTTTGTTCTCCTTAGACAAAGGAGTCCTGCAAAAATCTACATGATTATTGTTAACAGTACTATGTAATGTTGTATGCCTGTGAATTTATGCTCAAGACACTCCAGGCATATAAATACATGGAGAAACACAGATATGCAATACTGTACTGAAACAGTAATGCTTAGCACTTACGTAGTGCCTTTTAGCAAAAAAAATATGAAAAGTTCTCCAAAGCTGTTGGAAGACTCAGATCATAAATATCACAGGCAGAAAGAGGAGCCAAAAGTTCCATGCTTGGTGCTGTTGGGTCACACTCAACTATCTGATGGGTATGGTTGTGTTGACACTACCTTCTCCTCTAACCAGGAGTTTGTATTTCTCATATACCTGTGTGAAGATAAGAATGGACAAGGCTGAGTGCTTAGAGTTCACCAAATACCTAGCCATTTCATGATTTTCTGACTAACTACTCTGGGAAAATTGTTTTATTTTCAAATGGCTGAATATATTGGAGGGTAAAAGCTTGCCTATGGCATCAACACGTACCTGCCTCTCACTTTTATCTTGGGGTTTCTGCAACCTATTTTATAGAATTGTTTCAGTTTTCCTGTTTCAGTTTGAGTTGGGGATTCCTTGGTTTCCTTTTGGAGGCTGCTTTCCAGATATGGACAGCTTCTCATGGTACAGAGCCTAGAGAACAGTTATGGAAATAGAACTGGGAAAGGAAAAAAATTAAAGTGGCTTGATAGAAAATGGTTTAGGGTTTTCTCAGTTTGATCACTTGAAAAGTTTTCCCTCTTCTTTGCCCATCTCCAGATAAAGAAACATGCAACAGATATGCATGTCAAAGTTACAAAAACTGTCTATCACATGGTAAACACACTACCTAATCACAGCAAGATAAGATTGCCCAGTTCCTCTACCATTACCATTTATAAGCAAGAACTGGACAGTTATCAGGAAATTCTACTGTTCTCCAGAACTTGTAACCTTGGAAACCAATGTCTGGTCTCCTGATTCCCTTCCCACCCCCAAAAATCCAACAAGAAGAAACAAGTATCTTGGTTTTCACCTTGGAGCTGCATGATTCACCTCTAAGCTCTGATGTGGCCAAGGACAAATGCCTTACAGGAGATTTGCAGGAGCAAGGTAAGGATGAATCCTTCTTTTCTTCAGGGAAAATCTGGAACATCCCTATAGTCTATAAAAACTGTTGCCTGAAGCCTCTGCACTCACTGTTGCCTTAAGCCTCTGCACTCACTGTTGCCTTCATAGGTGCACTGTGTGTCACTATGATTCCAGGCCCAGAAAAATGATGATCTCTTAGCTGCACTGCATTGTTAAAACTGCTTGGGAGATAGTACATCAAGTCCTAGGTAATGGCACCCCATCTTGCTCCAAGATCTCTTCCAGCTTGTTTTCAAAGGAAAGATCTTGGTTTCTGAACAGTGGCCGATTCTGTAATTACGTACATTTAAATAAGAAGGGGGAATCAAGAGCAATTTTAAGGGCATGTGGATTTGGTCTTCTGCCAAAGTGCTTTATTCTATAATGAACTCTTCCTTTTAAGCCACTTTGCAGACACTTTGGTCTGAACCCAATATCAATAATATAGGTTAAATTTCACATGCTTAACAATATTTAACCCTGGGGCCTCTTCTTAGGATGTTAAACACCAGACAGCACACCAACTTGGGGTACTGGGACAGTAGGTGAAAGCTGGGAAGGCAGCCCACCGATGGGTAGCTAAAAAGAGAAAGTGAAACCTTAACCTGTGCTGTATGAGTTCAGCATTGCAAATGGTAAAGCAAACCTCTTTCAGACTGTTTGTAGTCACATTTAAATAGTCAATAATTCATCACTTACAACGAGAATGTTAAATGCAGAAAGCAGCAGAATGTAAATTGAAATGGCTAATCCTTTTTAGCATGATCCATTAACAACAAAATATTAAAGGTGAATGAGAAGAGACTTCATAGGTGAGTGCATTGGCCTTTTGCCTCTGAGGAAAGGTCTGTACTCAAAGCTTCATTAGGTTACAAGCATAAGTGGGTCACACTGGCCTAACAGACATTTGTCCATATCACAAAACCAGTGACAGCCTGCAAGTACAACCTAGGGCCTCTGATGGAACCAAGGTTACAAGAGGACTCTCTTCAAGGCTGTGTATACCCCAAGCTGTCTGTGGTTTTGAGCACACTGCTTTGTTCTTCAACTCTGCCTCTCATCTGCAAGGGAATAGTAAGTCCTGTGCATCTCCAAGAGCTGGAAGGATTAGAAAGTTAAACCAAAAGCTTGGGGATTGTCATCACAGGGGAAGGGAAAGGATATTACAAATGGAAATGACACTATCTAGAATACTGGTGTCACTGTATATGAAAACTGGGATGTAGCAGCTGAGCTGGAGAGTAAAGTAGCAAGAAAGGATGGAGCTTAGGATGCAATTTTACACTTTAACTGTGTTGTCATTTAAAATCCTACAGAAAAGATTAAAACCCTAACAGAATAGTATGAAGTTGGAGACAAAACATCTTATCAAGTACTCCTGTTGATTTGGGATGACAATCTCCAAACCCTTAAAACAAATCAAAAGATCAACTCCCATTTTAACCAGGATGCTGAAAGACTAAAGTAACAGCTCTGAATGTAGGCATTATAAACTTCCAGAGCTTGAGCTTAACCCATTCAAATTGAACATTGACATCGCCTCAGATGTTCTCTGCGCAACCAGAGGTTCGGTACCAGGATAATGTTTTCAATTGTTTGTTGAGATACTAAAGAAGCAGAAAATGTTATCAGAGCAATATATCAGAATGGAGTCCAAGGGGGTTCTTTTGGAGTTTGAGTGTATTCCTCTGGGACTCTGCTCATTCATCTTATTTCCAAGAAAACTTATTTACTCCAAGATTTTTTGGGGTGTTCATGATTTGGGTACCTCCCACCTCACTTTTACTTGTGAAATCTCTACTCTGAAGCCATTTCTTTCTAGGCAGTGCTCCAGAACATAACATTTCTACTGGGAAATGACGACTGTGCACAAACATAGCATCTACTTAGCAACAGAGAGAAAAAGAAAGAGAAGTGGGTTTTCTTTTAGTTTTTATAAAAGGCACAATAATCTCTTGCCCGAAGAGTAGTATAAGTGCTTCTCATAAAACATCATAAAACAATACAGTCCTGTAAAACCAAACAACATGTCAGAGCCCTATTTATTCCTTTCATTAACCTGATCTAATCCCAAGAAGTTTCTAATGGAACATACTTTGAATTGATGACTCTTCCTCTAGATCCTCAACTTACCCAAAAGAGATGGAACAAATATAAATATATCTACACTTTACACTCAGTCTTAATTTGTTCAAAGCTTGGAAGAGCTTAAAAACCCACTAGTGCCTCATGGAAAACTGACAAATATTCTATTTAGAGAGGTTTTGGCTGCTTATACCCTTGTTTTTCCTGTGATGTTCCCTTCCACCTTAGCAAGGATTCATTCACATTGAGAATGCAAGAGTTTTATTGACATTTGCAATGCGAGGGCCCTGCGACCCAGCCCAACACATCCCTTGCTAGTGGGGAACTGATGACCATAGCCTTTAGTTATGGTATAAATAGTCAGATAAACTACATATCCCCCTTTAAAAACTTCCCAACTCACCAAAAAAAAAAAAAAAAAAAAAAAAAAAAGGCTTTTTTTTTTTTTCCCCAAGAGAAACATATTTATCAGAATTACTTTGTATGTTCTCCCTGTCCTCTATAATGTTCATTACAGGGTTTCTCCTTGTTCAGTTTCATCCACAACTCTTGATGAACCCCAATTCAGAACTCACCTCTCAGTGATTACATTTTTTTCAAAGGTCTTGCTGCATGAGATTAGACAGGAGGAAGGTAGGATGCGATCACTGGAAGGGAAGGGTCCATCGAGGAAAAAAACCTTCAAATTTTAAGCAAAGATCTTTGTGTTGGAAAATGAATGGATGTGTTTACTCTAGTTCAACCTGGGGAAGAACAGGCAAACATGCTTCGTTTCTAGCAGAAAGCAAACGTTAGCAAGGGTGCTGCTCTGTGGAAGGCAGCAAAAGTATATAAGCAGATGGTGTTTGAGCATTTAACCACCGCAATCCAAGCATGACTTGGCAATGAGTATACTAGAGGCCCTGTTTACCCTAGAGCTTTGGACAGCGCAGCTGCTACTCCAGTTCTGGTAGAAATTTTCAAACACAGGTACGCTTGGTGAGGGACATGGATCACTACCCTAGATGGGCAAGAGGCACTATCTCCAATCAGCAGTGCACTCTGTACACAAGCTCTCCAAACTATCTCCATTGCTGGTCTGCACGCTGAATCCCAACCAGGATGGCTGATGGTTGCACCAGCATTTAAGAAATAAGAAATATTTGGCCTGTTCAGACTCACTCAACCAGTACTCAAGGGGCTGACTGCCTTCTCAACAATCAGAAATGTAAATTATTTTAACTGCCCAGCTGTAAACTTCATCCCGTTCACATCTTCCCCACACATTTCTTCTCCACTATCTGCTCGAGGATAAGACAATCTTAACAGAATCCTGTCTTTTATTCTGTCCATGATGAAAATAGCTATGAATGTTTGGGGATGCTACTTACACATATCTAAACGCGGAAAGAGAGGGGTATTGTATATAGACAAAAAGAAATCAGAGAAATAAACAATAACTCCATGTACTCAGCAAGAACACTAACCTCTGAATGAACTGACAGTGATTCGGTCTAAACCTCTTTCAACAAACGTCTTTCTTGGGCATAAAGACCAAAAGGAATCTGGTAGACCTCTTCTTCTGAACAGAAAAGCCACCCTGTGACCTCCAAAATCAGATCCCAAATATCCCCTATGTCTTAAGCAGCCAACCAAATACAAACAAGTACAAAAAAAAATCCAAATTGCCTTAACGTCACACTGCCTACAGTGCAATGGCGAGATGATCCCTTGCCTCCCATTATCCACCCCAATAATTCTTTTATATGGAGTGTGAAATAATTAGGAACAGCAAAAATAATTTAGGAAACAAGAAGAAACTAATTGTATAAGCTTGTTTTGGGAAAACACAAAGGACAAAAGCAAACCTGGTAGAGATGCTGACAGATACAGTACCAGTATATTAAAGCCCACACATGTATTAATAATAAGCTAACTAATGGTCCCTTGCACAATACACAATGAATTTACTACACAGCAGCCTGCTGCTGTGCTCCACTGTGGCTCCATACCACAGAGAGAATCACAGTTTGTGAAGCAGGAGAGTTTAATATTGTGTCCAGCCCAATGACTTTACACTGTGTTTTGGGAGAGACAAAAGTTTCAGACTGCAGTTCTGGGAACTCAAACATCTCCAAGCCAGAAATGCTGCTGATTATATCTTTTGGATCTAGGCAAGTTGCAATCCACCTCAGTGCCTGCCTCCCCACAGTGTTAGATTTACGTACCAAGAAGCGGCTTCACTCCGCAGCAGCATTGCTCAGGCCTTTCAACTAATGCTGGGGCTAAACCTGCAGGGGTTAAACCCACCTTTCTGCCTTCTCCACCGAGGTAAAAGATGCTCTCCATCAGTAATACAAGTCAATGGAAATATTTGTTCATACTAAGGTCTTTTTCCTTTCCTCAGATCTTGCTAGTAAAATAAGACATTATCTTTGCTTGCTAAATGGGAAAATCAAGATATAGTGTTAACTGCAGAACTCACTGAAGATCACCCAAGTGGTTGAATTTGTGTGAATATGAATCAATAGCTACTGCATCCGTGTCCTACCTTGATAGATCAAAGGTCTTAAAAAATCAGGGAGAAAGAGAAGCCCGAGGTCAGCATTTGTCCTTGACTGCTAAGAACAACACTTGACAGGACCTGCAAACCCTGACCTGAGGCAATGGAAGCTCTTCCTGACAGCAGGTTGTCAGTAGGCCAGACCACATTATCACTTCAAGACAGACTCTCTTTCACATCATTTTCTATCATATCTACTTGTGCCCAGAACAAATAGGTACGAAGTGTGGATTTTCAGATGTGTGCTCATGACCATCCTGAAAGCTGCAGTGTTCCAGGGTAAACAGTCCCACATGAGAAGAAAAAAGTTTAAATCAGCCACTTGTCTCACAGAAAAAAAAAAAAAAATCTGCTTAAAGTGTTATCCTTTTAGGGGTCCAGTCCCATACATTTTATACTCAACCAGAGTTAAGTTGCTGTCTCTACAGTTCAGCCTTGATCTGCTTACGGGCTGCTGTTTTCTCCATCAGGTCAACTTCACTGTCTGAGCTTACACTGGATTCTGAGCTCTAAGTGTTAAAAAAGGCCCTCTGTTCTTTGAGTCACTCTCTCAAACAAACTATTCAAGTACACTTGATCCTCCAGAATTACCTTACTTGATTGCAAGCTTCCTAACTCAACTCAATCGTTTAGAAACAATGCACTAGCATACTCTGAAAGTTCCTTCCATTTTTTTCTGAGGAAATGGCATTCACTCAGACCTGTTCTCTACCTCACCCAAGTAGCCTACCAAAAACTCCTCAAACACTTTGGTGTACTACTGCTTTTTTCTCCAGCACCCACTACAGCTACTGGGCAACACTGCTGCTTGTTCACCCACCTGCTGCACATCACCTCAGCACTGGCTGAATGTCAGTGCCAAGGCTAAAGGTCTCCTTGATGTGTGTACAGAGTTTTGTAAAGCACTTCAGGATCAGGGGTTTCAGCAAAACGCAAGGGTATTATGAAAGCCCAGAATTTCCTCACAGCCAGCTTGTCAACTAATTACAGCTGTGTGCTTTGCTGAGAAGCTCAGAAAGGTATCAAGAGCGAAACCTCATGGTATCCTCTGACACTGACAATGCTGTAGCGGGGAGTGCTGCCATTTTTTATGCTTTCAGGACTGTCTTTGAACTGAACGTGAACTTGCATAGATATGTGCCTGATGCACAAGTCAAGTGCACCAGTGCAGTGATCCACCACACTCTCCATCACTTTACACTTAACTGCATGCCAAGCCTCCATAAATTACACTTGCTGCTTTCCATTCTGCCTCTGACAAGAACAAAGTTGACCTCCATGTCACTCATGCCAGCGGTGCAGAGCACAGGCAGTAGCTTGGATGGAGGACTGCTCAGCAGAGCTTTTCCTTCTGAAGGAGCCATCACAAACTAGTTTATTTCTACTTTGGCCTTCCTGGAAAGCTGCAGGTAATCTGCAGCATGGATGGACTGACAGTGAAGACCTTGTCAAGGAAATTCTTTGTCTGAGGTTACTTAAGAAGACTCCGAGAAAAAGCCAGAAGCAGAACTTGATCACGTGAATGTCAGTGCAGGATCTTAAACTGGTTTTCTCTTGAGAGAGGACTGTTGTGTCAACACCAGATGTTCATTGATCCTGTCTGATCTGACACTCATGGGTAACACCTCCAAGCAGGTGACTGCATTGGGGAAAGGAAACCAAGAAAGCCGTATCTTCCAGCTTCTTATTCTAAGTGCTCTTACAACACTTCTCCATCTCTTTGCCCCCTATGCAAGAAGCATAAGGGGATGAGTTTTTTTCCCTCTCTCACCTTCCTCACAGTCACTTATAAAGGGGTTATTGTGGCTTTTAACAGGTAGTTTATGAAAGGAATTAAATTATGTGGTTGCCTGCTGCAATAGCAGGGGAGACAGATTCAGTGACCCAGGGGATCCTTTCTAGGACTGTGTCAGCCTATGACTAACATCAATAAAAATGATTTCATCCCAGTTTTTACGTGTAGGTAGGAGAGTAAACAACAAATTAATGAGAACAAGAAGCTCTGAAAAGTTGGAAAGAAGGGGATGGAAGAGAATGGCAAAGCACATGTGCAGTGTTCAGTGGGGGAAAAACAAGTGTTCAACTTGGACTAAAATATTACTTACGAGGCTGTTCATTTCCACCCCTACTCCCACGTACCTGAAGGGAATAGAATTTAAGTGTCCTGGCTCTGGCTTTGTAAGTGATTTGACAAATTGTTTTCTGTGCTGCTGCCACAGTCACCCAAAATAGGTAAAATATTTCATTTTGGAAAGGAAAACATTTACATGAGGACTTGACCTTTAACTCAATGTCAGAAGCTCCCCAGGTGGGAGGCGAGACTGATGGGAGCTTCAGCAGAGTCTAGAAAGCTCCTGGAGTAATTACTGTCTCCATGGCAACAAAACACTGACATGGGAAGAAGGGGGAAGAGGGAGGAGGGGGTTATGAACCTAAAACCCACATGGGTTCCCACCTACTTATAACTTTGAGCCATTAGAGAAGTCCTGGTCACTCTCTCGGAGTGACAAGGGCTTGGACAGCCTGGATGGGCTTCACACTTGGTTGTATGGAGGATCTAGCATGGGTGCACCTTCCAAGTACCACACTTCAAGGCAGGATCCCAGGAGAGAAACAGGATGGATCAGTCTTCATCCCTGCTCGTAGCTCAGCTTCAAGCTGAGACCCTCAAACAAAGGGTTAAGAGGAACAAATGCAGAGAAGCTTCTACCAGCTTTAGAAACCTCAGTTCACCTGTAAGTGGAGTTACAAAGCAGCCAAAAAGCCTGGAGAAAAAGAAATACATGTTTTTAATCAGAACAACTCAAAAGCATTTTATTTAGAAAAAAAAGAAAAATAACACAGCAGAAAAAGTTTGAAAAACCATTCATCCTTTTGTAGTACTCTTGGCCTATTCTCATCATGGCTTAACAAGCCAAGTGGACTGACTGATTTTTAGATACTTCACCATGAAATTAGAGTTTCTGGCAGGGAATTTCTACAGGGCAAGTCACTAGGACAGGAAGCAAAAATAAACCCTGTCAAAACCAAAGTATGTACGCTGATGACCATCTTGAGTAACAGAATAGCAGAGGTTAGAAGGGAATTCTGGAGGTCATCGTGTCCAAGATGACTAAGATCTTCCCTCTCCTTGGTTTGTATAAGCTCACTCAAAACATGAAGAGTTGATGTAGGGTCTGTTCTGATCCCAAAGACATCCTCTATTGAGGAAAATGCCATCTACCATAGAAGCAGTGCTATGTCCAGGCTCTTCTGTGTGACCCTGTGCACTCAAGTCCCTTAATCCATATTCCTTGCTAGTGGTTGGAAGTGCTTCAAGGGAGAAAGGAAGGTGAAGGAAGGGGAAAAAGAATTTTGCTTCCTGATTTTTGTAGAGAGAAGATAATATTTTTCATCTTGGTGCTAAGCAACAAATGTTTTCTCTCCTTCCATTCAAGGTTTGTCTTTTAAGCCATTTTCTTCCCTTTACTCCATTCTCTTCCTCCCCCTCTCTCCATTTACTTACAAAAGCTGTTCCATTCAGTCTAATTGGAACAGATGGAAATATAGAAAGTTCCTTTTAAAAAATATAAATAAATTATATACACACACACTTATATTATGATCTGGAGACGGGAAAAAACATCAAAATCTGAGAGCAAAAAATATGAAGAGCTAGTACTCATTGTTCTGATGTTGAACTCTAATTTTAGATGTGTTTACAAATGTGTTCCTCAAAAAAAATTACAGAAAGTGCTGCTCCATAATATATGGTTTGGCTTCTTTTGCAGCTAATGCTTTTTGCTAGAAGCTAGCAGTTGGAATCTTCATGCAAAGTGATTCCATCCCTCAGAAGATGCGGTCTGTGAAGTTCACCAAACACTTCCCCCCACACGCGTACCTTCTCTCTCTACATAAACAACTTATCTCATTTTCCCACCACCCCCTTCTTCTGACCCTGGTACATTCAACTTCTTCTACAATTATACATTTTGCATCTGAATTTAGTGTTTCTGACAAGTGACAGCTACTGGATTGACAACCTGAGAGAACTGCATCCTGTTTACCCAGCAGAGGGGTACAGGAAGCTGTAGCTCCCAATCTACCATGTTAATCTTATCATAATCTTGGAAATTATTTTCATGAGTAAACCTCAAAGCATTTAAGGTCAATATCTTTACTCCATCTGCTAATGGGATGATAGATACTTGGAGGACCGTGAAGTGACTTGGTCAAGGTAAATCAAAAGAGGGGTGACAAAGATGTATATGAAACCCACCCTCCTCAACATCAGTTCCCTGTCCATCTTGCCCTCCCATGCCCTCTTTTGTAGAAGGTAACACATTTCCATCAGCTCTTGCCCCAGCCAAAGTGCATTTTGAGGTCAGATAAACACACCATGGACAACACAAACCGCAGAAACCACTGGAGCTGTCAAAGGCTTCTTCATGGTGTCCCTCTGCTCACCATAAATAGTAAGATACCTACTCCCACTCATTTCCCGCAGGCTATTAAGGTAGCCATTAATAGTATTACTGCCATCATGAATAACTCTGTTATTATACATTGCCTCCTTTTCAGGCAGGAGGAGGATCAAATCTGTAGGCAAAATAGAAGTCTGAAAAGTCTGCTTGCATATCTCCTCCCCGCACCACTGAAGACCTCCAAGCAGGAACATAACACCTGAGAGATGTTACCAGTTTGCTAAGGGACAGAAGGCTGTATTTCTTTCACACTGAGAAGTTCAGATGGACAGAATTCATTTTACTATTTATTTCAATGGTAAGAACACCACAATTAGCAGTGCCCTCTATTTATGAGTCCTGTTGACTGCCAGAGGTCTTTGTTCATAGCATCCAACCATATCAAAAAACATCATGCTACAGTCCAAAAAGCAGAAAGATAAGAAATCAGAAGGTAGGGGAAAGGGAATTAGAAAACTAGTCTTGTTTGGGACGTTTTGTTCACCTGAAGTTACTTGATGTCTTTCTGTTCACACTGTACTACAAAATAACATCAGATTTCCCAGGATCTGTAACTGATAGTTAAAAGTTGCTAGGAGTACACACTTAATACAAGTGAAAAGAAAGAAAAAAGCTGAACTTTCTTTTGTTACTAGCACTCTTTCAGTGTACATTTTTCCAACTACAAATCTCCAAAAGGAACAGAAAATCTGAGATACAGACTAGCTGAGACATTCCAGCAGCTCAGGCTAAACTAGACTCATACATTGATCCTTGAGTCTTCTGCAGAAGACCCAGATAATGTCTAGATGGATCTCTGCCTCAAACTTGAATTGTATATTGAGACAGACACATGAGAACAAGATTAAGACTAGAAATTTGTTGAAGATGGATCAGAATTGATCTGAATGAGATATGAAGCAGAGGTACTTGGATCTTCTAAGGATGCAAAAAGAAGAAAGAAAGAGGGTGAATAAGCACATAGCAGGTGCAGACAGGCAGGAAAGTCAGACTTCATTGTTCTACCACACATCAACCCCTCACTCAGAAAAAAGAGCTTTCTCCCCCTGCCTCTCAAGCAGGATGTTTCAACAACTGCTGGAGAAAATAGTACAAATAACACAAAATACTCTCAATATGACTGATTTCTCACCACCTTTCCAGTTCTTTACAGAAAATTTTGAAATAGTTCTACCACTTCCATACCTCTTCCTTGGGCTTTCTGTCACTTTCTGCAAGTTTGCATCATTAGGCATTTTCCTAGCTAAGGGAGATGAGAGGAATCAATGCAAATTTGCATCCCCCCTGATTCCATCCTAAACTGTCCCTCTCCCTCCTTGAAGTTGTGCCAATCACTCCATGAGATCAGCACCATGTGCCTGCTTGTGTGAACGATGTGGGTTCAATTCCCATCCTCACCAAAAGCTTCCTAGGTGGCAGACCTGTTTTCTTCTCCCCTCTGTAAAACAAGCATTGCATTTCACTGTCCCACAGGGAATTTGAGGGTATAGAACCTCAGTGATGCTTCAGCAGCTCCAATGCAAAGCTGGTAGAAATTTTCTATTGGAAAAACTTTGGAGCTGGGTGAGGGGAGCTATGAAAAAAGTCTAATGAAAAAAAATTTCACGAGTTCATTTCTAAGTTTGGTGTAAAAACAAAGAAGAAATTCCAGTAAAAGTTCCAGACAAAGAAATATTGCCTGTACATGTCCCCAGGGCCAATTTTGTCAATAAAAAAAGACCAAGAGTCATGTGAAGAGACACATGTCAACTTTTTATAAAATTCTTGTCCCTTTTTAGAAAAACAGTACATTCTGGTCAATTACCTGTGACATGTAAGGGTCACCCGAGAACCTTGCTCTCCTTAAGATATCTCAAGATAAGCATTCTTTTTTCTCTACACTGACAAACAGCACTGTAGAACTAATGGGCAAAGATCAAAAAGCTTCTCCTCTAAGCAGGTAGTGTCCACAAAACCAGGAGTTAAAAGGTACCAGGTGAATAACTAGAGAGACAGAAAGGACTATAATTTCACATAGAGACAGATAATTCTAATGAGATAGACAATTTAAAGATACATTTTGTCTTTTCTTCTTAATTGGGAATAAACATAAATTACAAAGGTAACAAAATCCTCAGCGGTACCCCTCCTCCTTCTTACCTGCCCATGAGTTCTAAGAGAAGAGAAAGCATGAAATAAATGTTGGCATGTTTTATTTTGGACCATCAGGCAGCAGTTTGTACTGATAGATGTATTTTTGAGAGCATACAGCTGCCTTATTCACTAATTAAGGCTTCTGAGAGTGTAATGAAAAACTGTGTGATTTCACTGCATGGCAAACGGCCAGCACAATTTGTTTCAGATACAAAAAAGAGATTTGAGTTGCAGATTATCTGGGTTCTGGTAGGGTAAGTTTCACGCAGGTGTGCAGCCAAGGCAAAGGAAAGGGTGCTGGCCCCATATTCCCAGCACATCCGTAAATCCTACCATTGGAATGTCTTCCAGAGTCAAAACCCCAGAACACTGGCGACATTTACTGTGTGTTCGAGTGTGACCACCCTTACCTGAACAGTAGATTGTATATGCCATATGTACCTGATAACACTAGAAGGAGTGTGTAGAAGAGGAGGAGGAAGAACAATCAGGGTAAATTTGCAAACCAGTGTAACTTTTATAGTATGAAGTAAGGGACAGGATTCCTGCTTTCCAGACCTTATTGTGGCCTTTCAGTACTTGAGGGGAGCCTGTTAAAAAGATGGGGAGAAACTTTTTTAGTAGGGGCGGTTGTGATAGGACAAAGGCTCATGGTACTAAACCAAAAGAAGGCAGATTTAGAGGAGGTATAAGAAAACAGTTTTTAAAATGATGGTCGTAAAGCACTGGGATAGGTTGCCCAAAGAGGTGGTGGATGCCGCATCCCTGGAAACATCCATGATGGGATTGGACAGGGCTCTGAACAAACTGATCCAGTTGAGGATGTCCCTACTTATTGTAGGGTGGTTAGAATATATGAATTTTAATGATCCCTCTCAAACTCAAACCACTCTACAATTCTATGATTCTTTTTCTTGTTCTGTATCTACTGGTGTGAAAGTCCTGAATCATTAAACATTTTTTGTTCTGACTACCAAAGGGGGAAGAAAAGACTTTTTCCTACTGTGAGAAGCAGCACCTATAAGAGAATTTAGGTTTGCTCAGATTTGAGCAGCCCTCACACAACACAGTTCAGACAAAACAGTCTCCAAACAATGGCTGGTGTATGCACACATCTCTGAACAAAGATGATATTTCAACAGTAAAAAAAGACTGAACCTGGGCAAGATGCCAAGACCAGGAACCCCAAGAATTACTGACAGGCTAGAGAAACACCAACTCCACAACAGCATCTATCCCAGAACATCATCACAGTCTGTCACCCTGACCACACTGGCAGAAGCCATGAGCTAGCAGAGAGTGTGAAAGATGCACACTATCAAATTTACATACATCAAGCAGACAACAATATGACAAAAATTAAAAAGCTACTAATACATAGCAATCTGCCAAGTTGAAATTGTGGACTCTTCGGATATCCAACTCCATTTCTGTATCTATTATATTATGAACATAACCTCTATGACTATCAGCAGCTGGAAAATATAAGGTTTGCTTTCCTTAGTATTTGGAAGAAAGCCCCACTCTTTATCCCAGTGCTTCATAAACAGCACTTTTCCACCAATTTCTCTCACTATAATCCAGATTATAATCCAAACCCTTCAATCAGAAACCATCAGTTTTCAGATATTAAGGACACAACTGATCTATGGAGACAAAACATGCTAGAGCAGTAGATTCCTCTCAGTGATGCAGATGAACACATTTTTGGACACAAACCTCATCTTTAGGCACAGTTTTGACAATCTGATCAGTACAAGGAAAAACTGCCACTAGAAACAGTCTGTATCTTCAAGGGAAGGTATTCTTAATAGGAGAGGGAATAGGGGACTTCTTACATATTCATTTAAGTTTAGCAGAGAGTAACAGGGCTGCCATGATCTACAGTTTTATCTGTACAGTTTTAGAAGTCATTGGGAATCATTGGAGTTTTTAGAAATGATGTTATACTTAAACTTGTTGACAATTCATTTTTACTAAGGGAGTTTGAAAAACAATGATATTGTCATGTATTGTAAACCTCTAAAGCACCTTTAAGCAGGTGCTTAAAGACACCTTTCACCATTAAATAGCTGCAGGAAACAGCCATGTTTCTTTGGTAAGTTCGTTTATTATTTCCAAAACATAAACAAATTTTTTGTTTGGTTTTCAAAAATTCCTTTTGTTTACATACCTTCCAAAGTAATTATTTGGTACACAGAGAAAATCTAGTTAGAACTTCCAGTGCATTTGTTTCTTGTTTTTTTCTAACCCCAGAATAAAATCCACTATTTTTCTGCCTACCCTAGCTAACAGTGATATCAGTCAACTGTCCCATGTTTCAACAAATCACAGCAATTAGCAACAAACACCACCACAGAACAAGCTATTCTAAAGACTGTCCACAAAACACGTCCAGAGACAATATTCAGAACACATGAATCAAGAAGCTCTTAACACACCAGTCATGGAAAAACTATTTAATCTGATTCAAAATAAACACTGTAGCCAAACGCTAAGTGACATTAACCAGATTGGAAAAGACTTCTATAGGAGTAAAGTGAACCCTTGCTGTGGTCAGTGAAGCAGCACTGAGACTCAAAATGGGAGGAGGGTTTGAGGGGTGGGTTGGCACAAACCACAGTGTGCCCAGAGTAGATCAAACGGGAGAGAAGCTACTGTTCAAAACACTGAGCTCCATATGATCCTGGTCTAGGTATATTTTTCCATGACGTGTTCTGGGAATGAGAAATCAATGCTCCCTCTGAAACTGTTATGGAATTTCAGAACTGCTGAGCGCAAAGATGCCACCATTGATTTCAGTGGGATCTGCTGTGTGTTTGATATCTCTGAAATCCTGGCCACACACTTAGGTTCCTACAGAGAGTATTAAAAATTAAACTTTAAACACCTATTTAAAAATAAGCTACAGAGATTTCAATGTCTATTCCTGGAAGTACTGTCTTTGAGAAAAGATTTGGCAGCCTACAGAGGGCCAGCATCGCTCCTGGCTTTTCAAATCCTATTGCCCTCCTCAAAAGAATAGCATTCAATCTGTTGCTGCACCTGTAAAATCTGCAGGAAGGTACCATGGGGCTTACCCATGTTTGGGCTACGCCAATGCATCCTGGTTATGAGGGAATGAGGAAACAAAGGCACGTGCCTCTATTACTGAAAATGATGTCAGTATTGCAATCATGGTTACCAACAAATTCTTCAGTTTTTATTCTGGTCAGGTCATATGTCCTTATTTACCAGTTAAGGAACAGTGCCCCAACATAGTTAAAAAGTTGCTATGCAGCACCCTAGAGTAGATGTATTTCCCCTCCTAAATAAAAAATAAATTAAAAATCCAGTTTATAGTGAGAATGGCAGGTCACCTTGAGCCCATCAGGAAAGAATATAGCACTTCCAGCTTTACGTGATTTAGGGATGTTAACTAGTGACTTTACCAGCCTGAACAGCTTCTGTAGTATGTTAGGTGCTTCAAAAAGTTTATGACATTGCCTGTTTTTAAGCATGATAATATATGAGGATATTACCTCTGAGCAACCACTGTTCTTCATTTGACAGAACAGGTCATAACGAGCCTTCACTTTACACTTTTGAAGCTTTGAATCAAGGGTAGGGGTTTTGTCTATTTCTGTACTAAAGCTGCTAAAACTGAGGTCCCTTTTCTCTCCTTATCACAGAGCCTGTGGTTTTTTTCCCACAGCCTTAAAAAAGGTGAATACTCTTAAATCAGGGACATATGTTGTTCTAACACCTAATATTAAGCTGTTACAACAGTGAAGTATGAAAGGATCAAATATATTGTTACAGTTGCGCACTGATGAACTAAGGGTTATTCATGTCTAGTCTTCCTCAGTAAATAGTTTTTCACCACCAAAAGGGGACAAAGCAAATATCCTGCCCTGCCTAACATCACTTCTGGGGTTTGGAGAGCATTT
Source organism: Corapipo altera (assembly GCF_003945725.1). Taxonomy (NCBI): domain Eukaryota; kingdom Metazoa; phylum Chordata; class Aves; order Passeriformes; family Pipridae; genus Corapipo; species Corapipo altera. The sequence continues at coordinate 1,154,372 of NW_020884918.1, forward strand.
GCCGCTCACCATTATAGTTTTAGTTTTTAGTAGACTAGAATAGATGCAGAGACAGAGATTCCTTCCACGTCACTTTAGATACATGGCTGAGGCTCTCAGAACAGACTGTGATGGTCCAAAGTTATTTATGCAGCCAGTGAATGCAGAGAGAGGGGTCTCAGGAGGGTTGTTTGTAACCACAGCCTGCTGGGTCAGGCCCAGCATCTATTTATCCCAGTATCCTGTCTCTGGCAGTGGTCAGTAATGGCTATTAAGTGAAAAAGCACAAGAACAGAACAAATATGTATGTTCTTTTCCTAGTATACTCTCTTAACCTCTGCTATCCGCATCTCAAAGATTTGCTGACTCCAAAGTAGCAACCTTAGACTTTAAAAAATTTCCTTGAGCGGAGTTATCTGAACATTTGCCTAGTCACTTTGAGATGGGAAATGTCTGCCAACCCCATCACGCTGCAGATAGGCAATGATGTAGAAACTAGTGCATAGTCAATGATGTAGAAACCACTGCCATAATATCATTGCTTCAAAATCTTATAAGGATACTCTTATCATATGGTAAGATACAAATAGGTATCAGTAAAAAACCTCCAGGGAAACTCCAGCCTCTGGAAGCAAAGGTAAAAATGCCACAGAACCAAGATCAAACTATTTTTTGAGAATCCAGGTAAAATGCAGAAGCAGTGTGGGCATTTCGGATAAGAGGAGCCAATAGTATTAGTCTCATTTTGTTCATGAAGGGGCTGATACGGTGCAGAAGAGTTAAGAAACAATGAGAAATCTTCTGTCAGATCTACAGCAACTATTTAACAGGAGTAAAGACACTGCTGCATCCTGGAAAGGTTTCTGTGGGGCTTCCTGGGAAACACTGAAATATTGAAATGTTATTTTCAGAGATGGTTTTGAACCAATACATTTAGTTTTATTGGACTTAGCTTAAAAGCCCAAACTTATCATAGGGTTAAAAGAAAAATAAAAAGAGACTGAAAATAGGATGAAAGTCTATTTTTTCACAAATTGTTTTTACGCAGTCTTTCAGCTAGCAGCAAACACACAGTGGTACTGCTCCTCAAAAAGCTGTGTAAATCACTTTCAGGTCCTATTGCTTTTTGTTCCCAAACTGATCCAGTAATCAGGTATCATGTTATCTGTTTAGTCTGTCCAGTCAATACATTGCTATTTAAGTTGCATTATCACTGAGATATATTTGGTACAACAATCTGCAGGGATTGTATTACGGAACACTTAATTGTTTGCTACCCAAACTCAAGGCTATTCAATCAGCCCCATGCTAGTCAACAAGAGGCCTCGAAACATGACCCTGTCTCACCCCACATCCGCATTGCTTTCCCAGACTTCTTTAGGGACAGGACCTGATCTACGTCTTCTGGACTCCACTACTCATTGCCACTACAGTGGACTGCAGAAAACTTAGTGCTTATAGTCAGAGAGCTCTCTGCACAGTACCAAGAAATGTCAGAGAGCTGCTTCATGCTCTCGCCCTCCCTTAAAGCATAGGCTGAGTTGAAAATGAGCCAGTGATGTCCAGTGTGACTCATAAACAGTGCTTTAGGCCAGAGTGAAGGAGGAGAATGGAGCAGATACCACTAGTAGCTGGCAAAAGGTTAAAAGCTAGAATTCAAAGGGATGGGGTAGAATGATATTTTAGATCAGCAGTGTCCAGCTGAAAAAAAAAAGAAAAGGGAAAGTGCCTGGAAGTCACAGGATTGACTACCTCCACATGGATCTGCTAGACAGGCCCAGACGCGAGGGAAAACATTATTACCTTCTGGTTTGTACTAGTTGCTTATTGCCACATTTCTTCAAAGCTTCCCATAGAGGAGGAAAAACATCTCCCACCATTAAGACTCCACCAAGGTGACATGGTTGCTGGGATGCTCACAGTTGCAGGTACCTACTACAGAGAGCTAAAAAGACAAATCCATTCTGCATGTGTGACCAAGGCTTGTGGCTCAACCACTTCCAGCTTGCTGCTGGCAGCCTGGATATTACCTCTAAGATAAATGAATAAGAGTTTAGGTCTTATTGGATTACTGTTTATTGAACTTTATAAATTCCAATTAACAGACCCCTGAGCAATAAGAGACATGTAGTGTACTCTTCATTTTATAGTGCAATTATTACTGAGTTTATCCTCAGCTGAACAAGAGGTATTAACGGATAAAACATGGGAAAGAAGACATACTAATAGATAAAAGCAGATACTGGAGACAAGGAGATAAACAGATACAACTAGGAGAAAATGCACAAGGCAAGACAGAGCACACGTGTTTGGCTGATTAGGTTATTTCATTGCTTCTACTACTATGCAGGAGGCCTACAGGAAATTGATGAGACAGTTACACAGATGAGTAAGTGTCCTAAATATGCAAGCAGGAGAAGAGAGGTAGGGAGGGGGAGGAAAAGGGGAGAAAAGAAAAAAAAAAAAAAGAGGAAAACAGCAATCAAAATAGAACAGATTTTGGAATTTATCATTTTCACAGTTGCTCTAGAGGCATAAACATGTTGAGAAAGATCTCTCAAGTCAGCATTTTGCCAACATGCAGAGAAAGTTGTACTAGTGAATTTTTGGTATTATTTAAGATAAGAAAACATGCTCAGGGTGTTTGCCCATTAATTTATACAATCAAGAAGCAATGCAATCTCTCCATCCCCACCCCAATATGGGATAGAAACCAAGCTGCTAGCACAAGATCTGGAGGAACTCAGCTCCGTTAAAATCCATGGTGGAAGGACGGTGTTTTTAAAGCACTGCTGCTACAGATATTTTAGGCCACTTTTGCCCTCCTCCTCATTCTCACGTGCCTTTTTTTATTTATTTATTGAACCTGTGCATACTGTCTTTTTCAGAGATAAGAGGAGTATGTATGTGTATAAACTTCAGCAGTGACTAACTACATTGATCCAGTCCGTGTCACCAGGGTTTCCTGGTACTTTCATGTGCTAAATATGAGCTCCCCTACCTGTTTTCTGGAGGTATTATGAAGTGGATAGGGGAAAGAGATTCACGTCATCTTCATCTCATGCTTGAACATTCACATTACGATTCTCCGCTGGTGAGAATATAGGATGATAGTTTCCACTTCTTTCTCACCCATCCCGCCCCATGATATCAGAGCCCAGACACAGTTTCTTATAAATTTAGATGTCCCTAAAAATTCGCAGCTTACAAGACAATGCAAAAGGTAGGTATCAGGTGCTTTGCTTCCTAAAGTCCCAAACAGAGGTAGTGTCAGTTAATTCAAAACAGGGATCCAAATAAAACAGAAAATTTCTAAAGCTGAATGACTTCTTCTTGACCCAGAAACACTACAGCAAGCTGAAGACATGGTTTCATCAGCAGGCTTAACACTTTCCTCCTTGGGAACCAAGGTCAAGGGAGGTGAGGGCTGGGGAGATGATCAGATGTGATACAGAATCACTGGCAACTTAAAGTAAGATTGTGTGGCTACACCCAGGTGTTGTGTATACTTGTGATGAAAGATAGCTGTGTTCCAGCACTGCTGCAATCTGAACATAAGGTTTGTAAAGGAAGGGAAGGATGGCAGAGCTGCACACACAAAGGGTCACCATTGTTAGGGTATTTAGATTTTACCCAAGCTGTGACAGTGCTTGAAACTGATCCTGAATCTGTTCACCCACAAATTATTTCTTCCTATCATGCAAGAGTTTCTAGAGAGAGCTGGCAATGGTCCTGTTCAGCCTCCCTACTCAAAGAAAAACAGATATAGTTGTTGCAGTCTGGTCCAAGTTTTGTCTGCTCCTGAGGGTCCTGTATGTGAACTCCGCTGGAGCTGCTGGTGTCAGATGTTGTAGGTAATGGACTGCAGCAACAGATACTCTACATCCAAACCTCCATATTTCTCTCTGAATTCTGGAAGCTTCTGCCCATGCAAAGAAGGTGTAAAAATGTTGATTTGGTAGTGCCTTAAACGAATGACCCTTTTTTAACATGACGAAGAAAATACCGAAAATAACCCCAATCAAGGCCTATGACTATTTTTTAAAACTTTTCTCTAAATATTGGGGTGATTTTAGCAGAATATCAGAACAATCAAATTTAAGAAACTTGACAACCTCAACCTTCTTTTTACAGGTCCTATCCAGCAATATCAATCATAGGAGTAGCTTACACCTCTCAACTACTTTCCTATGTTCCCTTCCCATTCAGATTCTGGGAAGCTGTAATACCTACCCCCTTTAAAGCTAGTGTAAGTAGCTAAATAGCAAGTGGAAGTAAAATATTTCTCCAAGAGCACATCTTGTTGATGAAATACAATCTGCTTATGCAGGCACTGACCTGACCCAGGACCATCAGCAAATTCTCCTGACAGGTTACAGGTTGCACAACGCCTCAACACTTACATGAAAGACAAAAATCGAGCCCCAGGTCAGGGAGAGTTAGTCTCCTCAAAGAGATGAACATACCTAAGAAAATAATGCAGACTAAGAATGGCCAACCCTACTCCCTGTACCACCTCCTGAGCCCCCCATTCTGCAATAGATCTTATAGAATGGATCACATTAATTTTCTATAAACTCTATCAACTTGAGTGACACGTCCTTAAGGGTTAGGTGATTGATATCCACAATGAAGTCTTATAATCTAAAATCATATTAATATTAATATTAAAGATTTTCTGTCCTTTATGTGCATCATTAAATTCTGAGTATAAGGTGAAATTGACAACATACATTTTGACAGCTTATCTATAATAAATATGCAAATCTTGATACCAGCATGTCATCACAGACTTTGCTGCTCCTTGAAATATCAGAGAGATCCTTTCTTTATGTGACATTTACAGTGAAAAATCAGATATAAAGCATTTTGTATGACTGAGATTTTCATTGGTTTAGTCTTCAAGCATAATGTTGGGGCTTCATATTCCATTGGCACTATCATTGTCCCTCCTTCCTGTCTCCTCTTTATGACATCATGGTGGGGAAAAATGTCAAGTGTTTCCACTCTTTCTTTGCTCTTCTTCAAGAAGACGAATTTTAAAAATGTACTCTCTTATGGAATCATAGCAATACCTTCCCTTAGGCTCACACATACCACCAGAGAGGTGATTACTCAACACAGGAGGGTTGTATTTAAGCTAGGAGAGGGATTAAATGATTTAATAGAAGGAATTCCAGCTGTCCTTAACACTATGTGTCTACCTCAAAACTGTACATTACCACCACACTCCCACACAGAATTTAGGATTCCAGACCTGATGGAAGTAGTATCCTGAGTGTTCTGGCCCAATATTCACATAATCCCAATTCACAGATATAATCTGGTACAGAGTTTAAGCTTCTGTATTCATAGAAGTTCAGAAGTCTGGCAGCAAGATCTAATTTCTAGCCTGCTGTTTGCTCGGATTCTGCATGTGCAGTGTGAGGCAATGTCATTCCTAGGCTACCACACGGGCAGTGAAGAGATCCAAATCAACTGTCCTGTGCTGACTTTTATGCATTTTGCATGCCTCAGCCCCTTCCTACTTCCAGTCAATCCTTATCAGGGTCTGCTACCAGACTACAGTGTCAGGAACAGTGGGGTATTCTTTTTGTGTGTGTGAAATTGCTGTGACTAGAATAAAACCCATCTAATTTTGATTGGGAATTTGAAGCATAACTAGTCTAAACAATTTATCACAAATTTTACACTACCTTGAGAGAGAATGTGTCCATGTCCATGTGTGCATGTCATGTGTCAAAAAACCACTGAGCCATCTTTACTTCTACTGTCTTCTGGTCAAAGCCTGATGCTGGCCATGAACTGTGGGATATTAACAGGGCAACACAAAAAGTGTTTGATACTGGTTTCACTGTAGAGTCCATGTGTGTATATGGGCAGTGCTGAATGGGAATAACAATGTAAGGTAACTTACCCTTAAGACATTGAAGGATTCAACACTGAGCCTTTACCACAGGCAAAAGCACCAACCCCAGCGGTGTGAACAGAATAACTCACTTCACTCTCAGAGAAGACAGAAGTTTTATAATTTGCTCAGGTGCTGAAACCTTTGGGGTCTTTTTACTTTCACAAAAGGAATAGGGATTGGCCAGAAAAGACCAATCCTTTTTTCCACAGATTTTTCAATCCTGCAAAGTCACTGCTCACCTTTCACTAAAGTCACAGGAACCTATATTTAATAACATCTAGGTTTAACTAAGAGCATCCTGCCTCTCACAACAGGTTTGCATGAAGAGTTTGAATGCTTCAGAAATTCCACTTCCCAGTATGGTTAAGTTGTTTGTAGCCTGTAAGGGAAATCCTACAGTCAGAGAATGAAATCTGTGTCAAATCAGGCATCTCCCAATTCATCCTGTCAGCAGCCAGCCTCTGCTCACAGCCACATCACAGAGCAGCTGCAAGCCATGAGATGTAGCTGAGGGCTACCACCCTGCCTGCTGTGTAGGAAGAAAAGCAGGAACTTCCTAATCTAAGAGATGCTACTCCAAAACCTGGGCTATAAGGAAAATGTTCCACAGGAAGGGCTGCAACCTCTGCAAGCTACAGAGATTCATGTCAACAGGACGTGCTGTCAATACTGACCCCAAGATAGGTTGTGTCTTCAGAGAAGCAGGGGGTAAATAAAGGAGATTTTATTTCTTCTTTCCCTGCACTGTTCCCACAATTAACACGCAGCTCCCGTGTTGCATTCATCTCTGACTAATCCTCCCCTGCTTTATTTTTTATTTGTGTTGACTTGACACGCCTTAATCCCTGAGTCAGCTCCTATTTCTTGCTAAACCAAAGGTAAATTATACCAAGTCTACCCAGCAATGTTAAAGCTGGCAGGATTTATAATGCAAAGCACCTGCTAAAAATACCCATGCAAGCACACCAACTGCAAGAGCTTTCCACAGCACCAGAGACAAACATGTCACATTCAGAAGCAGAGCAAGATGGGGGTAAAGCAGTGCAGCTTGTGAGAGACCAGGTCTGTGTCCCACACACAGGGCCCAATGAAGGAGGCATCAAGGGGCAGGAGAATTTCTCTCTTAGGCCCTGCACATGCAATGACTTCTCGCCCTCCCATCCCCTGCCATCACGGGTGTGTCACGAGCATCACCCACGTCACTCACTACACTTCGCCTTCACAGCAGGCAGTGTGCTCTCTTTCCATCACACACACATTCCTCCCCACCCTCAGGGACTCCTCACCCAGGGCACTGCCTGTGTGCACTCTTCACCCTCGACTCACACATGCTCCATCAGTACCACGCTCCTTGTGCTTTATTTTTGCCTCTCTCCCCATTCCTCTCGCTATCTTGGTGTCCAACATCCTGCCCAGCTCTGCCTCTCGCGCTTGTACACACTGATGTACTCTCCCTGCATCCATGTCCCAGGCGCTGTGTGCAATTTGCACATCCTCTCCCTCCCTCCCTCTTGCCTGCCGCCATCAGACTCTCTTTCAAGCTTGCAAGAGCCCATGTGCCAGGCGGGAAGAGAGTTTTTTGATTCATCCACATTATCAGCAAAGTGCATCCAGATCTGAACAGCCCTGTCAGCTCTTGAGAAATGAAACAATAGCAAATATCTGGTGAATTTCATGGTTATCAACACTGCTAATCAGGCAGATGAACTGGAAAAAAAAGCATTCATTACTTTGAACTAATGATTCCTTAACATCTTTGCTTTTCGAGATTTGACTCACTTCAGCTTCCTATTTTTATTTTTAAATGAATTGGAAACCCAGCCCTTTTTTTTGCCCAGGAATTTCTGCAATATCCTGGAACCTGAGGTCTCTTTTCTCTCCTCCCCCTCCTCCAGCTTCTGTTTGCAGAGCATCATTATCATTATGTAATGATGTTTCTGTTGAGCTAGCAGAATTGCATAGTAAAGCGCATTAACCCGGCGATAACGGATCACTTACATTTTTTATCATGATCTATTGCCGAGTTAGCACACCGGGCCACTTCCAATAGCACCGTGCACTCGATAAATTAGTGTGCTGGCCTAGAACCCGTGATGGAATATTGTTTGGATTTCTGGTGGCTCTGCAACTAATCGTATTTTTCCCCATCTGTTTACTTTGCTTTGACTCAGGGCTGTCGAGGGAGGAGAGTGTAGGGGATGAGCGAATAAGAGAACCGTCTGTGTAAGATTTATCCCTTCCACTAATTGTCTCAACCACTGCTTCATTAGGATCTCTCCCATCAACTGACTCTCTGTTGATAGCTTCCAACTCTGCCTGATCCAGACAAGGTGCTGAGCCCCTCCTTAATCTTTGTGAGGCGACAAAATTTTCTTATCACTGCCAGTGGTTTCTGTACCCAGATCAGCTCAGGAGCCCTACATCTCTGAAATTGTCTCAGACAAATCTGGAATAGGACTGGAAGCTCCAAAGTTTTGATTTACTACAGTATTAGTTTCATTTACAACCCTACATGCCTCAGGAGAAAAAAAAAAATCAAGATGCCAAAGCGTGAATCAAGCCAAAGGAGAACTCAAACTGCTTACGTGACCAACAGCAAAACCCATACAACTTCTAGGACTTTATTCAAAGTAGAAGTTATAATGGTTTTTAAAGTCAGTAAGTTTCTGTAAGGATAATATACAGATTTTTCCTGGATTCAGCCAAGACAAAGTCCCTGCACAGTGATGGCAGGACCAAAAGATGCATCATTGCAGCTGGCCTGACAGTCCAAAGCAAGGAGATGCACATTGCTATACCCTCTTTGCTCATGGCTTCTGCAGTGGACACCCCTGATAGGGAAGGAGGTTTTGTGTCCTTTTTCATGAAACCTTTGTTTATTTTCCTTGCACTTCAATAATCAGGGCCAAAAATAAATCATGTTGCCATTACTTACATCGGACCTACAGAGCTGGATTATGGCATTGGGTATCCTATGCGTGGTCCTTTGAGAGCTGCCCTGCTATTACTGCAAGCTAAGCAGGTCACTAGAGAGACCTAGAGGTCCCAATTCTGGAAACTTATGCATGTAATCCTTATGCCACTGCTGACCACAACAAGTTTATTTGTGTACTTAAAGTTAAAAAACTTCATGAAGTGCTTGCAGGATCAGAGTCCTATTTCCCTGGATGGTAGTTCTGCTGCTGGTAAATAAGTGCCAGGAAATAGAGCAGAGACATGCTGGTTTGTGCATCCCCAGGCACACAGAAGACAGAAGCAAACTCTAATATTTACCAACCTGAAAAAACTGTAAAAACCTGACGTTTCCAGCTTCCCTGACAGTAGTAGCAGCAGAAGAGTGAAATAAATTAAATAATCATGCCATAAATACTAATTAATTGCCATTAAAAAGTACTCAAATCGTTTAAAAGAAAAATGCAGCCATTAATCAGAATAGCTCAGGTACCTAAATAAATATTTACTATTATGCGTGCATATTTAATCTACCTACCCATCAAAGACTAATACTCTCTTCCTTGCCAGTGAGGCTTATTAACATCCTAGAGGGATAAAACCATGCCCCAGAACTGTGAAGGAATGGGGCATAGGGATTTAGGAGTAAGACAGTTGCATAGATGAAAACATAAGCCTGCAAAGATGGTACTATATATAGCCTTACATCCAGGAATAACCTCATCTTATTGCCTGTGTTTAAACTAACAGCTCTGGGCCCTAATACACAAACTCATTGTCCCAAACAAGCCCTTCTTAATGGACAGATCCCATCCTAAATATCTCCTAAGCCTACACATCAAAGTCTTCTTGAGATCAGGATTTAACATATTGTATTAGTGAGAATTACTTTCAAGCAACTGTGCAAGAGCAGGTCTATCTGTAGCTTTCAGGAAACAAAACCCCTCCATATCTGAAGTCTGCTTACAGATGATTTGTTAGGGAGGTAGGTTGGAACAATTTTCAGGAGAAAAAAAATCAGCTAGGAAAGAAAAACATAACTACTAAGCTTTAAAGAAGGGGGGGAGAAAGGCATAACTAGCTTTGTTTGAGAACACGCAATCCAACTCAAGGCTTACAAACAAGAATTAAGGATACTCACAATCTAAAACACAGAGATTTAGCAGTCTATTACCTACTGCAAATGGACTCTTGGTCCTTTACAATGTTTCTGCTCCTTGGGTTAAGAGGTTATTCCTCCCAAAAAGGCAGGCTAGAAAGAAGTCTCATTGAGGGGAAACCTTAACAAGATACAGCCTGGGGGAAAGAAACGACAAAAAGAGAGGACTAGGGCTTATGTAGATGTTATTATGTGATGCTTCTGGTGTTGTCCTGAACTTGTGTGCTCCTACTTTTTGAGTAAATTGCTTTTCCAAGTGTCTTCAGGGGAAATTAAATATAAACAATTAATAAGTATTGGAAAGATTATTTTTAAGTGTGCTCAGGAGGCATTTACTATGATTGCTGTTACTTCTAACAAAATAAATGAAGGAAAAGGGTTTGAGGTTTATTGTCTTTGTATTGGTGTGGTTTCTTTTTTTTTCTAAATGGGTTTTGATTATCCCCCCCTCAAGAAATAAAAATAGATACTTCGATAGTGACAAAGCTAAGAAAGACTCACAGAGAAAGCACGTCTGTTAAGCTTATAAGCAGGGCTTACTGAGACAACATTTTTGGTACAGTTTTCTAAAACCTCTGCTACCTTCTTACATAGAGAGTGTTAAAGGGTTGTGGGCAGGAAGGAGCTACTCCAGGAACCAAGCCTTTTTAAACACTACTGTGAGTAAAATAGCACCTGCTTCTTCCACTTACTAACTTTTCTGTTGTGGTGCTTGCTTCTGTTGAAAGTAAATTTCAGAGCTTATACCTCCCTTAGCAGTTAAGGAATTACTACCCATTAGCTCAAACTCACAGAGGAAAGTTCCTATTCTTCCTGAAAGAAAAAAAGTTAGACTACTACATTCTAGGTAGCATATAAACTTCTGTTCACAGATGAAGAAACAGGAAGTATTTACTCTTTAATGACTAAGAACCAAATTCAAAACCAGAGTCAGGTATATATCTTCAAAGGAATTTCAACAACAGGTTTGATATCTAAATAACTTCTTAGATGCAACTCTACAGCACCCTCACTTGTGTATAGTTCATCAATTCGTGTAGAATAGTTCTAAAAAGAACTAAGTTCAGGAAAATCAAAATGGTTTTACAACTAGCATTTCAGCTGTAGGTTTATGACTTTGGTAAAGCAATGCGAATTCACACTAGCTGAGAACCTGCATGACAAATGCAGTGAATGGGAACCAGATCTGATCTTGCAATGAGCTCCTGACCTGATGAGAAACCACTTTAGCCTGGAGAGCTGTCAGGAACTGTAGTAGAGTTTTGCAGAGGAGCCTGCCAAAACCCACCTTAATTTCTGAGCAAAATAGCTGTATCTCCTCTCCTAACTACATGAAAGAACCTCTTTTTCTCTTAACCCTGTGTTGTTGCTTCTCCTCTAGATAATCATGACAGGGAGAAGAGCAATTTTCGGGAACTGACTTGGTGGGCTTTAGGGGAAACAGTAGAAAGTCCTAAGACAGCAAGAAGAAAGGAAAGGTGTTGACTCCAAAGGCTGAGGACACCTGGTCTGAAGAAATTATCTAATGGATAGTGTTTAGGTAAGCAAGTGTTTAGTGTTTAGGAGCATGGACATGAAATATCTGTTAACAGCATGTGGACAGGGTTTTCTAAACCTAGTGTTTGTTCTGTGACTGCACAAAAGAGATATTTCTTTTCTACTGGTTTTGTGTTGAGAGAACCAGTGTTGTTCTGGCATATGGGGAAGGAAGAAGAAGACTCTTTTGTCACTCACCTTTCAGCAGTGCTGAAGAACCTCCCGCTTTTCACTGATGACAATGTGTTTTTGTTGTTTTGTTTTCCAGACAGCATATGTACTGCTCTGCCCTGCCTTGTGGCTCTGGGCTGTGGCTGTGCAGCCAAACAGGGCAGTAGAACATGGAAGCAGTTCCACGTGGTTCAGAAGCAGTCTGGGTCTTGCACATGTAAGGATGGAGCAGGTGTGACTGTCACTATAACGGTGTGGGGTCTCTTGCATGAGCAGTCCAGCGTGTGTGTCTGTCTCAAATCTACGTCAACCTTCCAGCTGTGATACTTTCCAGAGATGTTTGTGGGGGGGGGTGATAAGCTAACCTTGGTGACTCTGGCATCCCCTTGAGGAGAAAAATCCTCCTAGGTTGTTTCAGCAGGAAGATATTAATGCGAGCAGTTTAGATTTACCATAAAACTCTGTAAGTTTTAAGATATCTTGTGTTTTTTGCTGATTCTGTCTTAGGATTTATTGTCTTTCTGTTTTGCTTTAAGTGTAAGGCAGGTTCAAATCAATGTTTTAGAAAACAGCAACTTGATTCTTTGTCCTTGGCCCCAGCCTGTTTTTCTCTGCAAAGAAACAATGTTGTTTTGGTTTTTTTTCTGTCAGCTGTTAGAGAAACTACAAGCTTTGTGTTTCCATGACCTAGGCTGGTTTTAAGTGCCAAGGAGATTTTAACAGAAAATTCACAGAAAACCCAATGACCTAAATGTTTCAGATAAACATTTGTCTCGTGTGTGTGTGTGTGTGTAGAGAGAGAGTGGTTTTGCTTGGGGATCTCAGGAATAGACGAGGGCAGACAGCTGACCTGCATGTGCTGAGCACAGCTGAGGGATGCTGGTGCAGGAGGTGGCTCTCTGGACCAGTATGGGTGAGTGAGTGTCCCACCAAGTTCGTGGTGGTGATTTGATGTGACAGCTACTGCTGTTCCCAAAACAAACACTGTACACCAAGAAGAACCAAGATGGTGCTTTGGATGCTGCATTAGCTGGAGATAAAGATGTTTTGCTGCTTCTTGTGTCTTAATTCTGGACCAGAGATTTGAGAAACTGGTACTCTGCTAAGGGCATTTATGCGACTCAGAGGAGACCTCAGGTCTGGGCCCTGTTCCAAAATATGGATATGTAGAGAAGGTGTATTTATGATGATGGAATAGATGTCTTTGGGGTTGAGTGGAAACTGAGGGCCTTTGAGGTTGGGACATAAGTGCCACAAATGATGGTTTAGGCATTTTTATTTATTTACAGCTCTAGCTCTGGCTTTTTCATATATCTCAATTCCTCTCATGTAACTGGGCACAAAAGCAGTTTTTACTTTCAAGGGGCAAGATAGGAACATAGATTGTGAGGCACTCTTGCATGATGATTGTGTAAAGTGCGTAAGGGTATAAAACTCTTTCTGACCTCACTGATGGCACAGGGAATGGTGCAGCATAAGGAACACTGGGCTGGTGATCAAAAAACTTAAGTTCGTTTTTTCACTTGGCTGCTGAGTTGCTACACGGCCTTGAGTGTATGACTTCCTCTCTTCTGTTTCTTTTGGCTTGTGTTTTTGTTAAAGAATGAACAGCACCTTGCACTGTGGGGCACTGATTGCGGCTGAGCTTTCCAAACTACACCATATTGCATAAGGCAAACTTATGAATTATTTCTATTAGTTGTCTGATAGAAAACAAATTTATTGTTACTCTTGTAGTAAAATGTCATTACTATTGCAAGGAAATGGAGTTTCTCCCAGCTGTGCAAAGCTGGTGACAGAACTAGGTAGCTTTGAAATTCCTGTGAATTTGCTAATGCATGAATCGTCACTGACTGGCAAGTAGAATTTCTCTTCATCTTGTTTGTGGGTGAAATTCATTTCTCCCTGTTTAGGTTTATGTAGTTATTTAAGCTAAGTCTGACATAGGGGGCTTAAGGATTGCATAGGTGTGAGATTGCTCTCTGCAGAGGAGTTTTAATCTCCTATATGTCCTTAACTTTCTGTTAGGATGGGCTATATGTTGATGATGTCATCTTGGAGCTAGAATCAGAGTTAGTGTGAAGAGACAAAGGATTGGTGTGGAGAGTTATACAGCATGGATTTCAGTGGGGTATCATCCATTTACAGTTGTGTCTTGAATCAGACACTGGGAATTAATTCAATGACTCTTGGCTTTGCATCAGTTGACAGGAAGTCATATAAACCATCTCTTGGCTGATGTAAGGCCAGAAAGACCAAAAGACCTGCTTCCTTTTGCATCAGCTTCTTTTCTAATGCTAGACAGAGGCACTCATTTAGATCTAGACATGACTAATCATTTCTTGAACACAAAGGCTAGGTAAACTCTGTATTAGTGGAAAACCAAAGAAGATTTCTGAGTTGCTTACAAGAAATTCAGGGTACTTTCAATCCTTTGCAGACTACCAAAGAGAGAGATTGATCTGTGGAAAGAGATTAAGACAACTTGAGTGGGGTAACCTTCCTGTCAGCTGATGTTACTCACTTGCATTCTCTCCATGCAAAGAGAGTGTATTTTTAGATTAGTTTTCAGAAGACAAGGACCATGATGGTGGTGTTACTGTCTCTGACTCTCCGCTATTCCAATCCAATGATTTCTGAATATATTCAACCTTAAATAACTTGATTAGGTCAAAAATCTGAGTGACTAAACTGAACGAAATGCTACAAAAATAGGTAATCTGAGTAGAGAAGAGACATTTAACTCAAAGATACCTTGGTTAAAGACCACAGAGGTGGCTCAACCATGTTACCTGAAAGATCTCAAGTTCTGTTTTGGCCACATGAAACTCCAGTGTCTATGGCAGTTTGTCCTAATGGACTACAAAAAAGCAAAGGCAGCAGCTGGAGAACTGTACAACTGCTCTGAGTTTACTAAAATCATTGTACCTAACTTGGTCCAAGCTCATGAAGTTCCTTGGGTGCTTGATGATTCAACACTCCATGTACCCTTCTATGAAAAAAACACAGAACTCATTAAGAAATTCTGTAGGAGCTGGAATGTGCCTTTCTCATCAGGGATGCATCTGTGTGGCAACACATAACAGATGAATTGCAACAGTTATGCCACTGGTATCTTTTAACCTGATTTCTTAGTGAAATGTGCTTTTTCAAGCACCTATGCTGTCTGCCTGTCTAAGGGTGGCTCTGTCAGCCTGTCCTTCCAATGTAACCCTGAAACTCACTGGGCAAATTCAGCATGATATGACAGAGAGTAGAGGTCTCAGAGACTGTTATAAACTTCATTAATGGTTTGGCTGATAGTGAAGTCACTGAAGAAAAGGCTACTAAGCTCACCCTTTAGTAGACATTAGGAAATCTACATGAAGAGCGAGTCATCAAACGTGAAACATCACCAGTTTTCTCTGCTCTCCAAACAACTTGTTTTTAGCTGTGCTGGACCTGAGTGAGACAGGGGAAGGACAGATTTAATTCCCCCGCCTTGGCAAGGGAATATGCTTAGCCCCTGACATCATTATAGACGAATCCCTCCAGGGATATTAAAGACGGAGAGCATAGTTCAATCTTGGTGGCGTCATGTCCAGAGGGCCAGTGGGAGAAATCCTCCTTGCCTAGTTAGGCTTAAAGGGAAACTTAACATGAAGAGGATGACTAAAGTGCATTTAGAGCAAGTGATTTATGTAAAACTATAACCTTTATAAAATAGGATTAAGTGCCAATGTGCTTACATTTGGATGGGGAACGCTTGTTATTTACCCTGTAAGAGTTATGGCCAATAGGTCTCTGAAACAGAGACCAAGGAAGAGACAGAGAGTCTCAGTCACTTTTTCTTTTTCCCTGCGCTCCTGCCCCCCTCCTTCTTTCATTAAAGCTACACATCATCCGAAGTGGCACCAGCCTCAGAGAGTCTCTGACAAAACCGTTGCATGGAGCCTCAGGAGAGAACTTGCAGTTCATGTTCTCTCTCCCTGCCCTTCCTCTCCCCGCCTTTTGCTTTCTGAGTGTACATCCAATAAGTCAGATCAAACTTAATCTTGTTTGCTCTGTCTCTAATTCTCCTTTCCTTTCTCTGTTCTCCCTTTCTCTTGCTGCTCTGCTTCCTTGTCCCTCCTCTGCCCTCCAGCTTCAAGATGTGTCTTATGCTAGTCTAGAACAGCAGCACTTTTTGGGTTTAGCTTTATCCTTTCCTGTTTCTGGTCTTCTCCACTAGTTGTGGATCTATAAGTGCAAACAGCGGGCAAGGAAACATTAGTGGAATAAAAATGAATTTATATAATTCAGTCCTTATTTTCTGACCCTTAAATTGTTGAATGGACTGATTTTACAGCAGAGGTGTGTTGGAATGGAGGGAGGAATTTGCTTTTTTGCACTGAGATCCACAGATATTGGGAATCTCTACCCACAGACACAAACACTGACTAGAAGATTAATCCCTTGCCCAGGAAGTGCAGGCTGTCATGTTAAATGATGCTCTGATCTGTGATGATTAGTAGGAAGCTAATATCACAAGGCTCCACTTGTTCATATAGCACATTCCTGGGTACTTTGGGATCTGCTTTTTTTTTTTTATTGGGTTCTGAGTATCTGTAAAAATTTACCAACAAGAGATCTGCTCCTGCAGCTCAGCTTCCTAAGAGGATGAACCATCATTATCTTACATTTGTAATTGTTTCTTCTTTTGTGGTTTTGCCTTTTTTTTTGTTGTTGTTGGTTTTGGTTTTCTGTTGTTTTTTGTTTGGTTGTTTTTTGTTGTTGTTGGTTTTGTTTGTTTGCTTGTTTTGTTTTGGTTTGGTTTTGGTTTTGTTTTTTTAATTCTTGGTATGGTTTGTTTTTTTTAATTTAAGAAGCCATTATTTAATTAGCAGACAAGGTGTGCAATAGTCACTGAATTGGGAACTCAGGCTTATATCTTTATTTCTCCGTAAAACCTCTCTCCTTTCTAAAGTCTTCCTCTGTAAAGAATGGAATATATCACCCAGCTGAAATGATGGAAATGAGTAGCTGAAACCACTTAAAAATAACCACTGTCCAATGAATCTGACTCCAGTAATTTCTTGAGTTTAGGAAAATCTTTCCTTTCTCATGCCGGGAGGAGAACAGCATTACTGGTAGTCTTGGCTTTTCACATCCACTGCTGCTATCTGAGAAAGAAATTGTGAGTATAAATCAGCTGGGGGCTCTGATCCAATGATTCTCCTCTTTTTTTGAGTGCAGATTGCTGTGTTTTCCTCCCTGTGAAATGGGAATTAGACTCATGGAAATGCAAGGCCTGTAAAGCTGATTTTTATCATGCTCCAGTTTTCTGCTGGTATTATTGCAGTGACTTCCGTGTTCTTTGCTCTTGGTATATATCGGGATTTATGTAGATAAGGGTTGGTGCAATAAAGTTTCTTAATATTAGCGAGAAAATTAATTTCTAGTCTGTGCCCTAACATGACATGTGCCAGTTATTGATGGATGAACAATAAAAGGGGCAGAGGCTTTGCTCAGTTTGAATTCTTGCTCCTCCAAACCTTTTCAATATACTTTCAACTTTAGCCAGAAGCTGTAATGTTGCATTTCCGCAATAAGTCCTTTCTCAAATTTTTCATCTTGACTTAATATGACCTCTCTCTCAAATGGTTACTTGCAGCTGTCAGGATTAGGAACACTGATCTGCTCTAGAGACAAGACACAAAGACACTTTCAGAACCTTATTTTCTCAGATTTTCTTCTTCTCATGGCTAAACTGGCCATGCTCAAACAACAACTTTTCTTCCAGTGTCTCTGTTTTAGTATTGGAGCTCTGAGCACTGCACTGAGCAGGAAGCCAGGAGAGTACAGAGGTAACTGAACTCCTTCCTCCCCCAAAACCCAAGACATCCCAAATCAGTTTGATTACAGTTTTTGCTTTGAAAGCTGCTGGGTGCCTTTGAGCCTAAGTGGTTGTCATGTTTTACAGATGGATTATTCCAAGTCCTTAGGGAAGGGAAAAAAATTAACAAGGAGGATAAAGTAGAAAACCACTATTGCAACCATCTCACCACCTTCAGCTATGCTGTGGCTGCTGTTGTGTAACACAATCCCTGTATATGGTGCATTACTGACTTTCAATATGTGGTAACATTTACATTAACATTAGGACACCATCAAACCTTTAGTTATCCACATAGTTAAAATTGTTATCTGTATATGAACCCCAGAGATGATATATCTAATTGTCAGCAGTGACCTGATGATAATAGCAGTACAATTTAGTTACACTATACAGTATCATTAATCATCCAAATGTAGCATAAACAGAATGGACCATTTGCTAAGGTCTTTCTGGGGGTGGGAAGAAGATCCCTCACTTATAACAGCTGTATACACCAGAGGCTTCCCTAAGGAAAGGGGTTGGTAGGATGGGGGGAAGATTTCTCTATTGAAATCAGAATCACCTTCAAGGGTGGTACATGCCTCTATTTATTAGCATTATGCTACATATGCTAATGGCAGACTGTACACTATTTCTGAGCATTAACATCTGCTCAAAGCAACAGACTTTCACTTACAGAAACTGATTTAAACTCAGTGAAGCAGATAAACACAGAAATCTAAGCAGGTGGCTGCAACTGAAGGAAGAATTCTCAATTCCTGCACTCAACCGATGAACTTCACTAAAACCATAATTAATATTCAGATAACTATATTCCGACACATAGAACAAACAAGATCATTTAAAGGATGCAAATGTCTACCTGGGATGAGGGGAGGCAGGGGCTTGGCTTTGGAATACAAAGTGGTTTGAATAGAAACCCAAAGCACTTCTTAATTTCATACTGCTGACTTTGATGTTGGCCTGGGCCAGAAAACAGAAAAAAGCAAGAGGACGTTATTGCATTGTTCACAGGCACAAAGTGGGAATTAAAGTTTTGAACAAGCAGTTTGTGTAAGGTAATGATAGAAATTATTCTTTCCTTGTAGGATGTTAGATGGTTTAAATATCTGTTATAGAAGCGCTGATAAATTTGGTCACTGCTATTAATACCCCAACCTTTCATTTGGGAAATGTTGTAAAGGTATGATAAAAATATGAAAAAAAAAATCATTTTCTGGTCTCTCCAGTCATACTTTCTCAAGTTTTTTGAGGACTGATAGCTGGTTCCAAGTTAAAGACTCACCACAGGACAGTGTTGCAAAAGCAAAAGTCCTTCCTGTTTCTTTCAAACTCCAGGCTCATCTGAAAGATTGTATGGACTTTACTTCTAATCTAGCTGAATCTGAAGCTTAGAGTGAAACATTAAATGTGAGTTTTACATGTATTCAGCTTTTATTGCAGACATTAATCTGGTTCCAGATGTACTGTTTCAGCAAAGAATTATGTGATAGTTCTTTTTCTTATATAAATGGTATACATCCTTATGACTAGTCCTAAAACTCATATTAAAACCTTGTGTACTCCAGACAGGTCTCTGGACTGGTATTTTCTCCTAGGTGTTTCCAGAAGACTCTGCTCAAGGTTTTATTGTGCCTTCTGAATTATTTTTCTTCTCTTTGTTGACCAGGTGCACAGACGTAAATGGAATACAGTGCCTACAGTACCTACAGTGCCCAGTACCTACAGTGCTGGGTTTTCAAGAACTGTGGATTGGATCTGCACACTGACGAAGTTTCTCATTATAGTTCATTATGTGAAGAAGTGAACAGCATCAGGCTTTGGAAATCCCTTGGGCTGAAAACAGTGAGAGCCTGGGAGAATGTCTGAGGGAGGTATTGTATACACTTGCCCTCTTCTCACTATTCTCTGGGCAGGTGTTTGTGGCCACTGCTGGGTGCAGAGTGGTGTTGTGTGCTTCATATCTTTGAATCAGTGTGACTGTACTTATGTTCTTAAGAAAGCAATGCCTTTCTTTCCTGTTTCTTTCTATTTCCCGTTACATCTTTAATGTTGAAAAGATTTTCTAAGCAATCCTCAAGGATCGAAGCTTTATTTATAAAGCTGATCCCTGTGTTCACTGGACTTCAGGAGGAGGTGAATGGGAATGAATAGCAAGCCAAGCAAAATTTAAAGGATGATTTTGAGACTTAACCGTGAAAATAACTATATGCACTGTGTGAGCACTCAAAGAAAATATTTCTACCTTTTTTTTGGTATTGTTATCTCTTTTAGTTTCTCCAAGTCTGGTGTGCTTTGCTGTACTTTCTCACAACCAGTTCCAGAACATATGAAAATATACGAGAATCTCAACTTTTCTTTTTTTTCAAATGTACATTTTTCAGCCTGTGTGTTAAGAAAGAAAATCTGAATCTTGAAACTTGAAATACTGCAAAACAACAATTGTAAACCTCCCAGTTTACTCTTTTGAGCTCAAGTGATAGAACGTATTTTGTCTAAAGATTTTTAATCCGGCATTAAAATTTTGGATGATCTCTTCTTTTTTTTTCTGAATGCATCAGAGCTGGTAATAAAGCCCTATTTTATTCAAACCCCAATTTCTTGTTTCCTTTGAAACCAAAAGTCGCAACTCCATGGCCTTCCAAATTCTAATAGCAACTCCCTCTTCTGTGTACACTGGGAATCACAGGGTATAACTATGTCACTCTGATCTTCTGAGAGGACTCATAGGATATTGGATACTTAAGATACCTATATTACTGTAAAGATTTGAGATTACTCTTCCTGATTCACCCTCCGGCATTTTTACTCCCCAAATACAGGTTCCCATATTCTCCCTCTGTGTTTTCTGAATATTGGAGTATCTTAGGTGGGACTTTTTTATGTTACACATTGTCAGAAGCCGGCGGGGCATCCATTTGACTCGAATGAGGCTGCACCTCACTAAGTACTTTATCATTTGCTCCACAAAGTCAATAATAAAGGTCCTACCAACTTCAGCTGTGCAGGATCAGGGAAAACTGGGGGTAAAATGTATGATGCTATTCTAACTTTAAAATTATTAGCTTCCATATGTTCCAAATTTGTGGGCATGTAAAATGATTGTTAGAGGCACACATGACTTTTTGAAGTTCTATTCAAAAGGATTTGTTACTTCAGAATATTAACAATCTGGAGGATTTTTTCAGATCAAATTATTAGGTTGTTGTAGTTGTAGCTTTTTTTTTCTTCCCCCCTCTTTCTGCTTAATTGTATGCATACGAATGGTTTCATTGACTGCTTTGGAGGGGTGCAAAAAGATCTGCCTGAAAAAGTGTTCTGTATAAAATCACAAGGGGGAAATGAAAAGAATGCCTACCAATCTGTTAAAAAAAATAAAATCGACCAAGTGTGTGGTATCAATTTCCAGGGAAGAAAAAAAGGGTGTTTTCAAGAGTCTCTAATGCAGTCCTAAGTAAGTTTTCACTGCCAGTTTACAAGAAGAATTTGTCTGAGGAAAAGCAAAGCAAGATCACGCCTGGAAAACCAAACTTTCTTTGAGAAGTGTACTTGCAACTCTTCTCAGACCGTGCTGCAAAACGTGACGCAGTTGCAGCCATCTTTTCCCTCCTGAATTCTCCTGCCTTTTCCTTCGTCTGTATTAAATGCCTGGTTGTTAGCCACTCAGCACAGTAGGGTCATTAAAGATCGGATGATATTCTTTTAGCTGACCATGACTGAGCGAAATGCGACGTCGGCGTTTGGAGATGGGACCCTGTTTCTGCACCCTGTTATTTATCCAACAATCAGGAGACATGGACTCCTCAAATGGGAATGGGAACAACCATGGGGTTAAAGTGGAAGGTGTGGAGACATTTTCAGGACATGGGCTACTGGTACAGAGGGCAGGAAAACATGAGTAATGGGTGGACTGACTTTGCAGACAAGCCATCCTGCTGCCCTAAATACCTGGGTTGCTCTGTGCCAAGGTACCCCTTTGGGTACTAGGAATGTTGTTGTTTTCCCCCTCCCTGCAAGCAAAGGAGAGGTATAAGGTTTGCAAGGCAGTCAGAAATCTTTGTTTGAGCAGTAGGACAGCTGTACGAAGATGTATAGTTATTATAGACATATATATAGCAAATAAACCCGACTGGAATCAGGACATCAAAAGACTGATGCTCTCTCCCAAGTATTCATCCTTTAAGTACTGTGTCTTTCTTTCTTTCTTGTTTTGTTGACTGCCTATTAGTGTGCTAATCTCTTGGGGGAGATTACTGAACAAATAGCTGTTGGACAAAAATAATGACAGGGAAGGAAAGCACACACACAAAAAAAAAGAAGTAAGAAATGGAGGAGGGGCCAGTGATTGCAGAAGTAGAGATGTATGAAATCACATACCAGTTTCAGAGTGAGGAAGGGCAAAGAGACTAATTTCCCCATAGTTCAAAGGGAAAGGAAAACCAGATCTGCACAGGAGGAACTCAGCACTCTGGCAGGATCTGTCTGTGTCTTCCCCAAAAAGGTGTAAAACCACATGCCATATGTGAACAGTAGCTGTCCCTGTACAATTCCCGTTCCTGCAGGGATGATGGTTGCTGGCCCTGTGAATGCTTCACATTAAACCAAAGACCTCCCGAGCTAAATATCCTGAATGGGAGCTGGGAGCTGGGAGCTGGGACCATATCACATCCTCCGTGGGTGATGCCAGCCACCCCTGTGGACCTCCATCAGCTCCAAGTTCAGCATCTACAGCCCCCGCTGCTGCCCAGCCCTGGCCTCAGTGGAGACACAGCTCAATGTGAGGCAGAGCCCTGACTGATTTTCCAGCTAACTCGTTCAGAAAACAAATCTATTGTCCACATTATGTGCCACACAAATATTGTCGCTTCCTGGGAGAGGCTGTTTATCTATATTTGCCTAGGATTGGTTTTGAACCGGACATTGAACCCATTTCCATGCAATGATTAACACTGGTGGTGGAGCAAACAAAGGGAAACAGCTTGGAGTGGGATGGTTTTAAAAGAAAATAAAAAGAAGCAAAAAAATCCCTGTGGTCTGAAAACGCTACAGTCAAGGGAAGGCATTCTGTAATCTGGGAACAGTCCTATATATAGCAGTATGCCTGAGTGCCTCTGGGGAGCTGAAGCACTTATAAATCTCACGTATTAGATGGAGTCAGAGTACAGCACTCTCTCTGTTCATATGGAGGTGGCTGTTTCTAGTGGTTCTTGTGCATCTTGGAATAATATCGCCATACTCCAGGCTGATGCTTTAAGAGAAGAGAGCCTTTTTGCTTTTCTTCTGGCCTCTTTGGCTCTTTCTTAATTTCTTTTCTATTTTGTATACTTTTTGTTTAGTTTGGAGAGACTGAGAGCAGACTGTTAGCTTGATGACTAGACTTGCAAGATTTTTTTTGTCAGCTGATATTTGTAGAGGAAAAATAGCTTAGCAAGAAGGAAAGCTGTTCGCAGATTTGGAGGAAATTTGGCAAGTTTTTTCAAGCAGAACATAAAAAAGATAAAGTCAAAACATTTCCTTTTAATATCTTAAAAAAAGTTTATTTGTGGGAATAATATCTTTTCTTAAATAGTTGTGACTAGTCTTTGTTATTATATTTTATGAAAAATATAGAAGGTGTCCCAACATGGATGTGTTAAAAAAAAATAAAATTAAAAGTTCTGGGATTTTTTTCCATAGAAAATAAAATAAATTGATTTTTGAGCTTAACATAAGTGGGTTTTTTAAATTTTTTTTATCCCCACTGGTGAAAAATATCCCAAACCTTCCAAGCAAGACTTTATTAACTCTGTGCAGTTCTAATTTCTCCCTGGAGCTGCAGTCCCTTACTTTCACAACAACCTCCATCACTATTGTGCCCTACATCCTTGGTCAAGTCACCAAATCTCTCACTAAAGATTTCTTTCCCCACACATACATGTGCAGCACCTTGCACAGAGGGGACTGGTTTTGGTAGTAACCTGAAGGTGTCACTACTACACAATGAATACTGGTACCCACCATGTCCTGCTCCTTAGCAGCAGAATGGCTGCACTGCAGTTACAATGAACATAAAAAAAAAAAAAAAAAAAAGGTAAAAAAAGAAATGGGTATCTCAAAGTACAGTTTTAGCACTTAAAAGACACCAATATATTGACCCACTTGTGTCGATATTTATTCCTTAGCAACTGCATTACTTTGGCATATGAGCCTCTATCTAACTTCCATTAAAATCAGTGAAAAACTCCCATTGACTTAAATGGTGCAGAATAGAGCCCTAAATCTTTAATGTAGTCATGTACATGTTTCTGTTTTTTCTAGATAATGTAACCACTAAAATGTAAAAATACATCTATTGCAGGCATTTTGCTCAAACTTCTATAAATGTGACAGAAGTCACTCTTTCATATTATATGCTCTGTATCAACAAGTTATTTCTAATTAGTGATAAAGGCAAAAAAGTTCATATAAAGTTCTTTTCCAAAAATGCAATTATACCTCCACGTAGAAATTCACAGCAAAGATTGTCTATAAATATTAATTCTTCATAACATATACCAAGAGTACATCACACTAGGAATTTCACTCCAAAAGAGTCAATTCTTATGCAGCCACTGCATGCAAATTTTCCTTGGTGTCTATACAACCCCTTACTAACAGCACCAACTGGGTTAAAATAAGACTGGCACTTACACTGAATGCTGTCACTGAAGATGCCAGGTCCTTTTCAACCTCACTGCAGCCTGATCCTGCAGTTAGGATCAGGTTATGGGCAGTTTTCCTTGGCATAGTCCGCAGCTGTTCCTGAAATGTCTTCCCCGCTGCTGTCCCACAACGTTATTCCCACCCAGAGGCAGTGAGGGCATCTTCTGGGCTGCCACGGCCTCCTCAGGCATGGTGAGGAAAAGATGCCACACTGGAGCCTAAAACTACCTCCTGGCTATCCTCACAGGGCCAAATCCTGTGGGTGAAATATCAAGAGCTTCCCCCTTGTAGCTGCTGAGGATTTGGTCATCTCGAAGGAAAGAAACAGAGGAGAACGCTTTTACCAGACATGTTTGCAGCATTTCTCACACAATGCCAACTCCCCCTTTTTCTCTGCCCGCATCTGCAGCTACAGATTCCTTAAAAGCAGGGGTCAAGGGCTGCAGAGGTGTCTACTGTGTGAAGATACACCAGTAAAGCGGACCCTTCTAGGTCATGAGTCTATCCAACGTTGCTCTAAAAGCAGTCAAAATCCAAGGACTTAACTTCCTCCTGACATTTCTCAAGCTGGGGTAAAGAAGAGTTCAAAGGTCAAGAAGGGACCTGGTGGAAGATATCCCAGGATGACTATCACATTTGCTGGGTTAATTAACCAAAACCCCTCAGCTGCCGCCGAACCCCTTCTCACTCTGGCTCTTGCTCGGGAACCCGAAGCGGCTGGGTTGGTGGGATGGCTGCCAGCCACGTTGTTGAATAACGTCTCAACATCAACTCACACTTCCCCTGTCTGCTGGTATCCATCTGCTGTCTTTCGTCCCCTGCCTGGCATTCCAGGACCTTGAGGCTGGAGGTGTCTCTTTGTCCCCCATCTGTGTGTCACGCAGCACAGTGGGGCTCTCAGCCCCAGCAAAAGTTACACATTTTAGCCCAGAGCCAAGGCAATCCCAAGACACCACCACGCCACATACAGCAAGAGGTACATTTAATGCAGAGAGTAGGCTGAGCTGCCCTGCATTTATTTCCTCTCTATACACCATAGTGTGGATTTTCTCTCACCCTAAGAGGAGACATGGGCTCATCCTCTGTGCACCCCAAAAGCTGTCTCACTGCACCCTACAGGAAAAAAACAGCCTCACAGGAGTGTAGACAGTTCTCCCAGCAGTGATGTCTTTAGGCCTGGTCCAAAGTAGGATTTGAAAGATGGGAATTAACATGCGTTAATCCTGCAGCCTTGTTGAAGCAACGTCTAAACAGCTTATATGTATTAAACACTCTCAGCCTTTGCTTCCCGAGCCTGTTACTGCCTTTCAGCTGACGCCTCTAGAGAAAGTCCTAAGCAGACACCAAGGAAGAAAGCAAGATAAAACTTTAGACAGCCTGATCTTCAACAGGGGTGTTTGGAGATGGAGAATTAGGGACACAGATTGCATCTCAAGTGACCCTGATGCTCTTTTAACTGGCAGGTTTCCTGTCATCCTGGCAAGTAAATGCACAGAAAACCGTAGCTACGGTTTAGTGACTCAGGGTCCTTTAGAAAACTCTCACTGTGTGCTCCAAATCCTCACTTCAACTCTGAAGTATCAGAGAGGAACCAGCAGGCTTGTAGGATTTGAGTGAACTTAAATCAACCTTCAGCATAACTTTTTGGGTAGGCTTTAAACCTGTTCCGTGAATCAAAGGAGCTGTGTTGGCATAAGGGCTCCCCCACTCCATTCCCCCATATAATTGCATCCCAGCTAGTAATCCCTCAGGGTTGTGATCTTTTTGGAGAGTATAACGCACATGTTCAGCTTCTGCAACGTCTTCTGGTTCCAGTGACTTTACAGAGCTTTCACAAGGTTCGGATGTGGCCCCTCTTGTTGTTCTGTAACTTCCTCTCTGATTATGTGAATGTTAGTGCCTGGGGAAGGGAGATGGAAAAGGTCCCCATCTGTCCTGATTCTGAAAGACTCAGGCCTGATCCTTCCCTGCCAGTCGTGGTAAATAACATTGCCCTGCCAGCCCATCCCAGGCAATAAGGGATTACTTGCAGGGAGTAAAGGTGGGAGAGGAAGATGTCAGACAGCCCCTCCTGGAAAGATTTATAAATGCATCATAACCGACTTCACAGGCTTAGTGCCTTGGAGAGTAATTGAAAGAGATGTTCCATATTGATCTTTTCAGAAAGTTCAGTTTGTCTAATCCATCCCCTCCCTAGAGCCGGGTGAAAAATGTTTGAACTTGTAGTGCTGGCGTTGGATTCTGCTCTCTGTCACCTGGGTGCAAACGTAGGAAGGCAAATCTGAAGGCCATGGAAGCTTCCACGGTGTAAGGGAGAGCAGAAGCCAACCCCAAGCACAAACAAAGTGTACTGGTGTGTCTGCACTTGGGCTTGGTTTGAGGAAAACCATTTTTGTCACTGCAGGTTTCCGGTGATTTGATGAAGTGTGCATTATGTATCCATATTGTGATGTGAATGCCAGGAATTTATTGCACAAAATATGGAGAGGAAAGATGATTTTGTGATTAAGAAATCAGACTGGGACTTGTATAATCTCTGTTTAATTCCCAACCCAGCTGTAGATTGCTGCTCTGTCCTTGGATAAGTTATTTATACCTGGATCCATAAAGCTGTTTAGGTATCTAACACCCATTGATTTTAATGGGAGTTGGGCTCTAAGTGCCTTTAAGGATCTGAGTCTTAATCTTGGTGCAACTCAGGGTTAGGAACCAAACATATTTGATCATGATCTGGTACTTCTTTCCTTCTACTGGATGTGTGCTTGTTTGTGTCCATTTGGAACATGGCAGGTCTGTATGCGTCTGTACAGCACCTAGTACATGGCACTTCTGATCTCAGCTCTTACTGGAAAAACATAGTACAAATGTGATCACAATTGCAAAAAATAACCCTAAAATACTGAGAGTTAAACTACAATAAAAAAAGTATCTATTTGTTAATGTTCTCTTGTACTTTAAAAAACATCAACAAACACCGTGTCTTTTACTGTACATTGATCTCCCATGGCCTTTTCAGTTATTCAGCCCTTCTAGTGACCCTTCCTCAAAACATCACAATTATTTTGCAATTGTGAACTAGGCTATGCATCCTGTCTTTCCACACATGGGATTATTGCTAACTTTTCAGTCCAGGAAACTGAGTCACAGAACTTTGTTCCAGACAAAAGATACATAAATAAGTACTTGGGTCTTGAAACAGCAAAACATCCCAGTAAATGCTGCCCTGGAATAGACTCACATTTCCTTGTTTCAGTCAGATTTACAAGTATCCCAACTTTATACAGGTCTCTGGGGATGGGAGTGACAGTTCCACTACTCTGGCTTCTAAACCACCCCTTTATGCCACCTCCTCCTGCTCCTCACTAAGTTTGCATAACAGCATTCTGCACCCTAAGGCTGCAGTAAGAGCAGGTAATGTATGGTCCTCCACGCCAGTAGGAACACAGAACCAATCAACCACAAAGAACGTGGTGTTTTCATGGTTGTGGAGTCTTTGTGAATAAGAAACTGTTTAAACCAGATACACCAGCAAGTGTATGGCAGTGTTTGCACAGCGTGAGAACCGAAGGTGTATCCTTCATTAGTAGCTGTTTCTTATTGCACTTGAACATGAAAAACCAACCTCAAAATCTAAACCTGTTCCCAGGAAGACTAAGACACTTCCATGGACGAGCACTGGAATCTTTCTGTCTGGGGCACATTTTCCTCTGAAATAGCAACTATATTTGATATAATTCTTTTTTTTTTTTTCTGAAGTATAAATTCCTAAACTTGTGGCACTGCCCTTCTGCTCTTTGGATTTCAATGTCTTCAAGGGGCAGATCCCCTCTGAGGATTCACTGCATGGAGGCAAACAATGCTGTCTGTGGAGCACCGAGAACAAACAGGTAACCAGAGACATCCAGTGCTTCCTGGTTGTAATGGTTTATATCCCCCTAAAAGAGAAAGACAGATTTGAAGGGACTGACGTGGCCTTATTTTGAAACAACTTTTTGGTATAAAGCAATTGATTAATATACTGAATTAAAAGGAACCTTGGAATACTTAGTGGTGTTGCAACACAGCTAAGACTTGTTTAAGCAGGATGATGTGGGGAGAATCTCACCAGGAGGAAGC
Source organism: Corapipo altera (assembly GCF_003945725.1). Classification (NCBI taxonomy): domain Eukaryota; kingdom Metazoa; phylum Chordata; class Aves; order Passeriformes; family Pipridae; genus Corapipo; species Corapipo altera. The sequence continues at coordinate 1,182,734 of NW_020884918.1, forward strand.
CATTATCCTTATCGTATCAGGAAAATGGGAGCAGTTCCACCTGGCGTTTCATTCATGTGAGTGTTGCTGGTGGGTTTAAAGGTTTTTTGGTTTTCTCATGTGTGTAGAGAAAAAAACAGAAACCAGTGACTGAGATCTCCAAATAAATTAAAAGACTTTCTTTCCTCTACTCAGTTGCCCTTTCTGTGACATCCCTTGCTCTCTTCTCCCCTATAAAAAAAAAATCGGTTAAAATAAATGAGTGAAAAGCCAGCATCTTACCAAAGCATCTTTGTGCAAAAGTTTAATTTCCTGCCCTGCTGTGTTTTTGTGTGTATATGTTTTTCTTTTACTCAAAGACAGGAAGGAAATAAGAAAAAAGCAATGGTAGAAAAAATAAAGAGGATCAAGAACGTGTCAGATAATAAAGAGAAGGGATGTTTAGGAAAAGAGTGGCCTGAGTATATTTTCCTCACACCAAAAACATAAGCCACCTCTATAAGAATCTAGAGAGTGGGGTAAAACATAAAACAGGTGGTGTCTATCTGAGAAATTAAGCTTGGCATTCCTACACCCTCCCTTCCAACTCAGAGAGCCTTTGTTGTAAGCACTTGCCACCACAGGAGACAAACTATGAGGGTGCGCAAGGGGCTTATAATTGATGATCGCTGACAGGGGGGTCTTTTTCAGTCTCTGGCGGTTGTGGCAGCAAGTGGGGTTGGATGGTATCCCCGAGTAGGCAATGATAGAGCTGGAGAGTCAACAGCCCTCCCCGGGGAAAAAGTCAGGATGCTCTCTTGTAGGATGCGAGCGCTGGGCGAGTGCGTGCGGCAGAACAGATAGGAAGGAGCCACAACGTGGCAGCATTGTATCTGGTGTGTGGAAGAGACAGCTAGAGTCAAGCGAGCCTGACCTTGGTCCTGCCTGTATAAAACCGGAGCTGATCTATTAGGAGCGGGTCGGTCCGAAGGAAACGTACAAGGAGTAAGTTTTGTTGCCAGGTATTGGTGCCTCAGAACTATCTCCCTCTGGAGGAGAGGGAAAAAAAGCAAAAAAAAAAAAAAAAAATTAAAAAAAAAATGGGGTGGCTTGATTATTATTCATGAGAACAAGCTAAACTCCTTTTAGCAAGAATCTGGCGAAGCACTGCCTGTTAGGAAATATCTGTTTACACAGTATGTGCTATTCCAACAAGGCCTGATCCCTGATACTTCAAGTGACTGTCAAATGCTAACTTTTCAGAAAATCTCAAAGTTCTTTATGTGGAAGTTTTATTTATCCAGTTTTGTAAAGTAAAGATCAGAAAGACAATGCCAACAAGTTAAGTATCCTGAGGTTTTTAAATCAATCCCAAATTTACAGTGTCCAGCTTGAAACACCAATTGCGGTAGGGACCCCCTTCCCCAAGGCATGTACACAACAAGCATACAAAACAAGTAGGCACTAAAAAAAGTGACAGCCAGTTTTAATTTTTCTCTAGAAATTACTTGCTCAGCGTCTACAGAGTAAACCAACAGCTGAGCTAGGAAAAAAAAAAATGCTATGTCTCCTAACTCCCAACTCTCAACAACACTGCATGTTAAAAGTCTAGATAGGGCTGTGAATTACAGGCTCTGCCTGTGGCAGGGCCTGGGTGAGGTGGGTAGCTTTTCTGGGCTTACCCCAGCAGCTCACCTGGAACAGAGGGTGAATGAGCCACCAAGACAAGCCACTCACTTGCGAGTTTCGTTTAGTCTGCAGGTTCTCTAAAGGATTTCTGTGCCTCTCTTTCTCCACCCCTTAGAGAGAAAATGGGTCCCACCAGGGAAAAAAAGAAAAAAGAAAAAAAACAATAAGGTCTTCATCATCTGGGCTTGGTGAGGGAGGAGAAGGGGGAAGAATTGGAGGAGGGATAAGGAAATAACAATTTTGTCACCTGAAGTATTGTTTAATGCTTTACTTAAAATTGCTGACAGCTTCTGCACAGCTGTATCCACGATAGAAGCAGCTTGCTGGCACATTGATAAAGTATTAAGACGAGTGCAGATCTGGGCACGATACAAAGAGATGAGAGTTCCTTGCAGCTGAATTAAGGTAATGTGCACAAAGTAACCATTACCTGGCAAAGGATCGTTTTGATGCTGGCATCTTTTGTTTTGACTCCAGATCAAAGGGAGGATAGGTGGTTTAGGGCTGGCGCTCCAAGTTGCACAGCTAACTTATCTGTGCCATTAAAGCAAACATCACATTACCTGCTTGTAAGTAGGGAAAGATCTGAAATACATGAGGGAGGGATGGGAGACAAGGGGGAAAAGCAACACCAACTCTGTACTACGAAGTTGAAGTAGTGCTAGTCTCAAGTCCTGCAGAAGTGCATTTAAATACCTGTCTTTCTTCTTCACAAAAGCCTGGGTGCAAAGTCCTCCTGCTGTTCTCAGTCTGGAAAGTCTCAGTACAAATCCAGATCTAAGGTTGCGTCTGCTTTTAGGAAGGTCTGGCTCCTGTGTTGGGACACCCTCTGGATCTGCAGAGCCGCAGTGTAACAACACCTTGTCACAGAAAATATTATCCCAGTAGACCCCGGGGGGTGGGCACAACCATATTGATTTAAAAATGCCTAATACCAGCATGCTTTTACTTTCCTTCTGCTATTTGTGTGTGTGTATGTGTGTGTATTTATATGTCAGTGTAACCATTTCTATACAGGTATTGTAATGTCTCTAACAGAGAAGTTTTTCATCCCCATCATGCTGCTGCAGTTAAAGCGATGCAGTTTTCTCCTTCCACAGACCTAAACAAAATCGTGCGAAATGTCAAGCCCTGTCAGTTCCTGCTGGCTTCGAGGGAACCTCAAAGCTTCTTTTCTGAGGGTCTCAGCAATTCTCTCTGCACCCCAAAGGAGAACTGGGCCCCAGGTTAATGAAAAGTAGGGCAGCCTTATCCTATCAGCTGTCTGAGAGGGTGCCTGGCATTTTGAGAAAGAGCGACAGAGAAAATTCAAGTTACCAAGGCAATAGAAAACCTCAGTGTAGAGAAGACAGACATAAAAAATACTTGCTGGATCCAGACACAGCTGCTCTGAGATAAATTCACTACATGCCCTGCCTCAGTTTCCCTTTGATTTCAAGGCAGAAGGTGATGCTGGCTCACTGCATATCAGCATTATGAAAATGTTGCAGTCAAGTTTTCTGCCATGCTGCCATTTACACCTACTGTTTCTAGAGTGTGAATGAATATTGGGTTTGTGTTGCATCGAAGTCAAATAGATTGACTTTTCTGTTGCCTCTGCTGGAGCTTCTGTGGAAATGAGTTGCGCAGCACAAGATCCCATCCCAACCCATATACACTCCAAAGGTAGAAAGAGAACTCCAACTCCTTCTCTCCTTTCCTTTTCCCACTAGACTGGGCCAAATCTCAGTCTCATTATATCGCAGTAATCCTGGAAGAAATTCATGGGAGTCAGTTCCTCTAGATTTACATGGATATAACCGAGAGGAGAATTTATCACCATGTCTTCATCAATGGTTCCTAAGCAAGGAAATATACTAAGGCCTCCTTTATCTTGACAGCACAAGATGGCTCAATAAATGTAAAGCACGTGTTACATAACAGAGGAATAATCTATGGTATTGAGGGCTCACAGATCCCGAAAGTCTTTCTCACTTGCAATGAAGCAGGGGGGGGACGGGAATTAAATAAGGAGAAAAATATATATTGAATAAAGTGCTTGTTGCAGAATATTTTTTTTAAATACAGAACTGTGAAACCTAAAGTAGGGCAATACTCTCCCTTTCAACAATACTTTGACTTCCTACAGTCAGCAGATGTAATATGCATAGGATTCAGAAAGATCCCATTAAAATTCATTAAACCATGTTTCCAGCTATTTAGTAAATTTTGAAGAAAAGAAACCTATTGCCTCTTCTGCTCCATACGATGGCCTCTTTGAATGCAATTAACCCTTCATTCATGGGTCTTTCTATCCAACTAATCTCCCACCCTGTGCCTTTCGATGCATTTTTAATACCACAGCTAATACTGCAACCTAAAATCCTCCAGCAGACACCATGCAATAGAGCTCTTTGCACAGGCAAGGTACTGTAAATCTCCATAAACAGTGCTTGAATGAACAGCAAATTCAGATAAGTGATGTGTTCTTTTTCATGGCTTCCAGTTACAAACGGGGGATGCTCTTCATCCTTCAAGGTAGATTTTTATCCAGGAATTTTGTTGGTTTCATACCTGCCCAGGGGATTTAGCCACTAGGTTTGGGGAATCTGGGCAAAAAAAAAGGTGTAAGAAGGGGCAAGGTGGCATAAATAAATAGTGAAACAACAAAGAGAGACGTAGTGGTACACATGCAAATAAATGTCAAAAATGAAAAAAGAAAAAAAAAAGAAAAAGAAAATGGATCCAGGAAAATAAGAAGACATTACATGAAGTGTCAGCTTTATCTGCCTGAAGTGTAAAACTCTAGTCTCTTTATTACATGGTTGATAGAGACTCAGGACCCAATCTGGTCTCATCCTGAGTTTGATAAACTGTGACCAATTTCAGATTGGAACTCCTATTTACGGAGGTGCTAAACGAAGAGGGGGATTATATCATGCAAAACAGAAGCAACCAAAAATATTTCTGTTCCCCCCATCTTCTTTTCCCATCTGATAAATGAGCTGATTTGTCAAAACAGGGAGTGGAGCTGGAGGGGCCAGGGAAAAGGGTTTGGTATAAAAAAAGAAAACAGAAGATGAGAACTGAAAATATTCTGTATTTCTGTTTGCTCAGAGCAAATCCCATTCCCAAGCCAAATCTAATCTGAATCTGTCCATGAAAAAAGAATTCAGAAAGGAAATATTTTGAAATACAGGAGGGGTCTCCGCCTGATCCACACTGCAAGGTGTTCGAGGTACAGAGTGTTTCCTTCATTATTTCAGTGTTCTGTCACGGCTATGAAGGAGTGTTATTTCTGAGTCACAGAATTATGCTTTTCACTTGGATTCTGTAGCACCCCTACGCTTAATTATTTCATCTGAACTGCAGATTTCCACAGATCCAGCAAAGCATTTAAGCACCTGCTCAACTTTAAGAACCTATTGCGTTCTGGGAGGTTTTCCACGATATGAATTAAACGCACACTTTGCTGGATGGACGGCTCTATACCATAACTACATTTCATTTGGAAGAGGGCCAGGCTCTTCCCCAAAGGGTTCGCTGCTCTTTAGTTTATCGGTCTGAAATTTGTCCATAAGTGTTTGTGCCTTTTTTCATTGAAGATTTTGTTGGATCTAATTGAACTCTGGCACAGTGTTTGCGATCAGTCTTGGACAACATGTAAAGGACTAATCCTGGCACTGCAGAGTGGGACACAAGTGTTGCAGTTTGTGTATCAGATGCGAGTATCACCCTAAGCCACTGGGAAGCCAATCTGAAATCTACCCACTTAACAGAGAGGCACTGCCATTGCCTTGCTCTGCCAAATCAGGGTATTTTAAAGAGAAAGTAGAATGATTCTGTTTAAAATTCACAATGCATCTGTACAGAGGATGAGAATTTCAAAGTACGGCAGAAGTCTTACTTTATGGGGAGGTATTATCCTCATTGTTCTTCCAGAGCTGGAAAGGAAGGAGAAAAAAACGTATAGGAGCTCAACTCTGCAAAATTTGTGGACCTGAGTGGCAGGCTAAGTGCTACACAGCAAGCTGTGGAAAAATATCAGCAATCAAAACCAAAAATCTGGTCTCCGAGCTTCCTGTTCAAAGACATGCAATGTACTATCCTTTCTACCCAAGAAAACGTATCAAGTACACACTAAAGATTTAGAGGTTGAACACCCATGTAGGGGTATACATTACCTATCTCACACTCCACTGGCACTGGGCATGTAACGCCATGGAAATGTGTGTACAAGTTAACAGCAAAGTTCAGTTGCTGCGAGATTTGTATGGATTCGTCCGCTTTAATTGTTTCCATGATTTAAGCATTAGGCACCAGGAAATTAATCTGGGCAATAGTCAAGACAATCTGCACAAATCTGGGTCCAATGTTGCTAAAACAAGCTGGCTGAAATGAAAAAGTGCAGCTGTGACTCTCCTCCTGATACCAACACACACACACAAAAACACACGCACGCACACAAAAACTGGCCCTTATTTTTATTATTTATGGACACAGATGAAAAGCCAAAGGGGGCATGGTAATGCACACAGATGCTGATTAGCTGGAGATTATATTGATGATGTAATAAAAATTCACTTTGTCTCTTAAGCTGCACCAGGACAATCAAAGAGAGATTAGATAAAAATCAGAGAGAATGAATAATAGAAGGGAGAGGTATCATCGTAAACCATAACTCCGTGCAAAATGTTCTACCTCTGACTGTCCTCAGCCAAAATAAATAAGGGCTGGAGGGTGTAAATACAGCCCAAATGTACATAAGAAGGAGGCAGATGTGTCTTTGTAAGTGTGTTATTTATCAATAAGCAGCCAGACACACGCATTTACCTGCACGGGTTTGCAAATACGCACATGTAAACATCTACATGCACGTACCTTTCTAATTCTGTTGAACAGATGATGAGAGGGAGTGCAAGAGAGAAAATACTGTATTTGGAGAGGGACAGATGGACAGCAAAATGTATGGGGTGAACAATTAGCAGCATACGGGAAATGATCTGAGCGAGAAAGATATGAACTTGTGGGGAAAAAATCAACTTGGTCTCTACTTAACAGGGCAAGAAACACACATAAGAACACCCATTATGTACATCTATTTACCTAGTCTTACAGGACTGTGGATCCCTGTATGAAAAAAGAATCCCTCCAGCCGCAAAAGATCTCAATCAGAAAGAGACAGAAGAAAACTTTCCCCTCTTGGAGTGCTTGCTTGAAAAGGAGCAGAACTCCTACACGTCTAACGTTGGTTTAAGTTTACTGACCATGTTTAATATTTGATTAAACCTTTGGCATAGCTGACTATCCTGATCTGAATAGATGATCCGACGCTTTCCCTGGTAGTAAAGCCAAGCATAAGTAATAGCAGTCCTCTGACTATCGCTGCCTTGTGCATACGAGTGAGATTGTACCGTGTCTGAAAACCTACTACCTGCTTCTGGATTCTTTTCAGTTGCCCAATATTTTCAACAATGAAAATGAAGCAAACAAAAAAAGCCCAAATTCTTCTCTCTGCCATGGAGCGGGCTGCAATTTATTCACAGCTGTGGAAAAAAGTCCCTTCCTTCCAAAGTCTTCCCTGGCTTAATTTTACCTGTTCTTCTTGTTGTAATTTTTGCTTGTGGTTTGCATTATTACTTACTAAATACATTAGAAAATGCTCATCAGCTTGCTTGGCAGCTTGGGGATGTTTGTGTGGTTGCCCACACACATAAGCACACACATATACACGCAGCAATTTTATAAATAAATCACAGTCATAGGGGTGAGGACAGGGTATGTGGTGCTTTGGAAGGGAGCAGAACAGCAGAAAAGAAAGGACATCTTCAGGATCAGAAAACAGGGGCTATCAGAGTTTCTCTACACCTCTCAAAACCTGTGAGATGACCACTGATGCTGATCACAGAAGGTGAAAGACGAGGACACCAACCTGGGATGCTTTTTGCCTGGCCAGCTGGGTGAGGACATGTCTAATCCCTCAACACAGATAAACACCAGGCCTAAATAATCAGCATACATACTTTACACCTCAAATGAGACAAGACTTGCTGGGAGAGGTAATATCTTTTATTGTACCAACTGATACAGTTGGAAAAAAAATCTACAAGCTTTCAGGCATGCAAGGAAATCTGTCTTTTTTTCCTCAGCTATATCAGCTGGACTAATAAAAGATATTACCTCTCCTTACAAATGTTTTCTCATTTATAACCTTAGACCATCATCGCTAAAGCTACAGCATGACTTCTGCCTTAAATACACACAAAGCTCTTTGCAAAGCTGGATAACACAAATTCTTCTTTACACATAGCAAACTGAGGAAGAACAAGGTCTAGGAATGGGATCTGGCAGGATACGGAAGGTTAGTAAGAGGACTGGGCTAGAAATAGGCTTCTAATCCCTTCCTACCTACCTCTGAATGAAGAAGACTCAGATGCAGCACCACATCAAAGGCTTATTTTGTCTTCTTACTTTGCTTTGGGGTTGCTAGAGAGGGGTCATGGAGGTGAGGGGTAGTTATGTTTCAAAACAGCAGGGAAAATTATTTTTGCAAGAAGCTGAACTGTAGTCCTAGAATGGACTGCCAGGAGTAGTTATGAATAAGATCATGATTTTAAGAATGCAAAGGAAAATGTATGCAGGATTTTTGTTCAGGTGTGAGAAATCAGCTGCTGATTTAATGAAACAAGAAATGTTAAAAAATAAAGAGGTGCAATCGCCTTGGTGAAATTACAGGCTTACAGCATTATTTTTTTTTTATCTTTGAAAGACGACATCGACCTTTGAACCTCAAAAGAGGAAAAAAAAAGCCCACCTTTTCTGTCTATGTGCAGAAATATATCTGTTTGTATATCTGTGTTTGTGCATATTTTGTGAGTGAGAGTCTTTCTGCTGCTACTCGGAGCTGTTTTGCTTTCTGAAGATATTTGGACAGTATAGCTTCTGTTTGCCAAAACCTGTTCAGAAAAGAACTGAGAAAGGAGAGGAGAGACAGCTAACGTGGTCTGAGAGAATCCAAGTGGTGACTTGCGACATGGACTGGTGAAGTGCTCTCCACAGGGGTGACAGCCAGCTATGGTGCGAGAGCAAAGCCGAACCAAGGGAAGAGTGGTGCGAACAGCAACGGTGAGAGCCAAGGAAAGTGGTCTGTAGCAGCAGAGGTAGGCTATGGAAAAATAAATGACTCATGAGCACAGCTAGGCAGAGAAGGACATTGTGGGAAATCGGCAGTGAGCCTGGAGCGGCACCTGGGGAAGGGACCTGATCCCAGCGGTGGATCTGAGCCTGTGGTTCACACATCCACACCTGCACCTGCAACCAGAGAAGGAAGGTTGGGAAGAGAGGGTGAAGAACTGGTCCTGGATGCAAGCCCAGCCAGTGAGAGCCTGGGTGTTGCACTTGAACAGCAAATGCAGAGGACAAGGATGGAGACCTGAGCCAGAAGAATGGGGGGCTCACCTGGCCATTGGACCTGTGCCTTTTGTCAGGCAGCACGGAGCAGGGTCACTGGGTTTGCTGGTGGCTCAGCTATTTCTTTTTGAATTAAGAGGCTGCTGCCAGAATTCCTGTCCCTGGAGCAGTGTAGGGGAAAAGACAGGGGAGTGACACACCTATTGTGCAACTCCTTTTATGAATAAACTCGCGAAATCTAATTCTACCAGCACCTCTCTGCCCTTTTTCAATGAGCCGGTCAGTAACAAATGATCATTCAACACCAGAAAGCAGACGTTATATAGGAGAACAGATTGAGGCTAATACAACACACATTCCCCTCCAAACAAGAGCCCAACATTCCTTGTTCAGTTTTGTCCTCCCCCCCCCCCCATCTGCAAACACTGTCAGTAAAGCTAAGTAAATATATAAATAATTAAACAAACAAATACTTTCTCTGGTGCCCCCGGGCCTTTGAAACTGAGACTTAGTTGGATTTCAGGCAATCAAACAGCATCACGTTCACGCACTCACACTGCACGCACGCTTCCTCTCCACCTTTGACAGAATATCATTGACTTGAGTGCACTGTGATGATTTCAAATAGACTAGGGGTTAGATAATCGACTCTACACACACACATAACCACATGCACACTCAAGCTCCTCCATTTATTTCATAAAAGACATAAGCACAGATGGGATGGAAACACCAAAAAAAGACCTCAAACAAACAAACAAAAAAATCCCGCATACATTGCTATCGATGAACTAAGTAAAAGTATAACTCAAATAATAATTAAAACAAACAAACAAACAAACAAGGAGCCTGATTCATTTGTTTGTCAGATCTTCACTGCAGGAGACAACCTGAAACCCTCCTCTTTAATGAAAATGTTACTAAATAAAGTTTGTTGTGGTTGGATACCTGAGGACAGTGGTATATTGTTTATTCCGCACAATAACCTACACCTTGGGTAGCAGCAGTGAAAGCTACCTTCTGGACTACCTTGTTCTACCAAAGTCAGGGATATTCACCTCACTGTTTAAGGATTCACACAGTGTCTGTCTTGTTTGTGAGGCTGGGTCAGAGTCTAACTATTGACTTCAGAGATTGTTGGGTCGGTACTCGGCAAATGTGTGACAACTGCCAATTCCATCTACTCGTAGTGAGGGCAGGAGAACACTTGTCTAGAGGGAACTTGCTCCTTCTACTGACCCTGTGAAGGCAGATACCTTCAGTTTGATCCAAATCGTGCTGCAAACAACAAGTTTGGATCAGGCCTTAAAGAAGACAGGTGGGATGTAGCCCTTCATCAAATTCTTGCTTTGAAGCTCCCTCAGTTGCCATAACAATGAAGAGTATGTATGTGATTCACTAAAAGAAGGGAAAAAAAATACAAATCAAGATCCTGAATCAGTGAATGATGATATTCCTGTACACAGATGCTGAATCCTACTCACAAAAAGAAAACTGGCAAAATTGCCATTGACCCTTTCTTAGCAGAACTGGGACAAATATGTATTTATAAGTGAAATGAGCAAAGCTAATTTTCCATGTCTTCACTGAGTGTTTTTTGAAAGCATATATTCTGGGTCTACACTGAAAGGGACTCTGATGTAATGCATTTACCATCAGAGTTACACTAAAACCTTTAAGTAGAAAAAATAAATGTCAAATTTGTGCCACCTAAAAAAAAAAACAAAAAAAAATAAATAAAATAAAATAAACTCTGACTGGACTAATATTGCAGTTGGGGAAATGAAAGATCAATAGCTCACTGGAGCCAATGAGAATCTTTCCATTGATTCAACAGGTTTCAGATCAGGCCTGAAGGCACCGAGCTTAAGTGACTCCATCAGAGAGTGTTGGTGAGTAATTATCCACGCTGTGATTAGAACCGAGGCGTCCTCACCGCCCGCCCTCACCCACCAGATAATACCCTTCCTTTGAATGAAGCTGCAGGCACAGGCAGCAATTTAAAAGGAGCAGCTCTGAGGTGTATTAACCATTGCAAATAATTCACAAGGAAGGGCAATGCTTGTGTTTCTTGTTTATTTATTTGTTTGTTTAATTTGTTGTTAGCTTTCCCTAATCCATAGTAGAATGTAAAAACTAGCACCACTCTAGCACCCTTATCTTCTACAAGATCTTTATGTGCGAGATCTTTTCCTGCCAGTGCTTCTGTGGGTTGCCTCACTTTTTTCTTCCCCCTTCTCTGTCAGTGACTAAACCTGGAGCTAAATAATTTCTAAGATACTTTTTTCTTTGGTATCAAAAATGACTGCATCCTCTCTTGCAAATAAACATGAAGCAATGGTATACTTTTAAAGACTTTGCCAAAGCATTTTTGTTGCTTGTCTTGCCCATTCCTCACTTCCACTCCTACTTTTCTCATTTACTGCCAGTATCTTGAATGAGATTTCTTTTTCTAAAAGGAAAAAAAAATAGAACCATATAAATAAAAAAAAAGATAGGAAGAAGGAAACCAAAGTAAAAAAATGGCCAGGTTCCGTCCGAATGCACAAACCAGAACAAATCCCACAGAATAACATAATTGAATAACAATATAAAAGAGGGTGAAAAATTACATCCTCAACCATGTATTATTGAAGATGGAATACGATCAAATAAATCGTGTTTAAAAGCAATTAAATGCTCACAAAAGAAAAACACTTGCCCTGTAAACTGAAAAAAAAATGTGCAGTGAAATGCAAACCATCTCGAAACTACCATACGGACACTGGAACGAGACAGTTGAAGCTGAATGGTATAGCAGGAGTGAACTAGCTTACCTAGATAAGGCAGCCTATTGTTGAAGAGGGAGTAGTTTAGAAATTCAGAAGTATTCAGGTCTGTGTATCTGGTTTTAGGTGAGCAACAACCTTAAGGTATCACGTACTATTGGCCGCTCCTGCTTCAACCAGCGGCATCTTGCAGAACTGCCCGTAAATTCAGACCTAATCCAAACACTGCTGCAGGCAAGATAGAGTTTTTCTGAAGACTTCGACGGGCTTTTGGGCAGGTGTGTAGCTGCTCTGCAAAGTCCTTTCTTGTCAATTATACATTTTACATATCATAGAATATATATTACTTCTACCTTCTTTTTCCCCTCATCCCTTAAATGCTGACAAAAGGTGTGGGAAAAAAAATCAAACACTTTATTGCAATTCTGCGTTGAAAAAGAGCTCTTGAGGACTAATACTGTTTTGATGGGGGCTGAACTTGTTGACAAAAATGCTCCTGGATGCACGAAGTTTCTCAGGTCCCTTCTGTGCCCCTGCCAGGCAAAGACCCGATCCTAGAGAAAGAGGAATCACGTTTCTGCCTGTCAGGTGAAATAATGGACAAGAAACAGAGCCCAGACAAGAAAACTGAGTTTTCTCTAGTTTAGCTTTCAGAGAGGTGCAAACTAATTCAATCTGCTCAGGAAAAGTATCTCACTCTCCCCCTGCTTCCTCCATACACCATTTCAAAGAAGTGCGTCTTTACCTTATTATATTATTAGAATCAATCAATATTATTAATATTACATGTAGACAATTCTGCAAATTCTTCATAGTTCTCCTCCCTGCCTGTTAACAGCAGGTACATTATACAGTCTCTGGTTAGATTGGTCAACTAGGCTATCAATAGCCTTAATAAGCAATACCCATATTGTGACCTTTGCTCACAGAACTGAATCTCTCATATAGGGCTGTCAGATTCCTTAAAGAAGTATTGATAAGCTCATTACTGTATTGCTACATATAATTTTAGGTGTGATTTTCACTCACCCTGAAGCATCTAGTAACCTAATACTTTTTTTGTCCCTCCTAAAGCATTGGGCCTTTTACAATTGATCAAATAGTGAATTAGAGCATTATAGAGAGGAAACATAATCAGGGGATTTCAACAAGCACACTGTGATATATCTTTTGATCTTCTGACAACCTTCATCCCCCTGGATCCCGGGAAGGAAGCACTGTTTTATAGGGATATTATTAGGCTGATGCTGCTTTATACATCTACCTGCAAGAAGCTACCGAATCCGACAAAGATATTTGTGTGCGTTTGCAGTGAGTGATGCATATTATGTGATGCGAATCTATCCTTAGGGACTGGAAAGGAGAGGAACTATGTGCAAATGCAAGTCTGCCTTTTCGATACATGCATGCATACACAGTCTCTGTGTAGTATATACACAGGCATTTGAATTAGAAACAGGCCAAATATGCAGTCAGATCTCATCAGACCAACTTTGTCTGCAAAGTGCCGTTTTTATTCTGTTTGAAGAAGCTTCATGTCCAGAGTTGTCTGCCCCAGTGCACTGGGGAGGCAACCTGGTTGCCTCTAAAATATTTTGGAGACTCAGATACAATGTACAAATAAACCAGAGATGAATTAATTAAGTGTGACTGTATCATTAAATTAGTATAATGAACAAATGGTTATGTATCATATTAAACTCTGCATATAATTCCCTGTTAGTCACCTGCCACTTCCACATAAGAATATGATCTCTGTACTGTCTTTTAGAAAGGAATTATTTACTGACCTATATTAGCCTGTCTGTACTAAATGCATGTTTTCATTAACACACATATAAAATAAATGGTTGCATGTGTGTGATATACAAATATGTCAGGCACACTTCTATATCACTGCGTATGCCCTTTGCACATAAAAGTTCATACTCCGCTACACTTTTCAATGTTTTCTCTATGGTTTTTTATGGGTTTTTTTTATGTTTTTATGTTCTTCTTGTGTTTTCCAGATTTAAATAAGGAAATTACACACCTCAACCACAGAAAGGGATGAGAACAGCCTGTGTTACAAACTGTATCTGCACTGCACCGTGGTCTACCAAACCGTAAGCAACTTTGTGTCGGCGAAGTACTTTGAAAGATCTGACAGTGAACGTCCCTTCAGCCGTGCAACCCTGGAGGAATCAAAATTGCCAACAAAGTATCATCTATGAAATAGTTAATGTTAAACAATGACTGTCTGTGTTCAACAAAGGAGGTAGAAATAAACAGATAAGGGTGAGGTAGATCGAAATCTGCATGCCTCATTGGCTGAGCTGTCGGATATTTCTAATGCATCTGAAGGGTTTGTTACTAAGAACCTGTTAAGTATCTTTAAACCTTTGATCTGTAGCCAGTCTTAACAAAGGTGACAATTAATTACAGGAGAGTGCATTGCAATAAAGTTACATCGTGGTCAGTTTATATATACTGTCCAAAGCTGGTTCACAGAAGTCACTGTCAATTAAAGTCTTCTTGGAGTCCAGTTCATTATCAATTTTTCCCTCTTGCCTTGATCAATATTTTTGGCTGCTTCAGCTTGACAAACTTAACACAATGTCTATATCTATATGTCTTGCCATTCATTTACATGGAATAGATGGCCGTATATGATTTATTTTTAGCTTCTACGTATGGTCAGGTACTTTATTTGAGAGGTTTAGAGCTCTCATCCATCTTTATTTTAAGGAGCGACAATAATAAGCCCTCTCTTCCTTCAAGGGGATGTCAGTTGGATATAATGAATGCACATTAAAAGCTGCGTTCACCTGTATGTGCATTCAGGCTGTGGCTCACAGTGACAAAAGCAAACAAATGCAATCTCTGTGGTGTCATCCTGACTAGAGCCCACACCAAGCAATGCAGCACAGACAAAGTGACTCAATAGATCCTGCAATCCCCAAAATGCAACGATGCATCTCAAGGAGGTAGACAGAGAGAGAGGGCCTTGCAATATACACCCCAGCTCACTCAGTGGAGCAGTGGTGGAAGAAAACCATAATTTTTACTCACCAGGGTTATTATTTTTCCCGTTTTCTGCAGCAGATTTTAATACACAAGGATCAGTCCACCATGACAAACCCCAGCAACAGTCATATGAGTATCGGTGGAGCATTTAAGTGAGTGAGAAATGCAGCGGAGATTGGGCTTTTGGCAGTTCCTCAGATTTGTTTTAGTTTTAGTTTCACTTACAGAGAGAAAGCTAAGTTAAAGGACAAGCCAAGATGCACAGAAATTAGTGGCATTAGCTGCAAGTGTTGTGGTTTGCTATGTAAATCCACAATCCAGAATTTTAGAGGGAATGCGAAACACTGAGTAAGTGCAAACCTGCACCAGGATTTCCAAACATGAAGTCACTGAAGTGATGGCAAAATTCTTACTGAGTTCTGCCCAGCAAGCAGGAAACAGGCATTCACTCCCCAAGTAAAGGTGATGCAGGGTTTAATGAAACACCAACCTATTTGTTAAGGTCGGGATTCAACTTAGTTTCCTTAACACCTCACTTGCTTAGTGTAAACGCTTACAGGGCAGAAACCAGACAGCACTTGACAGACAGGTCATGTTGAGCTCTGCAGTCTCCTGCTTTTTTGGAATATTACTTTAAGTCTATAGCCAATCTCTATATGAGTCTTTGGGCTTCTGAGGCTTTTTCTCTACTTTAAATGCAGGTAAGCGGTCCAACAGCCCAGATCATCTCCCCCACTTTTTCTCCCTTGGAACCATTACTGCCTGTCGCATAAACCCGCCTCGGTTCACACTTGATTGACGGGAGGGACGGTAACAGCTCCTTTAGTGTCGTTATGGTCTGTCGGGTCAGTGCGGCTGGTATGCTCGCGCACAGGGTATGCATGATAAAAAACACCCTGATGTCTTGCTGAGAAATGTGGCTGCATATTTCCAGCTCTTAGGGCTAGAGGAGACGCTCCTTGGCCACCCAACCCCTTCAAGCCCTTGCTCTTGACCACCATGAGCAGAGAGTCCTCTACCCGCCCTCCTTGACAGGTACAATCCACTTTTCGGTTGAGCACAAGACACTTTCCGCGATCTCGCTCACTTTCTACCCAGACAAAATTTCCAGGTATTTCTGACAATTTCCTTCAAAAGACTATTCCGTCAGCTGCCTGGCTTTTATTATGCTATGCAATTGGAATCTTCAGCTAAAGAAAGCCCTGTCTGTGACACTGGTCAGCAGCCGACGTGGAATACAGGACCAGATGAACCATGCTTTTCATCCAAGGTGACAAGGATCCTCAATTTTTCCCTCTACTTCAGTGCTGAAATTCCCGATCTTTTCTGGTTGGGTGTAGGAAAAAAAAATAACATAAAACTAAACCAAACTGTTCCCTCCTTCTATTGTTATATTTCAGAAATTAGTAAGTTTCTGAATCACTCTTTAATTAAAACCTTAGTAGGACCGAGTAAATAATATGGAATTTTATTTTTGTTGCTCATTAATTTTTTTAAGAAAAAAATAAGTCCCTATTTCTTTATTCCATAAAATACCCAAAGGCACCAGTATGTTAACATATTGAGGGACAAAAACAGTTACAATCCTTGAAAGTGTAGAAAATATAAGTCTGACCTGGAGAAATGTAAGAGAAGAAACAAAAGCACTAGAAACACAAACTTTAATTTCTTTCTTTTCTCCACATCAGTGTAACTTTTAAACAAATCCATCTTGTAAGGATGATTAGTTGATATGGTGGTGGGGCTAGTTGAAGAACAGCTTTCAGTGCAAAACTTAACAGCCAAGCAAGAGATTCCAGAAAATTGGAGTTTGTATTGGAAATGCTGACACAACCATAACAACATCATCATAACTGGCTGCAGCTGCTTTTAGAAACCAGAATCCATGTCCAGACCCCTGAAAAAAAGAGTTAACATATACCCTTCTAATTTATGAAGCAATCTGGACTATCTATTTGACATTATCAAAACACATATACATTCATCTCTACAGGAGATTTTAATGTACAGGGGGTTGCTTTTTTCCTCTCTTCCATCATGCTGTCCAATTGCATTTTGATTGTTTTAAGGGGTTGTTTTTTAGACCTAAGGCATAAAGTCTCCTCTGCTTTATTCCAGTTTATTTGTGCGTTTACCTCCCTAAAACTTGTTTGGTTTACTACCATACTAAATGCTGTATGTGTTGCTTTCAGCCAGGCAAGTCTTATGTTTCAATTATGGAGGAGTTTATTCAGCACCTGTATTGCGTTGTGCTTCTTTTCAACTAAATTTCCATTTCCCAAAAGCTATACACATGAATGTGTATACATCTCTTTTTCTGTATGTTTACACACACAAATATATACATTTCTACATATATACAAATCATCTTAACTGAATACTCATTTTCACTGCGCCTTTGAATTTCTGACATACCCAAAACCTTCATAAACATCTCAAACTTAACAAGGTTTTAATTTTTCTATCATCTATCTTTGTAATCAAACAGAACAGAATATAATGAATGGAAGACTTGTTTCCCTACTCCAGAGGTGTCTTAAATTTAAAAATTATTTATACTTTTGAGAAGGCAAAGCAGTGAAAGAACTAAACTATTCTCTTCATACTGCATTTTTCTAACTGCCTTGAATGTTTGCAGAGTGAGTTTCGGGTCAGTAGGAAAAACATCCTAACCACAGGACTGCAGCAGTGGATTTCAAGGAGGGTTTGGGGGGGGGTTGTGCTTTTTCCACCCCTAGAAAAGGGTTGAAACAATGTTGTTGCTCTCAAGTCTGTGCGAGACTCCTGCTTTCCCACTGCTCACTATCTCCACTCTTTAAGTGCACTCTCCCGTGTGTGTTTGAGTAAATCTCAGTTAAGTGTGGAATGCTGATTTCTTCTGACTTCCTAAATAGAATATTATGGAGACCTGTGTGTTTTAAATTAAAACACTTTCCAGGCCTTGGGTACAAGCAAGCTTCAATAGAAAAGACTGTTTAAACCTATGGGGACAGTCCTATATTTAGATTACATTAATTCATAAATATTATACTAAATACCACTTAAATTGGCCTTAAATGACTTCAAAGATAATGCATTATAATATGGCTGTCCTGAGAGCACTAACCTTTATGTCTCCCAGTAACTCAGCCTTTAAGCATACTCCACTGCTAGATAAGATGGGGGAAGTTATGAATGAATGTCTTGCTAAATTGTTAAAGTGTGATTAGCTAACTCCGTGCATGTGTGTGCGTATATGTGTGTGTGTGGGTGGGTCAGCTCAGCCCCAGCAGATTTCTGCCCGTGGATCTCACCACACAGCCTCTTCCCAACCCTAGAGCAAAGTACCACAGCAGGAGCCTGTTCCTGCCCCGTGTGGAGAGAAACGAGGATGGGGGAAATATGCAGCAGCTATACTCGTACCATGAAAGCTTATTTTCTCAGGGATCTGGTAAGCCTTTCCTACCTTCCCCCACATGATGCTTCCCCCGTACCCTTTCTGTCTTTGTGTATCTGCAAGAGAATCATAATCCCCTGCCTCTTCCCTGGTATCTGTACTGGTATCAGCCAGAGCTGCTGGTGAGAGAACCTGGAACTTCACTCTCCTTTTGTGATAGTTTTTCTTGGAGGGGGGCAGAGTCATGTACTTTGTCTTCAGGTTCTTAATTTTCAATTTCCTCCTTCTATAAAGGGGTACCGCAATAGGATCTCTTCATAATATTTTCAAGAATACACATCCTTTGCTCTCGTTTCAATAGATTTACACCTGAAATTACTCTGGTTGCTGGGTTTTTACTTTAAACTAATTTCTGTCTCTCTCCTCCCAGCACAAACCCACTTTCTCCCCCTCCACACCCAAGGTTTTCTCTCCCTACACTTAAATAAACTACAGCCTACTATTAACCCTTCAATGTATACCACTGCCACAGCTTCATCCCCTGAATTAGGAATGAAATAAACTGAGAGTGATGGATCAATTAATGTATAAGCATTATGCATCTCTTATGGAAAGTATCTTGGGGTTTTGTATTGCCAACCTACCCCTGTGAGCCAAGTTGGACTATCTTTATGCA
Source organism: Corapipo altera (assembly GCF_003945725.1). Lineage (NCBI taxonomy): Eukaryota > Metazoa > Chordata > Aves > Passeriformes > Pipridae > Corapipo > Corapipo altera. Next base: position 1,201,596 of record NW_020884918.1, read on the forward strand.
ATTCTTCACCTATGCCTGCAAAGCAAAGCCAAAATAAGGAGATCTGAGTGAATACAATGCTTCACATGACTGCATTTACAGAAAGGAAAAGAGAAAAAAAATAGATTAAAAATGAAATAAAATTAAATAAAATAATAGAAAAAAAAGCCAAACACAATCCTCATCCTTCAAAGCCCCATCATGTTTTTTGACTTAATAGTAATTAATCACTACTGGCGAGAAAGTAATTTTTTTCCAGGTAGCCAGAGGCACATTTTTATCAGGATTAGCTAATAAATCAGCGGCATCGCTAAAAAGGAGTTCAAACTCTTCTCGGATGTACTAAATAAAACCGATCTCTGAAATGCTGGCAACTCAGTGTCTATTGAAGCTTTGCTCAAACCCTAGCCTGCAAAATAACAATCATCATCATCATTTTTCTTTCCAAAGTCCAAAACTTCTAGGAGGTTAAAAATGACTGTTTGTTTTGAGATGAACTCATGCAATCTGGTTTGATGAAGTGACAAGATTCCCCACCTGGCTTTTTTCCTAGGTTGCAGCTTTAAAACAGAAATGAAATGAGGGAAATGAAGTTAGTATCTTGCTTAATTCAGGGATATGTGTTAAACACATCCAAGCAAGATAAATGATCCCTCTCTCCTCTCTCTCTCTCTCTCTCCCTCTCTCTCCCCCTTCCTGAGTTTGTCTCTGTGAATACAGACATACAGTAAAAGCAGAACTGAACTGAAAGAAGGAGAATTCACATCTGTGAAACAGAAATTAAAGTTAGTGCATAGATTGATTAATTTCAGGTTTAAGATAAAACATAACAAAAGAATAAAATCTCATCAACAAATCAGAATAACCTCCCACCACCAAAAAAAAAAAGAAAATACTTTATCTAGGTGTTAACTCAAAGATTTCCTCTACAGTATGTTGAGTGTTTCTCCTCAGTGTAGCTTTTACTGCTGTTATTTTTATTTTACAGAAGCTTTAGATGATTTTTTGAAAACACATGCACACACACACACGAGCTCAGTGGCTACTATGACTATCGGACAAAATCTCCCAGGACCTTTCCTTCCCTGCACTTCTTACTATTATTTTTATTTTTATTATGAATAATTATTATAGTATGGATGTCATGTTTAAATGATGCCAATCAGACCTTGATGTGGTTTCTAGGAAGCTAGTCTGGAAAGAAAGTAAGGTTCGAAAGAGCTACACTGATCATTTTAAATATGAGAGTGGTGTTTGGAGCGACCGGTAAGAAAGGATGGAAGAAATATCCTATAACTTAGATTGAGTGCCTGGTCCCTGAGCCCTGAACATTTTCTCTAGCCTGTGTAAAACTGGTACTTTGCACTGTCAGGGTATATTTTCACTCACATTTCCTGAGACTGGAAGCGAGGAGGGGAGTGAGTGGGAAGGGGGAAGAGATGCCTGCTAAACATGCTGTTAAGTTCAAGATTTACAACTCGCCAAGGCATCTGGAAAGCTGGGAAGCCAGTAATGCCATTAACCGTGACTGTCACTACCAGGAGTCCACCAGGCTGGACTAGACACTGGTACTGAAGCTGTCCTGTTAAAGATGTAACTTCCACTCTCCTCGTAGCCCCGTGCAAAACGCTTTCTCCTCCTGCACTAAATCTGGAGTCACACCCCAATCACTTCTGATGCAATTTTTTTCTTTTCCCTTTTCTTTTTTTAAAATAAATATCTATATCATAAATAAACACACACACACACATTTACAGAATATAAGTTAATAAGGTGGGTCATATCACTCCCTGGTCTCTCCTGCTTCTAAGCGGGGTTACCATGCAAATTACCTTCAACTTCCTCCCTGCGAGTCCTACTTTCCTACCCGAGGATTCAAGCATCTCTCCCCCACCACACACACCCTCCCCCACCCCCCAAAACGTAGCACCATCTAATCTGAAATCCATCTCCGGAGAGTCTAAGCTAAGCAGGGAAATGAGCGGGCAGGGATGGAGCGAGTGAGGCATGGCGTGGGGAGTACATCTCCACTGCCTTTAAAGAAAACCTAAAAAGTTCTCGGGATGGACTTCGGGCGCATTAAAGTAGTGCTTGGAATATACCTGCTCAGGGACTTCTCCCCTCTGGAACTAAACTGCCACCTGTCCCTCCTGGCTTGCCTTCTCAAACACACACACACATCTCGGGATTTTGTGCACACACCCCTGCCCCGCTTGAGATGGGTTTCTTTATTGTTGTTTATATCCCTGTTCCCATGCTGAATAGAGCCAAAATGAAATAACCCCCAGGAGCAACTCACTCTCCTCCACCTCTTGCTTTTTAGAGGACTACAAATAATAATTGTAACAGTAGCAAAAATAAGTATTATCAAAAAAAAAAAAAAAAAAGAAAGGAAAAAAAAAGAAAAAAAAAGGAAAAGAAAAGAAAGAAAAAGGAAAGGCGCCGGTGCCAGATGCAGAACAGTTGTAAAATAAAGGTTCCCAGCAAACCCAGGGACAGACAGACGGACACACACACCCCTGGGCTGATGATGAGCGGCTCCCGAAGGTAAATACTGAGCACCCGCTCCCGCTTCAGCACCGCGGACAGCTGCCGCCGGCCCCGCGCCCGTGCCGCCGCTCGCCCGGCGCTCCCCGGGAGCAGCCTCTAACCCCTCAAAAAAGCGGGGAAAGAAATAAAAATACTAATAAATAAGCCAAAAGAAGCTGACTCTCTGCCCTGTCTCTTGCTCTTCTCTTCCCAGGATGGGTCTATTATTTCTTTCCCTGCCCCCCCAGCCTGCCGCCTCCACCCCCGGGCCAACCAAAAATGAAATAAAATGAAATGAAATTGAAAGGAAAGAGAGAGAGAAAGAGAGAGCCAGGGAGGGAGAGGGAGCCTGCCTTCCTCTCCTGATCTCTCCCGGGAAAGTTCAGGAGGTAACTCACCTTTGTGCATGCCAGTGAACCTGTCCTTCAGCACCGTCAGTTCATAGATCTTCCCGAACTCCTCGAAGAGCGGTTTGAGGTCTTTCTCGTCCAGGTTACGGGGGATCTGCCCAATAAAGAGCTTAATGGCATCGTGGTCCTTCATTGGGATGGTGGATGGGTTTCCGGGACTATGGTTTAATCCGTTCATATGCCCGTTGGTGCTGGGGTTGCTGTGATTGCTACTCAGGCTGGTATTGTCTGGTTGTCCGTTTGCTAACGTGGCCATCTTTATATACATAGAGAAAATCTTCTTTCCTTTTTTTCCCCCTCTTCTTTTCTCTCTCCCTCCCTCTCTCTCTCCCTCTCTCTCCCTCTCTCTCGCTCTCTCGCTCCCTCTCCCTCTTTCACACACACACACACACACACTCACACACACACACACTCCTCCCTCTCTGTCTCTCTCTCTCTCTCTCTGGGTCTGATCTGATTTTTTTTTTACATTGAAGATCTGTGTCCTTTCCGTTTAAACAGGCTGGATCGGTTCAAATTCCCAGCCAGACTAGGGGGTGGGGTGTGAGTGTGTGGATGTGTGTGTGTACGGGGAAGGGAGGCTAGGGGTGGGGGATTGCTTTTGCCTCTACTCTGGCTAAACCCCCTCCTCCCATCCAACAACCCCCCTGTCTGTCTGCCCGGCAGAAGCTTAATGGTATCTTCCAACACAGCCCCTGGCTATAAATAGCACTAGGCGCATGGCTCTTTGAGAGACAGTCAATTTCTATTGTGCCAAGTGAGCAAAGGGGAACGGTTGCGTTTTTAGGACCAATGATGATGATTTTTTTTTTCCTTTTCCTTTGCAAGCCCTCCGATCAATCGCTGTCGTTATAATTTCAGTGATCATCGGGAAATCTGCCTTTTTATTTGAGAGGGGGAAAAAAAACAAACCCAAGGTGTTCTGACTTCTTTCTATTATTACGTTGTCTCTTACTTATTATTTACTCTTGTTATAATTTCTCAAATGATAATAAAAGCAGTTCAGATACGGATGAATCCCCGGGCTTAGAGGTTGCTTTTGCTGTTGTTGTTGTGATTGTGATGTTACAAGCTCTCTTTACTATATCTGTTCTTGTTGCATCTAAAAAAATGCATGCTCTTTAAGCTTTTTTTTTTTCAATAGATTATGCCGCTGATGATGACATCAAGCTAGGAAAGCGCAAACTATATTATTGTAGCTCTTCGGAGGAAGACAAAAAATATCGAGATGACTGTTGTTAATTTTCCTGCTGCTGATATTTATTTTACGTACAGTCAGTGCGGGCGTTATCTCCTATACGGGCTGTGTGTGATGTGTGTGTGTGTGTGTGTGTGCTTTTGTATATTGGAAAGGGATTGATTAGATAAGATTTTCTTGCCCGACTTTCAAGCCATCAGGATATTCTGTCTGTCTCTGATGGAAACATAAATCGCATTTTGTAGTCATCAGTGATCGGGAGTTGCTTGTCCGAACAATGCTCTCTAGACAAAGTGTACTGTATGGTGGAGACGAAATCAGCTCTTCTTTCATAGCATCTGGAGGTGGGGAGGGTAGGGAGCCTCGGATTAAGGACACAACTCCCCCTTGTCCCCCAAATAATAATAACAGTAATCCGGACAGTAACAAAACAAGGCTCTGCGTGTGTTCAGAGCAATTTTTTCCTTCCTTTTTTTTCCCCCCTCCCCGTTTTCCTTTTCTCCCGTTCCCCTGCCTTGCCGTGCAAGCTGTGCGGGGATGAAGCTCACAGAAACACCAGCAGGCGAGCTCGGAGCAGCCTACGAGTTACCTGGCCTGAACCCCCGCTCCCCTCCCGGCCAGGCTGCATCCACCGGACCCCCGACTATCCCCCCGTATCCAGGGGGCTGTCCGCAACCCCCCACAGCCCCTCGGCCCCTCGGGGCCACTCGGCCATTGTTCCCGGCACCGCCGGCTGATCCCCGCGGCGGAGGCGGCGGCGGCCCCGGGGAGTTGGGAAGGGGGGTTTGGGGGGCAGGCTGGGAGCGGGACGCCCCTACCCCAGGCGCCCGTCCCCCGGGAGCGCAGGTAACACGTGTGACTGTAAACGGAAGGGTCAGCCGCAGAGGAAAGGAGGTTGTTAGTTTAAAATTTCAAACCTTCCTGCGCCTTTTATTGATCGGAATTTATATATATATATATATATATATATATTTAATTTCTGTTTTAGAAACAAACAAACAAACAAACAAAGGAGCAAGCTTTACCACTTTTTTGACTTTATTTGGCTTTTTTTTAATAACAGAGAGGCAAGGCAGTATCCTACCTACTCTCCCCCCCCCCCCCCCCGCCCCCCGCCCCCCTCCCTTTAAAAAAAAAAAAATAAAGAAAATAAATAAAGAAAATCACCCCAATGAAGGTGGCTCCGCTATTCCAACTACTCCTGTGCCTGAAAGTGCTCCCGTGCCCTGCCAGGAGAGGAGCGGGGGTGGATCGGGGGGGGCGGCGGGGCTGTGCCCCTCCCCGGGGCCGCCGCCGCTCCCGGCGGGGGGAGTGCTGCGGGCGGGGGGCGGGACGGGCCCGGCCCCACGGAGCCTCCCCGTCCCACCTCCCTGGGGTCCACACCTGGGGGCGACACTCGTGCGGAGCCCCCGGCACCCTGCGCTACCTTTTGCGGCTCTCTAAACATCTCCGGGCGCTGACGGGCAGCAGTGGCCGTCGGCCGCCGGGTGCCGGGCTGGTGGCAGGCACCGCGCATTGTCTGCCGCCTGGCCAGGCGTGCAGTGTGTTGGGGTCCAAGTGGCACTGGAGGGAGGGGGGAGAGTTTGTCCGTCTTCCTTTCCCGGGCGCACACCTGCAACCTTTAAAGGCTACAGACGCGGAGATCTGACAGCCCAGGAGCTGCTGGGAGGGTAAAACCCTTCTCAGACAGCCCCACTCCCAAATTCCCAGCCCTGTGACTCACCTGTTTTCAAATCCTGCCTTGTGCCTTGGACTGTAATAGAAGAATGACAACAACAACAAAACCCACATGAAACAAAGTCTTTCAGTTGCCCCCCTACACACACCAACATAAAAAATCCTAATATTCACTCTTTCTGATCCCTAAAACCACACCCATGGTAGAGCTAGGAGGACTCAGTGAAAGAAAGACCTTTTTTTTTAAAGAGGGAATATCCACTACAGCGAAAAGTGAAACAGCATTCGGCACTGATCCATCCCAGGGATAGCTCTGTTAACACCTTGTCCACGAGCAGGCCACTCTGCCTGCAATCACAGTTTATCCCAAATGAAAGCCAATTAAAAGAATAGGCCAATAGAAAAAGTCATTTTGCTGCTCAGTGAGGGTGTCCCTTTTATAACAATCTCTATTTTTTGAAACTTTGAGCTGGTCCACGCCCTGTTTTCACAGCGCCGTAAGTATAGTCATTTAGAAATGGATGCTGTTCAAGTACAGCCCCCTGGTGCACAGGCACAGCTGTGAGGGGTGGCAGGATGAAATAATACGGACACAAATATTGCTACAAGGGCTCGGAGATGAACACAGCTGCTGCTGTGGGTGGAAATAAGCTATACCCCATAAGCACCTTTACACATGTACAAGGGGCTGTAGTGGATTTTAAAAAGATACAGGCAAAGGAGGAGTGAAATTGTTATCTATAAACCAGCCTTTGCTGAACAGTTCCCAAGTGAGAAATGTTCCCTGTGTAATCACAGTGGGTCCAGTTCAGCAATCCATAAGCAAAGAAGTCCACAGAAATTTTGTAAGAATAAGGTCTTTTGTAACAGGCTTCAGTTTCTCCCAGAGAATAAAAAATATTTATCTGTTTGAAACCAAAATAAAGCAAATAAAGCACTTTACTTTTTTTTTTTTTTTTTTTTTTTTCCTTTTCTTTTTTTTTTGTTTAATGTGCCTACTTGCAGGGAATAAACAATCCCCTCCCAAAACAGTTTGCAGCCCCGTTTTCTCCTGTTTCTCACTCTGGTGAGTGTCTTTCAGGTTTTGGGTTGTTTATTTTTGTTTGGTTTGTTTTGTTCAGAACATAAACACTATTAATTTTGGGGGTAGATTGCCAGCAATTTTCACCTCCTCAGAAGAAATATTACCCCAAATCAACACAGCTGGGAAAATGCACTGACTTGGCCAGGCCAGGGGCAGAAGGATGCAGCAGGATCAGCCACAGGTATACACTCACCTCCTATGAGAAGGGGTTTGCAGACCAGGCTTTGGCTTTTAATGTGCCTTTCAAAGGGCTTGATTGATTGCTGTTAATCCTGTGAACAACTTCGGTGTTGTTAACAGGACTGCCCGCATTAAGTAAAGGTACTCGCATGCATTAGTATGCTCCTCGTCCCCATGACGTCAATAGACAGCTTTCCAATGACTTCCAGGAGGGCTGGATCAGGCCCTTGCTAGCAGCAAGTTTTTAATGAACACACCGTTTGGTGCAGCAAGGGGGGCACAGTGATACATCAGTCCTGACTGTCTTCATTCTCCGGGAAACGAGCAAGTAAAGAAGAAAGGCAGGAATAGGCTGAAAGGTTGCTGGAGGGGGATTCTTCTGCTGAACTTCAAACTCCTCGACCCATAGCACACAAACCCATCGGTGGCTGTATGATGTAAAAAGAATTGCAGGCAAGTTTTGTTCCAAAAAGACAAAAAAAAAAAAGTGTGAATTTTATTCTTAAATAGGTAAACTAAATAGCAGGCAAGTTTTGCTTCAAGTAAATAAACAATATGTGTGATTTTTTTTTTTTTTTAAATAGCAGTCTATTCTTCTTTAGATCTAGCTAGCTATATCAGCTCATATATTTACAGATTTTCTGCTAGCTTATTTTATTAAGACTTTTTTTTAAGTGACATGAGACTGTTAATAGCAAAGACACACATTCTAATCACAATTCAGATATAGCTATCAGGTTCTATGAAAGGGCCCGATCCTACCAAGTCTTCTAATTCAGCTGGAATTGTTTACTTCAGCCTGTTAGGCTTTACAGGGAGTGCTGACAGGATCAGGGCATATTAGCTACGTAATCAAATGAAATATTGAGAGCTGTATGTGGGCCCCTAATACATCGAACAAAGGGAGAGGGACTATCACCCACTAAACTTCGGGTGAGAACCCAGGCATCAGGGGATGGGCCCGATCCTGAAAACCTTAATCTGCATTGCTGTTAATCAGTCTCCTGTGGTCAGAAGGATTATTCATCTGAGGAAGGATTACCCATGTGAACATTTGCAAGATTGGTTCCTGAATTAATGCCTGAATCAGTGTGGGTTGGTTTTTTGTTTGTTTGTTTTAGTTTTTGTTGTTGTTGTTTGCTTTTTTTTCCCCCTCTGCCTTAGTTAGAATCAAGAAGGTTGATTGAGGAGAGAAATGAAAAATTATTTGTATCCAAAGGAGCTTAACACAGGATTGTAGGATACAGGCAACAAAAGCTATCAGTGTTTTAAAAAAGGAATTTGTTTATGGAGTCATTTTGTTATTAAGTAGCACTGGAGGTGGCAAAGTGAAGGCTGCATAGAAACCCAGGGTTAAAACAGGACAGAAAAATAGAAGAGAGTGTGTATTCATGTGTTCTGATGTGTGTTTAGACACAGGATTTGTGCAGATGCATGCATATACATCATTCCACTCCATTCAATGGATTCTGCTATTTAAACAGAGGTCTCCAGAATATTCCTATTGCCCGTGCTGTAAACACTATAAACATGCTGTATTAGTCCTTTGAAAAGAATATCAAGTTTATTATCTCCACATCCCTTTTCATAATAGGTATGTCCCTGTACATAATGAGTAATGAAAGCAAGCAAGCTTGCATTGTAGGGACAATAATACTTCATGTTAATATGGACCTTTTCATCATCAAATCATTGTGCAATCAATAACAAATTAATGCTCACAGCGCCCCTGTGAGGAAGGGAGATTGTGGTTTAATAGGAGCGGGTAGCACCACCAATTACAAAGCCTACTTGAGTCTTCCTATAATAAAATCCTTTTCAGCATTGATAAACTTTGTATGTTTTGGCTGAAATGCTAAGTTGGGCACCAGTATCCAGTTCAAAGTATTTAATTATTTCATGAAAATTTCATCTGGAACTATTTGTCAATCCTTGAGAACAACCCATAGGAGAACTGGTTTGAATTAAGTCAGATGAGATGTTTGTAAAGCTTCCCTGTCCCCACGCTTTACAGCATGATACTAAGAGCTGTCAGGAGGTGAAGCTCTTTCTCAAGTTTTTTGCTGTCTCTGGGAAAATCTGCCCCAAAGCGGCCAATTAAAAGCCTTGGGAAAATGGTAGTTCTCACATGCTCACTAGAGATGCAGATTTCCAAAACCAGATTCCCCAGTGACTCGGTTCTCACTGGGTTTGCTACAGCAGACAAGAGTTATTCCTGTCATTGCAGCAAAGGGCCGGGATAGACCAGGAAAAATTAGAATCTAGACACCTGAAACAAAAGCAGGGAGTCTGTTTTCCCTGTGCTTTCAGGGGCTGACAGGGAGATCCAACAGTGAGACTAGAGCAGAAACTAAAACAAAACAGCTGGGGGGAAATTCAGACAAGCTGGAAAGACAAGAAGGTTGGTGTATCACTGTGAAGGATTCAGAAGAGACACAAATGGGAAACAGGCTGAAGTTCAGACTCAAGGATAGTATCAGCACCATGAAATGATCCAGGTTCAGAGCATAAGTTGGAGGAAAGCATTAATTGTCTTAGCACAGTCTTTGACATGGGTTTGGTCCTCATTAGCCTCCTAGGCACCTTCTGGGTGCAGCTTGTAGGTCATCACAGACCATCATGGAGTTTTCAATAGGCACTACAGGGAAGAGTAATGTGTTTTTTATGGAAAAGAGCATTTAGCCATATGGGTACTTGGTACCATGCCATTTGGACCCAGGGTTAAAGAATTCTCCAGTTATTTATTTGCATTGACCCAGTTAGCCACAGAGAGCTTTGGAGGAAAGGTTGTGCTGAGACACAGCAGTCTGCTTCTCAGTAGGAGGAATCTGGGAAAATGGAGAGAAATGGGAAGGGAGACAAATCTAAAGGGCAACTGTCTGTGGTACAATAATGGAGAAAAGAGAGGGGTTAAAATACTGAATATGATGTAAGAAAACATTGAAAAACAAACTCTGGTAAAACACAGAGAATCTGAGAGCTCTGAGGCTGGTAAACTCAGGAGCTGGCCACTGAAAGACTGAGGTAAGATAAAAGAGACAAACCAAGAAAAAAAAGAAAAAAACAACAAAAAATGAAATCAGATACAGGACTGGAACAGAGAGAGGAAATACAGAGTGAGAAGGGGTGGATCTGAGAGGGGGATGAGTTAAAAGAACAGGAGGTTTGGTCTGAGAGAATATTTGCCCCTAAAATTCCACTCTTCTGTGTATCTGAAAAGTGAGGCAGAGTCCCTCGGTCCTCTACAGTCAACAAACAGCACTGCACATGCCATCTACTCTGTGAATGATCATGTAATTAAAGTCTGAATTAGAATGCATCTGTACAACAAAGGAAAATCCAGGTTGTGCACGTAACCTCAATTCTGGGAGCTCTTAATATTTAAGTGCTTGTCTTTGCCACCAGAATAATTTCCTTTTAATTAGGGCTTGTGTGTAAGGAAAAAACCCCTCCTCCTACTTTTTTTTTTTTTTTTTTAATATATATCCAGTTTGGGATTTGGGGACTTTAACTTAATTTAACAAGGTTAAAGATGGATTTTAAGCCAGCTTTTGGAGAGTGTTGTCTTCCCAGAATTGTAGTCACAGTCAGTGCATATTCTTGGAAAATCAGGCCCAACTCTGAAAAAGACTTAAGCAAGCAGCTAATTTGTATTTGGGTACGCAGCTGTTTGCTGAACTTTAGAGAGAATGAAGCATGGAGATTAGGTGTGTGACGTTAGTATCCCAAGTCACTGGTCACTTTTCACATGGACTTTAAGAGCCTCAGGGGAAAAAATGGCAAAGGCAGTGCTCAGATTCAGAGGACTGTGATATGCCATGGCATGTTTTACTTCTGAAGATGTACCCAGTCTCATTCTGAACAATGTATGTTGTAGGCACAGTCTCAGTACTTTATTTGTGTGCATGGATGAATATTTGTTTTAAAAAAAACCCATTCTTCTCCTATTTTATTCTCCAAGTAGCCAGAGGGAATGACAGTCAGGGTCCAGCATTAATGCTGCTGATTTCACGTGCCTCATTCTGACAGATGCATGGCACGGGATCAAGTGTTGACTCTGTGTGTGTGTGTGTGTTTGGGGGGCTGTGAGACCATGTGTGAGTGTATCCACACATGCACATGTGTGGAAATACCATAGACAGAGAAAGAGCCAAATGTGCAAAAATGCTCCTCATCAGCTTTCTCTTATAACTTCAGAGTATCCTTAAAGAATTTTTTTCTTTCTCTCTGTCTGTGTCTCTGCCTGTCTCTCTGCCTGTTTCACTCCCTTTCTATCTGTTTGTCTACATATTTCACAAATATATCAGTTCTTTCCTGTCTGGTAGATGATATCTCTACCTGCATTATTTGTTACTGATGTTGCAAATATGTTCAGTTTCCTTAACAGCCAAATTTCTAAATCCATCCTAGAATTTATGAATGTAATAAAATTTAGACCTGTTCCTATACTGTTTTAAACTTATATGTATATATATATATATATATATATATATTTTGTCTGTTTATGTCCAGGATAGTAAATCACCCATAGAGTGGTCTGTCTTCTAAAGGCTAGATGTGCAGACGGGGACAACAAAGGAAATAAACAAGGATAGTCAAACTGTTCAAGGCTCCAAAAGCAAAGGGAGAGCATACTCGTGGTTTTAGCTAACTGCTGAGCCAACCTCACATTAATAAGTTTATGGAACAAAACCAGAGGTCATCTGTCTACTGTGTCTTAACCCAAACGTGCATTCTCTGGGAGAGTGTAGGGTCTTCATCGTTTTAAAATTACTTTTACACCTGGGAGCTGGTTTTCTCTCAGACACCCTTCCAGTATCTCAGGAAAACTGTGCATTGCATGTACCTTCCCATGTTCTAAAAGTAATAGTTATAGTACAAGTGACAGTGTAATACAAAGACTCAAACTCTATTTGTTCCATTGACTGCAATACGAGGGTGAAGAGGTCTCTTCCTGTGTTTCCAGCTGGTGAGTTGTGCTGGACCTGAAATTAGAACAGAAAATTTTTCATCTTTTGTGCTTTCTGCATGTGTCCATTTAATCTAGGAGGCCCAGGTACCTCTGCAGTTGATGCTGAAAGATAGGTTTTGTTGAGGGCTGTTCTCCTCTCCAGACCTTTAACTGAAGAGAAAATGGTAGATTTGAATACAGAAAGTAGAAGTGCCAGATCTCTAGGAGGTAACAGATGAGAAAAATGCTTAGAAAAATTCAGAAGATGGACCAATAAAGGAGGGGGGAAGAGAGAGAAACTAAGAGGGAAGGCAGGGGTGAAGGGAAAGCTCTAACTCACGGTGAAGGCAGACTAAGGTAAAAGAACTACAGCTTCCAGGAAGAACTAGAAAAGCTGTGATGAGGAAATGAGTTGGGATAAGAAATGCAGAGGCTATCAGAAAAGAATTGGGTGGGTAAGGCAACTGCTACTTTTCTGGAGAAGCTCTGAACAGGCACTTAAGGAAACTAGATTCAAGAGCTTGGAGGGGTAAAAGCAGTGAGTCAAAGAGGTTGTGCATGGGGAGAAATGGTAAAAAATACATAGGCACTCCCAGAGTCCGTAATGGAGTAACAGGTCTCTGAACCTTGATGTAATTTCACAGTCTTGAATTAATGAAGGAATCTGAACTAAATGTTCCAACTCCATCTGCAGTGGCTCCTCATGGAAACCTTCTAACTCTGTCATGACAGGAAATAATGGAGTGAATGTAAAGATGTCATGACCTTTGTGAACTTATCTTCACTGAAAAAGAACATAAGATGAACAGAGAAGTTTCTACATGTATTTACATGCGTATTTTGACATTGAGACTTAGGATATGCCAACATTAGCTTCACGTACAGTTGGAAGTCAGCCTCCTTAGAAATGTATGTAAGAGAATTCTAATCCCTTGAAGAATCAGGATTGTGGGGAAATCAGCTACTTTAAAGATTTTAGATGGTTGAAACATGTCATGTAATGAGGTCACAATCTTGCACATAGCAACATATTTTGTATCTTTGAGGTTCAGTTGTTATGAGATGAAACATTTTTAGCTAAGAGATGTCTACCTCTAGGTGATCCTTTTTTTTTTATTTTTTTGCAACCACACAGCTCATTCAGTTGAATGTCTGTAACTCCAAATAGCATGTGAGCCTCAGGTTTGAGGAAGATTCTCCTTCCAATATGTGGTCCAATCAGGTTGGAAGAGTCTAAAAGCCTAAGTTGTCTTCCACAGTCACTTCAAGAGCTCAGATTAAGGCAATAGTCTTGCTGGTGGCTTGTGAGTTTCCATTACAGAAAGTGGAGTGGCCTGGTTTTCAGAACCCACAGTAGTTTTTGCTTTACTGAAGATGTAGGTATGATTTTTGATGACTGTATTCAGCAAGGAATTTCCTTCCAAAGGAGCAAATGCTACTGCCCAAAGGACGTCAGTTCCCTCTATCTTTGTCTCTACTGAGGTTTATAGAAAATCTAGATCAGGTTTCACAGCCCATCTCAGAAAAACCACAGCTTTTTAATTTAAAAGCAAGAGCTCTTTCATATAAATGCAATTCTGTTTTAAAGATGGTGTAAAATATCTTAGTCCATATCAGGTAAGGATCTGCTCTTTCGTGCTAAACAAATAAGAACCATTGTTGTTGTTAAAAACCTCTATTCTATTTTTTATGAAAATAACAACTAAGTGAGAATGAAACTGCCTAAACATATAAGACACAAACCCACCATATCCTACACCGTGCCTCTTGGTTTCAAGGCACAAAGATTTATCTCAAGTGTTTTTAAGCACTGAAAGCTGCAAAGAATTCTTTATTATTGCCTCTCAAATGTACACATCAAATACATAAGTATACATTTTAAAGAATTCTTTTGGCTGTCACATCCCCTTTCCTTTCTTTCAAAGCACTTAATTTGGTCAGCAACAGATTATATGCCAAATCATCCCCAGCCATCATGTTTCATTTGATTTTGCTATACTTGCCATAGAACATGTTGAAGGCTTGGAAATCAAAACTCAATAACGTCAGGTGAGCTCAGGAGAGCATTGTGCCTTCTGATAAAACAGTACATCAGCCAAACAATCTCAGTGTGTACCCTAATATTGGCCTTGATATTCTGGGACATTTCTGCCACATATAGATTTCAATGGTTTTAATTACTGTGGTGATATTAATAGGGTCATATTCTTCTTGTCCTTAAGTTCATGTAACTGGAAGACACTTTGTTATAAGTGCATTTACATGTGAGTTGGGGTCAGGTTGAGTAGTATTAGTTCCCAAACTTAACTGAGTACAGAACAACCTGTAGACCAAACAGTGTTTCTCTGTCCCTGAGCTCATATTAGGATGAGATTCAGGACTGCATCAAGGCTCCTGTGCCATGGTTTCCATGGAAAGGAAAGTGAGACACGTAGTCTGGATGGAAACTATTGTGTGATTTTTTCAGATCCCCCTGATTTGAGCAATCAGGGCATTAAAATAATGATGATTTAATGAAAGGGACAAAATAAGTAAGTATTTGATAGTCAGTTTGGATGCAGTCTTTATATATTTTGGCTTAAACTGAACCCTAAAACAATCAGTAGACTTTCCAAGGTTCTGACGTTTGCATTGTGCTGGAAGGAAGGGATGTGAATAAGAACTTAGTTTCACTCCTGAATCTAGTGCTGCTCACAGTAGTGACTTCATCTATCCATGCTGACCTCCAGTTTCCCATTTTCACTGAGTAACAGACTCAGTAATGAAGAGTCATTCTGGTTTTTTTCAAAATTGATGAATTTAGATTTTGGCCCATACCAGATGCCAAAAGCAGAGAGGTGAACCTCCAGTTGAATCTCTGGATGACATTTTATTCCTGAGTAGTCAAAATTAGCAGGTGGAGATGCTTTTATCCCTTTAACAAACTCAGAGATTAACATGGAAGAACTCAATGAGTAGTCACTAGCTGATGTGAATTCCTAAAACCAGGTGGGAAAGTTTCAGTTCCAAGTTCATAAATCAGCCAAAAATGAATAGAAGAAAGGTGACTATGGTATATAAAGGGAAATAACAGTTTCCCTGGACACAGTAATTTCCTGGAGATAACTTGCATGATGGTGGACTGAGGTGACTGGGAATCTTAGAAATGATGAAACACTCTTCTACAATACAACTCAATGTATACAATGAATGCAAAAGGCTGAATGTAATGCTGTTGTTGGCCCTTATCCAGTCTTCTGATTGAATAACAGTCTGGAATCCTGTACAGTCTCAATCAGACAAGGTCCAAGATGGAGGAAAAGAAAGCAAAGACAGCATAAATGCACTGTCAAATGTGAGGACTTGGATGTGATAATAGCGCGTTTTTTTAAAGAGAACGGAAGGTGTGACACTCTTGAAGCCATCCTCTCAGAGTCTGTCCAGGGAGAAGTTCAATGTCTCTTGGCAACAAGGAAACAGATGCATCTAGAGTTAATAATGTTACCAAGACCAGCATTCTCTTGCTGAAACAGATTCTAATATAGAAGGCTACATGTGAGCTATTTTTGTCCCTACAATGACTGCTGTGTTTGCCTCTACTCCCGGCATCACTCTCATTGTACTGTATGTAAAGCACTTTAGGACACGTTGGCTATGAAAGGAAGTTCAATTTGTGAAACCAAATTCTATTTTACCCTCAGCCACTGCACACTGAGCCGGGTCAGCTCTGCATTCATTTAACTTTTTTTTTTTTTTTTTTTTTTACAGAATTTCCAGCTCCTGCCTGCCTTCGGAGTTACCAAGGAAGCGCACACATGATTTTATATAAGTCATACAGATATTATGGTTTTATGTGTAAAAATATATACACGTTTGCACATACACAGAGAGACTCTGTAGAAATGACTCATAATGACAAGCAAGAGACAGGGAAAAATATCAGTTCATGCCTTTCTTTGGTTGAAATTTTCTGTCGCTTTTCTGGTGAATGATGTTCCTTTACTATCTACATAATGAATACCCTCTTTCTACAGATAATTAAAGAGATGCCACCCATATCCAGCTCAAATTATATATTTATACATGATGACCTTCTATTAATAAACCTGCGAGATTGTTGCAACTGAACAAAACCTCACAAGTCTTCATTATTTCCCTCCACTTGGGCTCTTTATTATCTTTCTCCTTATGTGTTTAGCACTGGTGAGAGATGCCAGAGAAAGAGTCTCAGTAAAAGGACAAGGCAATATTGCCTGTTGTCTCACACCTGGAGTCTGATGATTTGGACTGACTCTTTGGTTCTGATCTCTGGGGTAGCTGTGGGCCACTTTGCTTTGTGTTTCATGAGCTAGATGAAATGAATCATAAGGAGATTTATTTCTCCCTTGCTTCACTCCCCCACACAGAGTCTTTCAAGGAAACAATATAAAACCGCTGTCTTTTTTAAGGCCAAATAATAGCACATGGAATATCACTGTTTGTCTCCAGACTGTGATCCTGTGCCCACCCCCTCAGCCTGTGAAAAATCTCCATCTAAATGTATGATGTGACTCATCTTGGACTCCAGTTTTCTGGTCTTCCCTGTAACACTAGAACCAGAGGAAGTTATATTAGACCAACAGGTGAAGCAGGAAAAAAAACCCAAAGCAAAACACAAACGAACCACCAAAATCCAAAACCAAAAAACTCATTCCATGAGCTTGTAGAAGGCCTTGAAGAAATCTGATTGGTGAGGAAATATTTATTGTTAGGCATTTGTTTTGTTTTGTTTTCCTTAGCAATATGGCTTGATTAATAAAAAGATTTATTTCTTTCTTTTCCAACTTACCTTATTCCTATGCTTAAATAATTCTCACTACAAAACAGGTACCACCATCATGTATTGCCCCTCTGGAAGAGGAAACAAGTAATAGTCAGTAAACACGTAATAGCCAGTATTACTTTACAAACAAGTAATAGTTTGTAAAAGGGTCTACAGGAAAACAGACTTTTCTCAAACTAAAAAATGACAAGCACATATAAAGTACATGTTGCAGCCTGGCATCTTCTCTGTGTGCTAAGGAAGCTGAAATCAGCTGTTCTTGCTCAATAACCAGTGGACTCAGGTGACCTGCAAGATGCAGAGATGGAGAAGAAAGCTACATTTTATTCTTTGGCTTTCCCATTAAACAAATACATGAACAATATTGTCATACATATTCCTCACTTTCAGAATGACTGTGGTCAAGAGAAAATGTGGTTAATGAAGCCTGGTATTCACCTGGTTCCCATAGCTTGGCCTCAAACTCAAGCAAAAGGATTTGCTCCACTTCTTCCTTTCCTGCTCAGCAGTCATCATTTCATCTCATTCTCCTGCTCCCCTGCTAAGCTGTGAGTTGGTTTTCGTTTGATTTCTTTTTTTTTCTCTCTTTTATCAAGTCTGTTAACAATCATTCCTTCTCTTTCTCCCTTCTTCTTTTATCTTGGGCCCAAGAATTTAGTTTTCTCAAGGCTTTATGTTCCCTGTTTTCTTGTTTTAACTCATTTGGAAGCCAAAAAACATTTCGATTCACATTTGGTTTTCCCAATAAATCTTGTTATCCCTGCCCTGTTGCCAGCCTTCTCATTCACTGTCATTATCAGTTATATCTTATTTGCCCTAATCTAGTTATCCAGTCTTTTTATCAGTTTATCTTACCAGCCCCCACCCAAGCAAAACTCCTTTCAATCCAGTAGAAGGTAAAGGGAAAGGTGTTCCTGTCCTATTTGGAGTGGATAATTCAAAAACTCACAGCATGTGACAAGGCAGTGCTGAAAGAAGACTTGGAAAACATCCATGCAAAATAGCACACGACAGCGATTCTCCCCAGAGGCCAGGTAGGCTAAATGCTTACACCCAAGCCATTCTGCAAGCAATCATCTGGGAGTAAGATCTCCAAGACTTTGCTTTATAATATCACACTACATAGCCAACAAAATCCTCCTCTGCTCCCATATTTGGCAGCAGTACATTTCCATAGTTTCCCACTTCCTAGCCTCTCCCAGACCCTTGCAGGTATTCACTGAGGAAAAACACTCTCTTGGCAAAAAGCATTTTGGCAATCTATATATTGTGTCCCTATTTCCCATGAATAATATAATATTTCTCATGCACTGTTCTGTGCATCTGAGTCCGGGCTAAAATTTTTTACTAAACTATTACTGTGAATTATCTAAAAGGCATGTCTTGAAATGTTTGAATTTTGTATACAAAACACCACATTTCACATGACAGATCCTTTGGAAAATCTCCACTGTTTAATTCTCTGTGTTGAACCAATAGCACAGAAGTGCACTGCAATGTCTTTCACAGACAGAATGTAAAATTGTAGCCCTAAGAGGCCACAGATTGTTGAGAACAGTGTTTGTTTAACAACATCAAGAAACCCAGCAAGGTTTTAGACCTGGAGGTCAAAGAAAAGCCTCCCCATCACTGGTAATGCATCATGGAGGGTATATGAGATTATTCTGTTTGTACGTGACTCTGAGAACTTCAATGACCATCAGTGGTCAGGACTGGATTTTGATATCTCTTTTGAAGGAAGGTATCTGGAAGATCAGAGTATCCTTCATGACCTCAGCAGAGCCCTATTTGGTAACTGTCATGAAGCGGAAAAGGAAAGAGGTCTTTTACTGACTTATTCCCATTTCCTGAGTCACCTGTGTTTCCCTTGCAGATCTCCAACTAAGTATTATCTTAAGTTTGCATTAGTGGCAATGCCATAGTTAAAACTGAGCTATGATACCTTGTAATGTAAATTTCTCCTGAATTACATTTTAGTGATTTAATTATTTCTTCAGTCTTTGACTCAAATTAATCAAGAAAAATACAACTCCCAAAATTTTTTTCTCTTTCACATGAAGATGTACTGATGTTTTCAGTGATTGAGAAAACCTTTAAAGACAACTTATCTAGAAATGTGAATATATTTTTGTTTGGTTGGTTTGGTTTGGTTTTTTTTCAGATATTTTTTCAGCACACCCATTAATATAAGACAATCTCTCCACACTTCCTATTTCACCCTCTGACTCATCTTTAGGATTTCTCGGTCATCTGCTGTGTAGTGGGAGTTGAAATAATCAGCAGAAAAGTTGGGCTTGTCTCCCTTTTTTCTTCCCTAATGTCACAACAGAATCAAGATATGTCAAAGAAAAATGAAAGACTTGACAAAGGCACATTAAAAAAAAGTTACAAATAATCTTCAGTGTTAAAATAAATGAATGCAGCAAAATCTAATTAATAGTAATATTGTTTTTAAATCCGTGCCTGTTGTGGAGGTAACCAAGTCTAACAACATCAGAGGGGACAATTCAACAACTACAATCTAGGAGATGGAAACTCAATCCTTCTCAAGTACAAACTCTCTACATGACTGTTTCTGCTGCCCATATGTCAGGGAAGGATTATAGCATCTCTTTCCTTCACAGGAACGTTGGTAGGATAAATACATTGAGGACTGGGAGGCACTCAGGTCCAGACTCATCCCACTTAACTATGACACCTGTCTGAGGAAACCAAGAAGTTTGGTTTATTCAAGGATACGAAAGTTAGAGGCAGAAGGATGGACATCTGCAGAAGGCAATTGAGGCTGCTGGAGATGTGAGTCACCTTCAGGAGCAGCTTGTCATTTTCCACTGAACTCACAGCAACCATGTACCTGGGGATGGGATGAAGTTGTCTGAACGCAAGTATCCAGTGATCACTCGGATGCCCTGCGTAAGCTAAGACGTGGTTACGGAAGATATTTATGGACTTCCAGGACTTCCAGGACAGAGTAGGATGTCCCACTGCTCTTGACATGAGAGTGGATGTCTATGTTGAAGAAACTGAATTTTTCTCAAAATGTTTGAAATAGGTAAATAAATGGGGCCTCCAGGACAATCTCTGTGAAATCCATTTAGAAGCTAAAAGGGAATATTCTATTTGATATAGAAAACCCTGTTGAAGATTTCTGCTTAGAAAATATTGTAGCTACCTGTGTTGAACCTGAAATGTATCTTTCCTGTTCTTTCTGTCCTCTTCTTTCAGCTTTTCACCAAACTGTTTGTTAGCTGTCTGTTTGGGACAGGCATAAGGACAGTCAAAGGATGAAATGGGTAAAGTATGGTAGATTACATGTGATTTTTAATTGTATTTAGAAACTCTGACAAATTCCTTCCTCATCTGTGGATATATAATCCTGGTGCATCATATCACTGGTTTCTTTCCCCATCGCTCATCTTCAGAGCCTTGCCTTTCTCTTGCTGTATGTGAAAGATTGTAAACTCTCTTCTCTGTCCTCTTGATTATTCCTTTTAAACTTGCTAATAGCTGACCAGCTTTCCACTGTACTGTAGCACAGTATATAATAACCTGCAATTATTGTCCATTTAGGTTTTCCCCTGGGTCTGCTTTATTCTTGCCATCAGAGGACCTGTACACTGCTTTTCTGCTGATTTTACTACCAGGTTCATTGCTGCTGAGAATAAAAAAAGTCACTGATGATCTACAACCCGTTATATAATTTTCCCGTCTGTTGTTCTTATCTTTTTTTTAGTCCGTTCCTTGGCCTACTGTAGAGACTTTATGAAAATAGCTTTATAATAGGCCTTCCTCAGCTGTTGCATTGTGTTCTGTACTGGGTCACTCCTAAAGTATTTTGCTACTGTGTTCTGTACTTCCATACAGCAGTTACATGATACCTGGAGGTCAGTGTGCACAACAGCTCTGCTGTGTTTTCGCTCTCTTTGACTTGACTTCTCCACCCTCTTTTCTGATCTGGACAGCCACTGTAGATAGAATCCTAGCTTGGATATTACAGTTTATTACTTTTCATTTTCATTAGGGGGGAGAAAATTTTTACACGGGGTCTGACCTATTTCTTATTATCTGCACATGAAATTTACTTTATCTACAGAGCTTCTATCTCCTGCCTTTCTTCTCAGTCTTGAGTTATGCTTGAGGCCTGGGGTATGTAGGCTAGTAAACCTTTCATCCAGTGAAGATCTTGGATTGAAATATAATGAATTTCTCAAGGCAAAGTCAAGTGGCAGTTATGTGACTTACAAGCCAAAATGTTATTGGTGGGAGTAAGATTTCTGAACAATTCAGAGAATCTGGGCTATTGTACATAGGAATTTACAGAGGTACACTGTTGTTACACCTACTTATTTTATGTGTTGTGTTTTTTTTTCAATGTAGCACTTATTAATTCCAACACCTTTGAATTTATCCAGAGTGTTCCTGTAACATTACAGTTAGTGTCCTGTGCACTCTCATGCAGATCCACATGTATGCTGCTCAAAGGGTTAAATATATACAGATTCTCGTTTAGACAAAACCAATCTCTGCTGCAAATCATTAATATGTATCCGTAAATACCATTCTTTACCTCCCCCAGCCCACACTTAGGCTTGGTTAATGGGAATGATCATCCATGTCTAGATCCAGTCAGTTCAGAGGTGGTTTCGCTGTTGAGTTGAGCAGAGGCAAGGAGTGAACTTTGTTGTTCTGTTTCAAAACCCCTTCACTGCTGCTTCACCACCCTGATGCACTTCTCCTTTCCCCCGTGGTCTTCCTGGGGGTACTTGGACCTTCGCTCCAGGAGGCTGTTTGTGCTACCCTCTAGTGGCCAATGCACAGAGAAAACTGCTAAATTAGGAATACAGACCAAATTTTACGCAAAGGTGATAATAGATTTTATTTTCCACGACATGAAATCAAAGCAAACGATTTTGGAAAATGAAAAAAAAAATAAACAGACAAACAAACCAAAACCAAAACCAAACACCCAACAAATAAATCTGTTTAAAGTTAAAGGTTGGGAATGAATCAAAACTTCTAAAATATTAATGTCTTCTAAATATATGTAACTTGCATAATACAAAAACCTTGATGAAATGGAAGGTGATTTTGCAGTCTAGGCAGGGACTCAGAGTATTTTAAAACACCAGAGATTTGCTGTGTGAACAGAAGGCAATAGTTTGACGTTCCCACTCAACCTCAGCAAAATATGACAAAAATACTGTGTTTCCCTCACTATTTGTCTCTTTTGACTATAAATTTTCCAGCAACAGAAACTCTCCTACACGGTTCATACAGCTCAGTGAAGATCTTCTCTAGGTTGAATCCGACCACAGCAGTAAAACGAATAAATAATATTTGATGAATTACAAGGTTGTAGAAAATGAGATGAGATGGAACTCAGTCGTGGAGAACTGCTGACCAAAGACAGATGTCTGAGAGCTGTGGGGGAAAGTGAGAGGGTTTCCAAAGTTATTGATCCATCTGAGGTTCTGGAGTCTACTGTAGAACTCATGAAAAATGAGGGAAAAAACTGAGGTAAATGAGGTAAATGAGGTAAAGACAAGGAAGGTTAAAGGGACAATACATCTAACTGACCACTGAAGAAAAATAGGCCAAAGACATGAGAGTGAGTGCTGTAGAGTCACAACTGGTACTGAGGTTTAACATCTATAACAAAGCAACTAAATATTCCCCAATGTTCCTCTCCTTTCTAGCCCTCATCAAGAATTATTTCAAATGTCCAAATAGGTCCATTTTGGGTCTATTTTGACTCTTAGAAAAGTCACACGTTTTTGTAGAGAAAATGGGCTCAACAAAAATTGTGTGAAATCCTGGGGGACAGAACCAGCAGAAATCATTTTCTTCCAGTCTTGTTTTTCAAACTATTTGAAACAACATTTGACAGAAGACCTGTTTCAATCCCAGACTTGAAACAGGTATTTTATGGCTACTTGTAAGGTTGCTAGGAGCTCATCATTGCTAGGCTTCGCGAACGAAGATTTGGGAAGGCACTATCCACATTTGCTACAGGCACGCTGGTGGCTTATGAGGCCAATACGTGACAGACATATCCGATTGCAAAAGGCACAGCAGAAAGACTCCTTAGATGGTGTATTCTGCAAGGCACGGTTCTTTCTGTGTTGCCTTTTTTCCTCAAGAGTGATCCTGTGTGTGTTCTCAAAGGAGACAGCTACGTTATAGATGGCGTGTCTCCAGGCCTCCCGATTTGAGGCCAGAGTGGACCAGTTATGGCGATCAATATGGTCAAGGCTGAGATGTTGTTTCAGGGAGTCCTTGTATCTTTTCTTCGGGGCTCCTCTCATGCGGCAGCCAGTGGCAAGTTCACCATAGAGCAGGATCTTAGGGAGGCGGTGGTCCTTCATCCTTGAGACGTGCCTGGCCCGTCGCAGCTGCGTTCTCAGTAACATGGCCTCAATACTTGTGACAGCAGCTTGTTGTAGTACAGATGTATTGGTTACATAATCTGACCAGCGGATGTTAAGGATTGTATGGAGGCAGCGTTGATGGAAGCGTTCTAGGAGACGCAGGTGGTGGTGGTAGATGACGCATGATTCGGAACCGTATAAGAGAGTAGACAACACTATGGCTTTGTAAACACTGATCTTGGTGTTTTTCTTCAAGTGTTTATTATGCCATACTCTTTTGTGGAGTTTTCCAAAAGCACTATATGCCTTAGCTAACCTGTTGTCTATCTCTCCGTCAATCTTACCATCTGAGGAGATGAGGCTACCGAGGTAATTAAACTGTTGGACTGATTTGAGCTCTGATTGGCCAATGGTGATGTAGGGATGATGGAAGACTTCCTGAGGTGCAGGTTGATGGAGGACCTCTGTCTTCTTTAAGCTGACTTCCAGCCCAAAGAGCTCAGCAGCATCTGCAAAGCAGGATGTTAAACGCTGCAGGGCTGCTTCTGTGTGGGCAACAAGGGCGGCGTCATCAGCATAGAGCAGCTCCCAGACAAGGTAGTTTAATGTCTTGGTGTGGGCCTTCAGTCGCCTTAGATTGAATAGACTTCCATCAGTGCGGTATTGAATGTAGATACCGTCCTGATCATCGAGGTCTACTGTGGCCCTTTGGAGCATCATGCTAAAGAAGACGGTGAATAGGGTAGGAGCGAGAACGCAGCCTTGTTTCCCACCATTCTTAATTAAGAAGGGCTCAGAAAGTGTATTGCCATATCTGACTTGGTCGTGCTGATCCTCATGGAGTGAGATGATCATTTTAAGGAACTTGGGGGGACAACCTAAATGTTCCAAAATCTGCCACAGACCTTTTCAGCTCACAGTATCAAAAGCCTTGGTGAGGTCGACAAAGGTTACATAGAGACCTTTGTTCTGTTCCCTACACTTCTCTTGCAGTTGTCTGAGG
Organism: Corapipo altera; assembly: GCF_003945725.1. NCBI lineage: Eukaryota > Metazoa > Chordata > Aves > Passeriformes > Pipridae > Corapipo > Corapipo altera. The sequence continues at coordinate 1,225,776 of NW_020884918.1, forward strand.
ACAAATATGGTAGAGATGTTCACACATACTTATGACTGGTGTTATGTCCTCCCAAAAAGCTGAAGGTCCTTTAGTAAATGGTTTCAGATACCTCAGAGTTCCCTCTCTGCATCTACAATGAGGAAATTTAATTATTAGTTGTTTGAATATTCAGAGGGTTCCCATTATTTCCAAAACACAGGGCTATCAACTTTTAGAGAAGAAGCAACCTAGGTGGAGGTTCACACCAGTAGTTTAGGATTAAAAAAAATCAACAAAACTTTTTAACTGGTTTAGGTAGAATGAGGCATCATCTAATTGTTATTACCTAGTAGTTCATAATCATCTTACAGTGATGTGCCCAGGTAATTCTATTTCTTTTATTAGGCAAGTGGAAGAGGGTTACTATTTTGTTTGTGCTATGCTACTGGAGACATATGCCCTATGGAGTTATTTTAGTCTCATGAAATAGTAACCCTTAATTTGAGGGGGTTGATGCAGCAGGTAAAAATCAAAGCAAGACTTAACATTTATAAAAACTCATGAGTTTGGCAAATAGAGGGTAAGACAGATGAGAGTTTTGAATTGAAAGCTTAGTTGCTTAGTGTTTGTCTTCAAACACTCCCAGGAAGGAGGGCAGGCAACCCATATATAAAGTGGAAGAACAGATTAACCCTGACATTTCTAGGTCAAGGGAATAACTGAGGTCATGCCTTTCCCAGGCCCACCAAAGTCACATCTGTGCAGATCAGGAGAGCTCATGGAAGTACTAATACAAAATTCAGGAGGGCAAATGGTGCCGCTACTCTTGAAAATGCAACATGTTAACAATTACTTTTGTTTTCACTCACTACATCACTGTGCATGTTCTACCCTGTCTCTCTAAAGTAATCTTATAAATCATTGAAGAGAATGGTTCTATTTTTGCCTCAAATATCCTAGCCTTGAAATCTCATGAATATTTTCCAAATTAGGTCTTCAGTTTACTAGATCATACACTTATCTCCTGGTTCTGTATGTTATGGAGGGTTTCTGTTTAAGAAGAAACAAAATTCAACTCTGGTTAGTAAGACATGGGAGATAACTCAGAATTAGAATGTAGAATAATGAAATGATGTATTCCACCATCCTTCTAAGACTGGTTTTCTGACTGTTTTGGGCCTGACAACTCACTGTGTTTTAAAGAACCTCCAGAAATGGAGATGTTACAAGCTTCCCAAAGAGTTTACTCAGCTACTTAACTATTCTCCATCAGGAGAACATATAACTGGTGTTTAATTTAAATCTTCTTTGTTGCAATTTAAGTCCATGCCTTCTTTTCCTGTCCAGAGTGACTCTGAGAAATAATTCATCACACTTGCCTTGGCAACTCCTGAACTGAAGAACCATTACCTTGCCCCCACTAGTCCTTTCTTTTCTAGGCAAACTACACCAGTTCTTTTAACTTTTCTTTTGGAGAACAGTTATAGCTTAACCATGTAGCAACATATGTATGTCCATATTATTCCATTCTGTTATTTTCTCATTAGGATTTCTTTTTTTAACTCCTGTCTCACACATCGATGTAAATATGAGTGATTTCATAGTTAGCCTTAATTGTCTATAACTCTGTATGTCACCCTCTGCCATCTGACAGTAGTTTAGAGATGGCACTATAGCATATGACACCTGTAGTGATGGATCCTTCTGTAGCTCTGGTACTGTCAGATGCAAGGACTTCAGGAGCTATGTTTTAGTCTGTGTAATAACTGTAGGTTTCAGCACAGTGGTTCTAGTTTTTCCATCTAAGGCTCTAAGCTATGCCACCCTCAGTAACTGAGGGTATTGCTACATTCCTGAAGAATGTATAGCCCAGCCAGTGGGCAAATATTTTATTTCTAGGACTTACGGAGTGAGAACCAGTGTTGTCCTCATTGCAGATTACACAGAAAACCCTGTTCAGCTGCCTTCTGTGCTGCCTGTATCACTATGGGTAAGTCATTAAGCTTTCTTTTGTCAAAATTTCCCCTCACTTTAACACGGAGAAGAAGATTTCCAGAGCTCATAAGGAGAAAAGAATTTAAAACTGCATAATCGTACTAAAAAAAATTATAAGATGCATAAATACAATTATGGCAAGAACAACCACTCTCTAACAAACTATGAAACAGTGACACTTTTCAGATTATGAGCAAAGATCTAGATACAGAAAAGCAAAGGAATGACTACACCTTTTTCTGTTTAACTCATAAACAAATGCATTTGCTTCAGAAACAAATCATTATGTGCATAAAAAATACATACCAGTTTACCTTAAATGAGATTTCCCATACATATTAATTTTACAATGAATTTATGCTGCAGGCATTTCTTATTTTGCAGTGCATACTTAGGTACCAATATCAGGATGAGAAATAAATACAAAAATTGGTTTCTTAGTGTAGAACCACTTTAAATGTCCATTTCTCAATAACTAGCATGACTCATGCATTCGTCTATTTTGTGGGCAATGTGGGAGTCTCTGTTCTTCCAATAGGTAGGATTTTTAAACTGTGTGATTTGTACACTATGCAAACAATGACAATTTGCAGCTTTAAATGTTCCTTAAGTAGAGAGTTTGGCATTTTGTAAAGCAGATAGTAGTCCAGATCACAGATTCATTAGGTGTTGTCAGGTCTTGTCACCTCAAAAAAATAGGTCTTTTCCTCCCTGATAAACAACTCTGCTTGCCCTGTTTCCTCCTAAAGTTCATGATACTTCCCGTTATATGGCCCTGAATCCAGTTTCTTGCAGCTCTGACCTCTTGGATGCTTGCTCATCCTCTTAGGGAAAGCAAACAAACAAGCAAACAGACAAACCAACAACATACCAACAATTGAAAAAACAACAGAAAACAGCAAACCAAACCAAACTCAAAATCACTAGCTTTTTTTTTTTCAGAGAACACGACTAGAGAAAAATATATTTCTTATCCTATCTACAAATTTCTGGTAATATTTAATTAATTAAGCTCTCAAGCTCTGATAAGCTGCAGTGAAGATTCAAGATCTCAGTGGGTCACTTGTTGTGACCAGGACTTGACTTATGTACAGGCCTCTAAAATTCACAAGTTCACTGAGCTCCAAGTGATATCTTAAATTTCAGCTGCTTAATTCAATTTCAGCTCCAACTGCTGTTTGAGTGGTGGGCTGTGAACTCACCATTTCGGTACCTGAATGCAATGTCTCCCCTGTGCTTTCCCTGGTATACATCCTTTCTCTTCTCCTCAAGTGAGTAGAGCTGGAGAAGATGAGGAAATTGCTCGCTGCACATATGAGAAAGAGAAATCTGACTTGAGAATGTTGGAAACAGCTCAGGACAAGGAACTTTTAAGGAAGGAAACAGAGAAGAAGTAGTGAAAATGGAAAAAGAAACTGCAATTAGGTACTAATTAGAGGGAAAGGAGGGAAACTAAAAGTGGACTGGACTAGTTGATGCATCTAATTAAAACTGAATGAGGTGTGGGACAAGAAGACAAGAAGGGTCTGAGGATGGATGCTATGGTGGGGGGCAGAAACCCATTATGGACAGAGAATCTGTGCAAGAAAGGTAATTATTTTAATTGATGAAAATGATGAGTCTTCAGTGACAGATGAGTTCACCATAGCTGGGTTTTGAACATGCAAAATACAGTATAAGGTGAGCCACACTGTAAGGTCAGGTGTAGGTATTTTTCCATATAGTACCTGTGATTTTAAACTTTAATATCCCAGTGCCTCAGTTTCTCACTATGTAGCATATGCCATTGAAGATTTGTAATGTAAATACTGATCTATCCAAGCACTGAATAGAAAGGTAATTTAAAAAAAAAAAATTAAAGGAAATAAAAGGGATTTTTTTTGTACTTCCTCCCCCTCCCCCCCCAATTAAGATGGTTTATGAAAATAATGACCCTTTCACTTTTTTATTAAAACAGCATTTTAATATAATGTTTTTTTAAGCTCCCCAGGAGCAAAATATCTGACTAACTTAAAAATACACCTCTGTCCTTCACACGAGTGTTTAATTATATAAATGACTCCAGTTTTCAGTTCTAGTCATCAATGCTGCCTGTTTTCCTTAGAGTCGTGTGAGAGGAGCTAGAAATAAAACATAAGTCTGTGAAGCTTTCTTGTTGCAAGCCAGAAAGCTGCCAGCACGGTGCTTTTTGATGAAACCGGGAGTGGTGGTTTTTTTTTCCCTGAGATGAACATTTGCAGCATCTAAACTCACTTCCCCAAGCAACCATCAGATGGTAGCAATGCTTGTTTGCTATCTACCATGGACTAGATTCAAAATGGGATGCAGAAATCCAGGCCGTTCTCTCCAGCCCCAGCAGCCACCCAGTTGCCTTTCGAGAGTGCCCTGGTGTTTGCGTTTCGGAGGACAAGGAAAGGTGCAGATCTGAGTGTTAATGCTGAGGTAGACACTATGCAAAACAATCTGATCTCATATGCACAGAGTTGTAGCCAATAGCCACATGCATGAGGGAACAGATGAAACCCAAGGGAAATGCAGATGTCCTGTCCCTGGTTTTGTTCCCTGGGTTTTGGTTTGCTGCAAAGGAGGACTCTTAAGGGGTGTGGAAATGGAAATAGCAAGAAAATTAACTTGGGACCTTGAAACTAACTGTAGTAGAGACTCTCAAGGAAATTGATCCAATGTCACAAAAGGGTGATAGAGCAGACTCCTGTAGCATGTAGGAGTCCTTGGTGAAGTGATCAAAAAGCTTTGTGTGAAATCCTGGCTGAAAACAGCTCCCTGCTATAGACACTGTTAGTCAAGTGTTATCCTTGAGGCTGAGGGTAGGATTCAGCGACTCTGATTCTAAATGTCACACAGTTAGACACTTAGGCCTGACTTCCCATCTGCATTCCCTGTATAACCCTTGGGGAGACTGAGACACAGAGAGAGAAAAAGCTTTTCCCAGGCTTAAATTCCTGACTCGAAGTATGGAAAAGCAGCTCATGAAGGTGTCTGTTTCTCTGTACTAGCCAGAAATGGAACTTGTCTCATGTAGATTTTAGTCCTGATTTTAGGTGTCTGAGATGGTATAAATTGATTCCTGTGTTTGCCATTGAAAGGTGCAGTTCCCGACATTTGTTCTGCTTTACTGTTACAGACAAAAAAAAAAAAGAAAGCAACCCCAAATTTATAAAATGTGGGCAAATAGCATGCAGTCATAGATATCTGTAACTATCATGTTTAGTTTATTAACAATTTTAAAATAACTGGTACCTCTCTAGTTGCTTAAATTACAGATTTTCCCCTAAGATATTGGTAGTATTGAGACTTTCATCAGTACTTTGAAACTGTGCTTGTTCACTTAACGCTATTTTTTCCAGTCTTCTCTCATGTCCGGGACTGAGTACTTTAACATGTACCACTACTGCTCTGAGGTACCTGATCCAACTGTCCCAGGTGAGCAACTTTTTTGGGTATACCTTTCTTTGCTGTTTTGTGCTCATGTGATAGTTTCTTTGGTAAAATGTCCTTTTTATTTTGCCTCTTTCCCATGTCCTCTTTGTCTGCACCTGTCTCCTGCTCGGTCTTCCCAAGGCTGCTGAGGTGAGCAGCTCTGGTCCTGTCAGGATTGGCAGCAGAGTACTCTAGTGTAGGGCACAACAGGGTTTCCCGAACTGGGGAAAGCTCAGGTGGAGCCGAGAGAGCTGGAAGCCCACAGATCATGTGACAGTGGATGACATGACCCAAATGGGGTCAGTAGTAATATTGGCCAAGCCCCTGAACTTATGAAAAAAGACTTTAGAGAGCTCTAACAACCAGGATTGGCACCAGCAGGGTGGGAAAACAGGGCATGACGCAGCAGTCAGGGCATGGTACGGTAGTTTGGGTGGCAGTTTGTGCAGAAGGGCAAGCAAGAAGAGCACTGCAGCCCTGTCAGCTCAGCCAGTGAGCAATGGTCTCCACATAGCAGAAAGACACGACCTCTCTGAGTTGTGCATCCATTCTGACTGAGACAGCTGCCCAAGCAGAACTCTGGGGGAAACACGCTGCCAGCTGCAGGATGGTCCCTGCTTTTATACCAGTGGGAGGTTACAAAGACAGAGAGACTCCTCTGTTTAACTGTAGGAGAAGAGGAGTAGTTTGAGGAGTATTAGAGAATGAGAGAGAGACTGGAATCACATCCTACCTTCCCTGGGACAGGTCTGACAGACAGAAAGGACACATGTCCCTGTCCTCTCCCCATCAGATTAAACACAGTGACTTAATGGACAGAGAACAATGAGAACAAGTTCCTACTCAGCACAGCAGGTGTGTCCATGATTACCCCACCTCCCCAGGTGCACTGGGCCAACAGGTGTGAGATTCTACTAGTGGAATCCAACAACAAGAAGAATGATGTTTCCTCCAACACGGACGTGTCCCCAAAGTTAAATTGACCTGTGCCCTGCATCAAAACTGCTCCATAAAGAAAAAGGATGGGTCATTGTCGTAGGAGACCCCTTCTCAAGGGAACAGAAGGCCCAGTGTACAGACTGGAACCATTCCTTAGGGAAGGATGCTGCCTCCTTTGGGCCTGGATAGCAATGTGAATGGAAAGTTTCCTGCCCTGATGCAGACCTCATGTCATTATCTGCTACTGATGTTCTAGGTGGGCAGCAGTGAAGTTCCAATAAGAAGTATGTAGGCAATCAAGAGATACTTCAGGTCCTCAGGAAGACTGGTTAAGGGATCTGGAGTATAAGTAGTGTTCTCCTCTATCCTTCCTGTAGCAGGGAATATTGAGGGAAAAAACAGGAAGAAAACATAGTTGGACATCTTGAACCACTGAGTGTTGCAATGGATAGCTTTAAGCTCTTCAGAAGGCACAGGAGGAGAGGTGATGGAGTAGCCATGTATGCTAAGGAGTGTTTTGATTGTGTAGAACTTAATGATGGTTGAGAGTTTATGGGTAAGAATCAGGGATAAGGCCAAGGCAGACAACAACGAGGACTGGTGGATGACCACAGAATCATAGAATGGACTAGGCTGGAAGGGACCTTAAAGATCACCTAGTTCCAACCCTCTGCCATGGGCAGGGACATATTCCACTATACTAACTTGCTCAGAGCTTTATCCAACCTGGCCTTGAACACTCCCAGGGATGGGGCAGCTACAGCTTCTCTGGGCAACCTGTTCCCCCTCCAGGGGGAACCTATTCCCATGGTGAAACCTCATCACCCTCACAGTAAAGAATTTCTTCCCAAAATCCAATCCAAACCTACCCTCTTTCAATTTTAAACCATTCCCCCTTGTCCTTTCTCTACATACCCTTGTAAAAAGCCCCTCTCCATCTTTCTTGCAGGTTCCCTTCAGGGAGGCCATAGTAAGGTCTCCCCAGTGATACCTTCTTTTATACAAGGCTGAACACACCTAGTTGTCTAAGTCTGACCTGGCTCTCTTGCCAAGTCTGAGCTGTCTCCTCCCCCCTCCCGCTCTCTCAAGCGAGGAAAAAAAATTGAACCGCAGAAAAACCGAAGAAGTCCGAACGAAAATGGGATTCTATCAAATACATATATATTTACATATATTTAATATTATATATAATTTGAATATATTATACACACAATAGGGATCTCCTGAGAAAAAAAAAAAAAAAAAAAAAGAAAAAGGGAGGGGGAAAGAGGGATAAAAAACCTAAAACCAAATACCCTTCTAAATATACACCACTAACAGAGAGCTAGTGAACAAACAAATAAAAAAAACCAAATTAAATACTCCCCTGAATGAGACAACAGAACTGTGCGAAGCACCAACCAACTCCCCCATACCTCCAGAAAGGACCGGAGATAACGGTAGGTCTGAGCAGGCAGGCCTTGACCTATACAAGCGAAGACCGTCTGCAAGGAGACCTGTCACCTTCAGCCGCTGCAAGACAGATGAGAGCGAACTCTCTTATCTCCTCCTAATTTATATGTTGTGTTATGCTAAAGGATGACATGGAATACTTCCTTAGATTTCTGACCCCGTTGCTAAGGAAGGCCTAAAAAATCCAAAAGCCAGCCCACTACACCAGTTTTCTCAGCCTTTCCTCATAGAAAAAGTTCTCCCTCCCTCTAATAGTCTTGGTGTCCTCTCTGGACTCTCTCCAGCAGGTTGATGTCTTTCCTGTTCTGAGACCCCAGAGCTGGATTCAGTGCTCCGAGTGGGTCTCACCAGAGCAGAGCAGAAGGGTAGAATCTCCTCCCTCACCTGCTGCCCACCCTGCTTTGGATGCAGCCCAGGACATGTTTGGTTTCTGGGCTATGAGTGCACATGGCCAGGTCATGTCCAGCCTCTCATCCACTAGCATTCCGAGTCCTCCTCAGGAGGGCTTCTCTCAGTCTGTCCATCTCCCAGCCTGGATTGTTACTGGGGGTAACTGGATGTTACTGGATGCAGGTACGGCTCCTTGCCCTTCGTCTTGTTAAACTGCATGAGGATCTCATGGACATCATCCTGGCTAGAAAGTCAATAGTAGACTCCCATGATGGCATCTGCATTATTTGTTTGTCCCTTGATTCTTACTCAGAGGCTCCCAACTGTGCCCTTGACAACTGTGAGCTACATGCATTACAGGCCTTCCATTGCATACGATGTCTCTGCCTCTTCTGCCCTGTCTATCCCTCCTAAAGAACCTGTAGTCATCCAACAGGGCACTCCAGGTTTCACTGACACCAGTGATGTCAAATCTCTAGGACTGGGCCAAAGCTTTGAGCTCATCCTGTAGCAATGGTGCAACTGCCCATCCAATTCCTTATCCATCTAACAGTTTGCCCATCAAATCCATGTCAATTTAGAGAGAAAGATGATGTGGGAGACCATGTCAAAGGCTTTACATGAGTCCAGATAAATGACATTTATAGTCCTACCCTTGTCCACATATGTAGCCACTTCCTCATAAAAGGCCACTAGGTTGGTTAGGCAGCCACAGTGATGTGTTGGTTGGAGGCTACCTTGGGCATAGTAATCATGAAATTATACAGTTTTTGATTCTTGGAGAAGTAAGAAGATGGGGCCATCACCACTGGACTTCTGGAGGGCAGACTTTGGCCAGCTTAGGAGGCTGGTTGAGAGACTCCGCTGGGAGGCAGTCCTGAGGATCAAAGGAGTCCAGGAAGGCTGGACATTCTTCCAGAAAGAAATCTTATAGCTGTGGAAGCAGATTGTTATCATGTGCTTAAGTAGTGTTCCCCAGGGTTCAGTGCTGGGGCCAGACCTGGTGATCTGGATGAGGTCATCAAGTGCACCCTCAGTCACTTTGCAGATGACATCAAGCTGGGTGGGAGTGTTGATCTGCTGGAAGGCAGGAGGGCTCTGCAGAGGGATCTGGGCAGGCTGGATCAATGGGTTGAGGCCAATCCTGTGAGATTCAGCAAGGCCAAGTGCCAGGTCCTGCCCTTGGGTCACAACAACCCCCTGCAGTGCTCCAGGCTGGGGGCAGAGGAGCTGAAAAGCTGCTCGGTAGGAAAGGACCTGGGAGTGCTGGACGGCAGTGACTGAACATGAACCAGAGTGAGCCCAGGTGGGCAAGAAGGCCAAAGGTCTCTGGTCTGTGTCAGCAATAGTGTGGGCAGCAGGACCAGGGCACTGACTGTCCCTCTGTACTTGGTAGTGGTGAGGCCCCACCTTGAGTACTGTGTTCAGTTCTGGGCCCCTCACAACAAGAAAGACATTGAGGTGGTAGAACAAGTCCAGAGAAGGACAACGGAGGTGCAGAAGGGTCTGGAGCACAAGTCTGATGAGGAGCAGCTGAGGGAGTTGTAGGTGTTCAGCTTGGAGACAAGGAGGCTCGGGGTGACCTTATCCCTCTCTCAAAGTACCTGAAAGGAGGTTGTAGCCAGGTGGGGTTTGGTCTCTTCTAACAAGTAACAAGCAACAGGACAAGAGGAAATGGCTTCAAGTTGTACCACGGGAGGTTTAGATTAGATATTAGGAAAAATTTCTTTATGGAAAGAGTTTCAAGCTTTGGAATAGGCTGCCCAGAAAAGTGGTTGAGTCACTATCCCTGTAGCTATTTAAAAGACATGTAGTGTAAAGCTTAGGTTTAGCAGTGGGGTTGGCAGTGCTGGGTTAATGGTTGTTCTCCATGTTCTTAAACGTGTTTTTCAATATAAACAATTATGTGATTCTGTGGTTCTAAGGAGGCAACTTCATTAAACCACAGGATGGACACTTGGGGCCTCTTTACTGCTTGAGACAACTAATTCCCATCAGTAAATTACTAAACTATAGCCCACTGTCAGACTTTTTGATTGCAGGTATACTATATTTAGCAAAAATAGATTTGGCATGTCTGATTACCTGTTTAGCCATTATGTCTCCTAGTAAGCTCTCAGGGAAGTGAGAATAATATTCTAGAACAAGTACTTTTTTTTCCTGTCAGCATAATCAGTCCTATGTCAGCTTTGTTCCAAAGAGCCTTTTCTTTTTTTTTCTCTGAGTCACTGACATTGGATTTTTTTTGGCTTGGACTGGACTTATATTTGCAGCATGTATAGCAATTCTTGACAGCTTCTTAAATGTCAATTTATATTTGTCTAGCTTTTTTTTGAATAGGTCTTTTTCTTAGGCATTTCAATTCTTAGCTGGCCTTAGTAGATCCCCATAATTAGTTACAATATCTGGGTCCAGTCATGAAGGAGAAAAAATGCAAACAGTCTGGACTAGTTACTTTTATCCTGCATGCCTGTCACCACACAGCATAGCCACCTTGCTCATCCTAGTAGTGTTTCACCAGGACTGGGATATTATATTTTACCTCCCAAGATGTGCAATTTGTCTTTCAGAATTGTTGTTTAGCAAGTACAGTATGAATTTTTTCAGAGATTTGTTTGTGCTAAATCAAAGAATAAGCTCAGAGAAAACCTCTACACTGTGTTCCTTCACACTTTCAGTAGATGTTCCAGAGAGAGGGACTGAACTTTCAGCTGTCTGCAGAGTTTAGTTTTAGCTTGTGAATCATCAAACCCCCAAAAATTTCCAGCGCAATGAGAGAAGATTATGAGAAGGTTGCATGTGGTGTATGGTCTAGATGGAAGTGGCTGTGTCTTATAAATAAATATATGCTATTTGCTACATCTTTATGCAAGGACTAAAGCCTTACTCTCCATTTAAGTGCATCATTGGAATGCTGTGCTGCTCACTTTTGGTTTTCACCATGCTGCTGTAAAAGGTGCCCCTCCTGAGCATCTGCCTTTCACACTTAGAGTATCTTATGGCTGTACCCTTCTGAACAACAGAATCCCAGAATATGCTGAGTTAGAAGGGACCCACAAGGATCCCCGAGTCCAACTCTTAGCCCTGCACAGGATCATCCTCAAGAGTCACACCATGTGCCTCAGAGTATGTGTTCTGTCTACAGTTCTTCCCTGAGGCTTGTAGCATGTTAGAATCCAGATGCCTGCTCTGCCTGTCACTGGTTCAGATAGACAGGCTGGCGGACAGCTTTCTGTGTTGCTCAGCTGTGCATTTTCCCTTTCTTTTGCTGCAGAATGACTAGTGATGACTTATGCAATTCAGTTAAATACATGTTGAATGAAATAATGTATTTGTTTTCATGTTCAAGAGTGTTTGAGGCTACCCAAAGCCTTCAGTTATGGTGTTCTGGCCTCCCATGGCAGAGTTATCACAACTAGCTATGCAAACCTCTATGCTGTCCACAGTGTGGTTTGTTTACAGGGAACAGGGTCAGGGGTTGAAACCAATCTAAACACCAGAGTGTGGAAATGATGCCACCAAAAAGCTATCCTGAATGTGTGGGGACTTATGGCTTTTGTAGATGCATGACAAAAAGTTCTTGCTTCTTAAGCAGAAAATATTTAGCATTAAAACTAACCTTTCTTTTTCCCTATTTTAATCTGATTTTTTCTCTTTAAGGATAGGAGAACACTTTGTTTTTTCATCTCTGTCCAATTTACAAACACCTATAAACAGGAGCTATTTCATTCTCCCCAACATCTCCATTTACTCACTTGAGCAGTCATGGCAATAAGGCTACACTGGTTTTTCTTTTGGTCTCCTCTTTAACAAAAAGCTCTGTTTTCTGAGGACTGCAATGGTCTCAAAGTTCTTCTGTGTTCTGAGAACTGCTCTGTTCCTTCATGCATTTCCACAGTTGTGTCAGTCTCCTATGCTTCTTTTTTCTTTTTTCCCCAAGATTGTGAAAATTGCCATGTAGTAAGTATTTCTGCTAAATGATAAATCTTTTGCTCGTGTGACATCATTGAAAGCAGAAAACTTTGAAGAAAGGATGATTTTTTTTTTGCTTGTTGGTTTTTGGTTTTTACTCTTTAATATTGTAAATGCTTTCATGGTGAAAAACAAAAAGTGTAGTTCATGTGGTACGCATCAATAAAGGGAAGTAAGAATCTTGCAAATGTTGTAGGTTAACCATACATATAGGGCCCTGCTAATTCTTCCCTCTCAACAGTATAGAAGTTCAGAAATATTAACTTATATGCATATATATATGTGTGTGTATGTATATATATACACGCTTCAGGCTTATGATCATGTGGCCTTACTGCATAGACTGAAGGTGGAGAGTTTCTCCCCTTGATTTGTCTCTGTCTCAAACACCTACAGTAGAACTACATCACCTCCTTCTGAAAGCTGAGCCAGTTTTGGTCTTGTTGGTGTCGTCAAAGGGAAGGAAGTGGGTATCCATAATGCAGGTGCTGATGATTTGTGCAATGTTCCTCCTCTTATGACAGTGACAAGGCTTATGCCATGATGTAGCTCTGGAAACCCCAGCTGTATCTCTGAGCATGGGATCTTATGAGTCGAAGTAAACTTGTGGAAATTGCATTCTTTTGACTTGCAACAAGACTAACAACAGCTGATATATATATATATATCAGACCTCTATTTTAGCCATTTTTTTCTGTTGTTGATTGAGTGATGACTAATCTTTCTTTTCTGATGGAGAACAAAATAGGGTGGATAAAACATAGTGAAAAATTAAATCAAAGGCATCTGTGGTTACTAAAAAGCTGCTTTTGTCAGAAAGGAGAGACATCTGAAATCTGGGATTTCTTGGATTTCAGTGCCTTTGGTGTAAATGTCAGTGATCAATAGGATATTTTTCTGAATCTGTATAATTTAGGTTCAGAGTATTTAAAATAAAATAAAATATTTCTAAATTTTTCTGTTCTCTACCCCTGACTCTGTTAAAGGTCTCATTCAACCCTTACTCACTTATCCAGTAGAAGTGGAAGAAGGTTCAATGACCTCAGTGTAGGCTTCTTCTCCCTTGAGATAATGTGCTTGTCCAAGTTAACTGCAGAGACATTCAAAGAGGTTATTCATGGTTTGCAGAAGTTGAAAACTATTCAGAATTTTTTTTTCCAAAATAATAAAAGAAAGATTGCAATGTACAAACTGAAAGGCACAAATGACAGGTATCTGTTTATCTTACACCTTAGAAGGACCCAGAACATTACCCTCAAGTAAAATAACTCAGCTGTGTGCCAAGAGAGACAGAAGATGATTGCTGCTTCTTCACTGTTGGTAAGACTTATCCCCAGATTCAAAAAATAATGTATTTGGAGTGAGAAGATGAACAGGGAAGGCCTAGGAAGGAAAAATATGATGGTCAAAGAATATCCACTGGCATCTGTCAAGGCAGCTAGCTGTCTGTCCTACAAACCTGTGAGTTATTTCAAGTCACATTTCTCCATTATATTGGACATACTTTATTTTAACCCAGGAAGATTCTCAGATGCCTTGAACTGATTTTGTGGTAAACATAAGCAAACCTAAATAGCTGTTTTATTATAGCTTATTGTGCAAGTGTTGGTTCATAATAAATCATTGTACTCTAGAAACAAGCTTGAAACAAGTGCATAAATATTAAATGGCCTCAGGAATAAAGACATTTTTAGCAAAATTATTGAATGTGGTTTTCCAAATCCATTGGGTAATCCAAAATCCCCATAGTCATTTAAGGGCTAGCATGTACTACCATTTGTAGTGATGTAAATCTAGCGTAACTCTGTTGAAGTCAATAGAATTATTCGAAATTAACATAAAAAAAAGTAGAGTTTAGTCTATGAAATACAAACAACATAATTGCTTGAAATTCTATCCATTAGGACAAAAGAATAAAAATTCTATACCTCTGCAAAAAGAGGAAGTATAGTTATCCTTATCATGTGTGTAAATTTAGGCAAAAAAGATTATACTGATTTAATTTATGTAATAAAGCTCTTATACCATAGTCAGAAACAGAAGTTATTAATTTAAAAAATAAAATGCTATTCTACATTTTAATAATTCCAGCAGAAAAAGAAAAGGATGAGATCTGTGGCTTTTGTAAAGCAGAAATATTCAGACCAATATTTTTGCTTGCAGGACCCTCTACTTTTAGAAGAAAGCAATAGAAAAAAAGGAATAATTCCTGTATCCTCAGTTTCTGATGCTCCATAGACTTCCCACATCACTAGGGATTGTCCCATGGAGATGGCCATGTTGTGCCTCAGTTGTCAAAAGCTTGAATTACACCTGATTAAGTTGTTCTTATCTCTTCTCTTACACATTCTTATAAGATAAAGTTTGCCTGTGTGGTAGGTGGGTAGAAATGGGAGGCATCTGAGTCCATGAGAGATGTGCAACTTCAAGGTATCCATCTGAAGCAACACCAATTATGTTATGGCCCCGATAGCATAAAGGAGGGACCAAAGGCCTGGGGCTCCTCAGTGTAGCCTGTGACACTGCCTTTGGGGATTCCTTGAAATGTAAAATGTTGATTTTTGCCCCTCAGAGTGTCACTGACACTGAAAGTGAGCAGAGATGAGGCAGGGTTACCTGATCTAGTATAGAACTACCAGTCAGGGACTGACAGAATAGAGAGGCATCCTGTCATTGAACATTCTCTCATTTCCTCTTGGGCAGCAAATGGGAGTGTTAGTTCTCTTCTGCGAGGTTGTGGGGATGTTGTAAGAGGCAACACACTGGTGGAGGAAAGTGCTTACAGAATGGTGGAACTACAGTTCCTGTTGGAAAGTGGAGTGAAAGGGAAGGGATGCACACTGAGCTATAACACTCTCCCCTTATTTGTATATTCTTAAGTAGTTACAGCTCACTCCAGCCCAGAAGGTCTGTACTACAGACAGCATCCATCTGGGATGCTTTTACAAAAAAGCGTACAAAAACATCCAGGATGCTTTTGGCCGGGATCATTTCCTGAAGTCCAAGTAGGGACTCAAGGTCCTGTGTGTGGCCTCACAGAGCGCAATGGACACCATTGATGGAACTTCCCCCATTAGGACATGACCACTGACTTACTCTCTGCCCTGCTATCCATCAGCAACAGACTCAGTCACAACTACAGGGGACAGGGGACAACTTCAGGACATCGCGTCGTGTATTCTAGTGCTTGATTTATGAAATGTAGCAAAGGCAGAACTAAGCAGGAGCAACTTGTCTATAGGAAAACTCCCTGTGCTTCAGCTAGGAGATGTGCCTTTTAATGCAACCTCAAAACATTTATTATAAAATGGAACAATTTGTATTGTATTCAATAATGTTTTCAAAGGATTGTCAACCCCTGTCTGCAGGTGCCTTTTCTTACAACGTATAATCTATAGCACTCATTTTTCCCCCCCTCAATAACCATATAACAGAGATATGCATTACAGAAAATGTGTATAGGTTTTCTTCTATTATAGTCATGATCAAAAGGCTATGATATATTGAAATATTTGCTTTGTACAAATACATCTGTTATCAGAGGGTTCCTTAACATAAATGGTGTGTTTTCTATAATGTGCTCCATCTAATGAATGGTTCAGCGAAGCCATGAGAACAGAGCTATGTGAGAAGAATGCAGTAATTTCTCTTTAACGTGCAGGAATTCTGAATACAAGTAAATGCATGCCAAATTTTATTGCTTCTAAATCTGAATAATTGTATTTCTGAGCTGTGCATCTGGGTAGATAATAAAGCCACAAAACAATTTAATGAAACATATAAAAAATCAAATGACATTACTAAATATTATAATATGCAGAAAATATATTTTGCATATTGTCACCTAATCTTTCATCCACATACCAACAAATAATGCAACAATAATTGAAAGTCTTATTATCCATCTACGTAGATTGAGACCAAATTTACCTTGTTTCCTTTTCTTTGTGTGTGTGTGTGTGTACGTAAAAGTGAGATTGATATTGTTGTTTTATGTTTATGGTACATTTTTTCCATAATAACTAAGGTGACCAACATAAGTCTTTTCTCCACTCAAATCAGTCCTCAACTCATATTGTGGTTACGTTACCTAGCCAAGTACTTCTAAGAGGTAAGACTTGAATACGTGGCCTCCATCATTTCCTGTCTTTGATGCATAATTCTACAGGAATGAAAACTAGAATACCATAAAGAAAGTGTGAGTCCTCAAATATAAATCCAGTGTCTAAAATTTACAGGTATGAGGTGCCCTCACCATCCATTATAGCCAATGGACAGATATGGGTAATGCAGAGGGTAGTATTGCTGACTCATTCCCAAAGGCTATTTTAGGATGAGGTGAACTGCCCTTTTGTAGGTTCATGTTTCTTTCTCTTGACTCTTAAGGAATCATAAATGGCTGGCTCAGACTTAGATGTCTAACTTTTAAAGGACCATGTAAGGTAACAAGAATCTCATCTAAAGAGGTTAAAATACTCACAGGCTTTAGAAGGGAGGGATCTCTTTTGTTCTTGCAGTGATACTAGCACTTTGTCACTGATTTATTCTGCTCTGCCATGGAAGAGGTCACTGCAGACTTCCAGCTGGTTGTAATGTCTGGAATTAAAGGACAGTGATCTGAACTGTCTGCTGCAAAATGTCTTTTGCAAAGGTGAACTTGTGTTGTCAAAGGCCACACGAACAGTAGGAAAAGGACTGAATTTCCCAAAGACCCAAGTTTGGTAATGTGGTTCTGGCTTTACTTAAGACAGTTGTCGTCCCTTTTTTCCTTGTGATGTGTCGGCCCAGATTTTGGCATGCTTGTACAGAGAGCAGTGTGCCATACCACTGGATGCCCTGATCAAATCAGCACAGGAAATTGTGCAAGGTTAAGGTAGGTAAGAATCTGCCTTGCTTCAAGGGTATATAACCAACTCCTTTTTGATAGTGACCATCCCTGTATAGCTACCTGTGCTCACAGAGGAAGATTACTGTCACCACCACATCTATCCTTTTGCTGCTGGAAGGAAAATCTTTATTTGTTTTATTTGTCCTCTCTTCTTTACTCCTCTTTTTTACATTGAGTTCAGAGCCTTGAAACTCACTTTACAAATTCTGGGAAGGCAAGCTGGTGACTATTAAACACCCTGAGCCAATTAGTGAAAAGACTTCATGCGAAAGAAGGAACTGTCCTCGGTGAAGACAGATTTCATACTACAAAGTGTTTATTGTATTGAAGACAGGAGATATTTTTTTTTATAAGCCGCCACACCATGATTGCAGGAACAAATTCCTGAAATAAGAAAGAGCCATTGTATAAATCATAATACTTTCCACTCTGGGTGTCGAGTGCACTTCTGCATTCCTTCTGCTGTTCTTAGAAACAACTCACACTGTCTTGATATAAAAGAGTCATTTAAAAAATTACAATTTTCTTATCAGAAGAGAGATTAAGAAAGACCCAGACCTAACTAACCCTGATGGCCACACTCCTTGAGGTGTTATTTGAATGAGCAATAATTCTTTTTTGAGAATATAGGAATAAATATGCTGAAAAATAGAGATTAGGAATTGCCATATAGAGATTTCCTACAGTGAAATGGTGAACAGAATAATCAATGCATATAAAAATATTCTGCTTCCTTGATCTAAGAATCAAATGCCTGTAGACGGGTTTTCCTCTCACTCATACTAGGGTAATTTATTGTGCTTCACAGAATGCAGAAGAAAACTTGGCCCTTAATCTGTGAAAGGAAGTTTTCAGGATGAGGAATTTGATTTGACTTCAAAGAATATGAATCAGTTCTTTCTGTTCTGTAGTCAATTATTCCCTTTCAATGAAACTCCCTTTGGGAATAAAGCTTTCTCTGATGAGGTTTAGCCTTATAGTCCATTGCAATCCCCCTGGATTGAGCCTTGCCTCTGAGATTCTTTCTTTTCTTTTTCTTTCTTTCTTTCTTTCTTTCTTTCTTTCTTTCTTTCTTTCTTTTTCTTTCTTTCTTTCTTTCTTTCTTTCTTTCTTTCTTTCTTTCTTTCTTTCTTTCTTTCTTTCTTTCTTTCTTTCTTTCTTTCTTTCTTTCTTTCTT